>NC_139218.1:396798457-397398457 GCF_055691185.1 Crinia signifera
AAATTCTGGAAATAGGATGGTAGATGCTGTTCAAACTTGCAACAGTATCAAATCTGCCCTGAAAATACACATCGTTTGTATCACAATCTACTTTGCAGTTTGGAAAGTGTAGCAAAGATAACAAATTGATAGGAGGAATACAGATTCAGCAAAATAATTGCATGTTACCTAGACCCCTATACATAAACTATTAAAAACAAAAGGGAAAGGAAATATTGTTGGGATTAAAAGCCATATAATCACCCCAACATTTTAATAGGGGTTGATTCATATTGTTTCACCTACAAGTTAAAGAAATTTCGCAAACTTGATACACAACCAATATATCTGCTATATATATTTGGTCAAAGATAAATGAACTGGGAAAACTGAAGGGATATTGAATAACCCTTTGTACATCACTTACACTGTGATTTGGAGTATTTTTACACCATATGTGTCTGATGACAAAGAATTCACTTTATATGTATATGTGTGTGTACGTCTGTTTTCTGTATTAAGCACTACTTGTTTTAAGGCATACCAAATAAAAGCTACATTTTAATAACATAATTAACACCAATTTATCAATAAAGAGTGCCCCGGAAAAGACTAAATCAGTCTCTCTTTCTGCACCCTAATGCGGAAAAAAAACCCAAAAGATACAGTTTGTCCTGAACTTGTCCTGGGAGCACCACCAACCCTGTAATTGACATCACCTAAACCTTTATTGTATGTCATGTTGGTATACACAATTCAAGACTGATTGCTTTGATTATGTGCGGACTCATACAAATCTAACATATCCCAATGATTGATAACAGAGTCCACATCTTGATCCAACACATTATTTACTTCCACAGACAGTAAAAGTTCAGTACGAACCGTGTTTGACTTTGGCGCGGAATCGTTTGTAATGTCCAGTGCTGACTGAGCCCCTGGGGTAGGATTGTCCATGGACTGGTTTCCTCCAGCAGCTAGAGTCCGATCGGCATCCACTAGTGCCCAAATCAAACGTTTTCTACTCTGGCCAGACCAAGGGATATTCCTCTGCATACACACGACCGCCAGGTCATCTCTCCTCATCTGCTGGTAATCAGCCATCCTGAGTCTCACACTTGTACAAAAGATAGGAAAGAAAAACCAAGAGAAGGGAGGGGAACAGAGATTGCATCCACTGTGTGACTTTTAAAACTATAGTAAAGCTCTGAGTTCTGATTCTGGTGATGTGGGTATTTCTCACAAAATTCTACCCACACTCACTTAAGTTCTTAAAGAGAAAAATGAATTCTCCACCCCACCGCTTGCCACCAAATGTCACAGACCCACCGGTCGCCTGCTCCGATACGTCAATCTGAGCAGCTCCGGCCATGACTGGGGTTCACTTTGGACACTCGGGTTCTTTCTTTGAGGTACACTGCCACCAGCCAAAACCTGATTTTAGCACTTGAAACTGCGCAAGGGGCGGCTTGGCTCGCACCTGACCACACAATGCAGTATAAACTAAGGTAACGCTGACCACTCTTCTGAGGCTAATGAGTCTTAAGAACACAGAATCAGAGACTGGAAATATGTATTATTTATTCCTAGAAACACTACAGAGCTTTAAGTGATAAAAATGGTTACAAGATAGTATAATGATTTTAAAAGCACACACAAGATAAATGCAATTTCAGAAATAAAAAGGAAATAAAAAGAAATGACAGAACTGTATCTTACACGTAAATACAATTCTGGAGTGGGGGGCCTCCACAAGAAACAAGCGGTCACTTCCAGCTCGATGCTGCACCCCGAGAAGTACAACTGGGTATTCAAAGGTACAGAGGTTTTATCTGCAGGCCCCTCATCCCTCCCACCCTTGGGATTTTTAACCATTCTCTTGCTGAGCCTAGGGAAAGTCCATAGATATAGGAGCTTTCCCGTGAAGAATCCGTCCCTGCTTTGAAGTAGAATTTATACATTCCTCAAGTGATAAGAGGTAATTTAGTGGAGGGCCAGAGCAACTTTTGCCTGTTGGCCGGACACTATTGCTCTTCCCCCCAATGTGTTTTATGAGGGGTTTCCGATCTTATCTGACATCCTAACTTCAGAGGATTTCTACAGATGTCAAACAGAGGGAATACAGGCCTCAAACTCAAACCAGGGTCACCTACAGTTTACCCACATAATACAAGACATGTCCTGATTCCAATACTCACAGGAGACATAACTTTACAACAATATCAGACATACATTGATCGAACAGATAATCATAACAGGAGGCATACGTTAATTTGATCGATCACCTGATCTGATCGTTACACATGAGAGCAGGAGGCTGGGCTATGAGGCATGATAGGGGTATGTGGGCAACACAGCGTCAGCGACTCCCCTGCCATCGATAGTAGTAAAATATTACTTGGATAACCATCGATTGTTGTAGCTATCGATGGTCATCCATTATATCTGACTGAATAGGCCGTGGGACAATCAGAACTCGGTGGCGGGACTGTCGGGTGTGGGGGGACGGAGTGAATCGCTGGAGGGGTGCGGGGGGTGCCGTGAATCGCGGGAGGGGCACGGGGGGTGCCGTGAATTGCGGGAGGGGCGTGGTAGGGTGCAGTGAATCAATGAGGGGGGCGCAGGGGAGGCTATAATTGCGGGAGGGGGTGGGGGTCAGCAAATCGCGGGAGGGGGTCTCAGGGAGGGGGGTGGCGTGAATCGCGGGAGGGGGGTCACGCGAATCATGGGAGGGGGGGCGCGGGGGCTTGCCGTGAATCGTGGGAGGGGGGGTGCGGGGGGTCCATGAGAGGGGGAGGTGTGCGGGGGGTGCCGTGAATCGCAGGAGGGGTGTCCGCAAATTGCAGGAGGGGAGCGCGCAAATTGTGGGAGGGGGGGTCTCGGGGGTAGCCGCAAATTGCGGGAGGAGTGCCCACGAACCGCGGGAGGGGGGGTTACGGGGGTTGCTGCGAATCGCGGGAGGGGGCGCATGAATCGTCGGAGGGGGGGTGGTGTGGGTGTGTGTGTCGCGAATGGCGGGAGGGGGGGTCGCGGGGGGTGTGTGTAGCGAATGGCAGCAGGGGGGGTCACGAATGGCGGGATGGGGGGTTGCGGGGTGCCGCAAATCGCAGAGGGGGGTCGCGAATCATGGGAGGGAGGGTCGTAGGTGGGGTGCCACGAATGCGGGGGGGAGGGATTGGGTGCTGGCAGAGGGGGGGTGGTGCGGGCAGACATGCCGCTCACCCGGTGGCTGTGGAGTAGCAGTGTCTTTGCCTGGCACTGTGGGCTGGTTCTCTGTCACTATGTGAGTGTGTGGGGGCGGAGTCAGAGGCTCTGATAGGCTATTAGCCTATGACTCCATACAGCGTTATAGACACACTCACACATTGAGTGACAGATGTAGCCAAATATGTAAGAGATACTATATATATATATATATATATATATATATACAGAGAGAGAGAGAACACACACATATATATATATATATATATATATATATATATATATATATATATATACATATATATTTCAGAACTTACTGTAGCTACAGAAGCAATTTTGATGGCTTTCAATTAATGGTTTTAAACTGGCAGTGGTGGAGAGGTGCCCCCTTGATAGCAGGAGCCCGGCGGCAGATGACTCCATTGCCTCCCAGAGTTCTACCTCTGCTGTAGCTATAATATGAGTGACAGCTCAGCCTCGCCCTGTGTGCAGAATGTGACCTAACTGGTATCAGAGACTTTCACTTTCATTTCCCTCTTCTGCTGCCAGCAATGGCGTCTGCTGATCTGAGCCCGGAGCTGGACTGTTCCATCTGCCTGAGCATTTATACAGATCCTGTAACCCTGAGATGTGGCCACAACTTCTGCCGGGTCTGTATTGATCGTGTGCTGGATACACAGGAGGGGGCTGGAGTTTATTCCTGTCCTGAGTGCAGAGCAGAGTGTCAGGAGCGTCCTGCACTGCAGAGGAACATAACGCTGTGTAACATAGTGGGGAGGTTCCTGTCTGCTCGGCCACATCAGGAGGAGACCGCGATCTGCTGCACTCACTGTATTCATGCTCCTGTACCTGCTGCTAAGTCCTGTCTGCTGTGTGAGGCTCATCTGTGTGATAATCACCTGAGAGTACACAGCAAGGCAGCAGAACACGTCTTATGTGACCCCACCACTGCCCTGGGGAACAGGAAATGCTCCGTCCATAAGGAACTCTACAGATATTACTGCACTGAGGATGCTGCCTGTATCTGTGTGTCCTGCTGTCTGATTGGGGAGCACAGAGGACATCAGGTGGAGTCATTGGATGAGGCCTCAGAGAAGAAGAAGGAGAAGCTGAGAGATGTTCTGCAGAAACTGACCAGGAAGAGAGCGGAGACTGAGAATAGAGTGCAGAGACTGCGGGAACGCAGGAGAGAGGATCAGGGAAAAGCAGCGGGTGTCACAGAGACAGTCACTGCCCTGTTTAGAGACATCAGGAGACAGCTGGAAGACCTGGAGAAGAGAGTCCTGAGTGAGATCTCCAGGCAGGAACAGCGCGTTTCACTCTCAGTCTCTGATCTGATCCAGCAGCTGGAAATAAAGAAGGACGAGCTGTCCGGGAAGATGCGTCACATTGAGGAGCTGTGTAACATGTCTGACCCAGTGATTGTCTTACAGGAACCGGACACAGGGGACTTGTGTGACACTGAGGACACAGAGAGACATGATAGCCAGGTCCGTGGTGCAGGAGGTCTGGATGTGGGTCTCATCTCCCGGACATTACACACATTATCTGCTATAGTAACAGGGATAAATACAGGGATCTATGTGCAGGAAGCTACAGACCTATTACTGGATGTAGCCACAGCTGGTAATACAGAGTCTGATATAATAACAGGGATAAATACAGGGATCTATGTGCAGGAACCTACAGACCTATTACTGGATGTAGCCACAGCTGGTAATAATATACAGATATCAGGTGACAGGAAATCTGCATCATGGTCAGATATAGACCAGAGACGCCCAGTAACACCAGAGAGATTTCAGTATTATCAGGTGATCAGCACCAGGAGATTCTCCTCAGGGCGACATTACTGGGAGGTGGATGTCAGTAAGTCAGTGTGGTGGATGGTGGGGATGTGTTATCCCAGTATAGACAGGAGAGGAGATCAGTCATACATTGGATGCAATAACAAGTCCTGGTGTCTGTGGAGGGATAACAATCAGTACACAGTGATACATGACAGTACAGGGATCCGGGTACCTGGTAATATCCCCTGTGACAGAGTGAGGATATACCTGGATTATGAGGCAGGACAGATGTCCTTTTATTCTCTGTGTGACCCCATCAGACACTTACACACCTACACCACCACCCTCACTGAGCCCATCCATGCTGCATTATGTGTAGTGAGAGGGTGTGTAACTATATGTGGGGGAGTCAGGAGCTGGGAGACATTACCATAGGAAATCTACCCAGAGACTGGTGACATCACAGGAAGGAGAATCTGATTGGGGGAACATTCAGCACATGGCTTATGGCTTAGCCCCTCCCCCTGTGTGACCAGGTGACCAATGTGCCTGGAGTTGTTCCAGTATTGGCGTGATAGATACTGTTATTATAAATATATGTTTATGTGAGATTTCTCTGCCTCTGGCTCACTCATAGCTGTGATTGGCTGCAATATCTGTCTGTCACCCAGCATGCACCCTATTACAGTAGTCAGTGCTAGACTTGTTCCTATTGGCTGTAATTTACACGGATAGTGAATCGGGGTGTTGTGTATAAATCTCCACTTACTGGGAATTGTAATATGATGAGTGAGTGTTCCTTACATAACACAGGACAGGATGTACTACAGCTCCCAGCATGCCTTATTACTTAACCATATTATCTTGACATATGTTTTAGAAACAATAAGCTTAACTACAATTATATTTTATATTATAGTGGATATTATATAGCGCTCCCTGTATATAACGCAGCCCCATGTCCCACCAGGCCTGCACCTGTATTCTGGTGTGGGGTCTTTGCTGGCAGTTAGGATACACTTAGATTTATACTGTATTATATGTTATATTAATAGTGGTGATTATATAGCGCTCCCTGTATATAACACAGCCCCATGTCCCACCAGGCCTGCACCTGTATTCTGGTGTGGGGTCTTTGCTGGCAGTTAGGATACACTTAGATTTATACTGTATTATATGTTATATTAATAGTGGTGATTATATAGCGCTCCCTGTATATAACGCAGCCCCATGTCCCACCAGGCCTGCGCCTGTATTCTGGTGTGGGGTCTTTGCCGGCAGTTAGGATACACTTAGATTTATACTGTATTATATGTTATATTAATAGTGGTGATTATATAGCGCTCCCTGTATATAACGCAGCCCCATGTCCCACCAGGCCTGCGCCTGTATTCTGGTGTGGGGTCTTTGCTGGCAGTTAGGATACACTTAGATTTATACTGTATTATATGTTATATTAATAGTGGTGATTATATAGCGCTCCCTGTATATACCGCAGCCCCATGTCCCGCCATGCCTGCGCCTGCATTCTGGTGTGGGGTCTTTGCTGGCAGTTAGGATACACTTAGATTTATACTGTATTATATGTTATATTAATAGTGGTGATTATATAGCGCTCCCTGTATATACCGCAGCCCCATGTCCCGCCAGGCCTGCGCCTGTATTCTGGTGTGGGGTCTTTGCTGGCAGTTAGGATACACTTAGATTTATACTGTATTATATGTTATATTAATAGTGGTGATTATATAGCGCTCCCTGTATATACCGCAGCCCCATGTCCCGCCATGCCTGCGCCTGTATTCTGGTGTGGGGTCTTTGCTGGCAGTTAGGATACACTTAGATTTATACTGTATTATATGTTATATTAATAGTGGTGATTATATAGCGCTCCCTGTATATAACGCAGCCCCATGTCCCGCCAGGCCTGCGCCTGTATTCTGGTGTGGGGTCTTTGCCGGCAGTTAGGATACACTTAGATTTATACTGTATTATATGTTATATTAATAGTGGTGATTATATAGCGCTCCCTGTATATACCGCAGCCCCATGTCCCGCCAGGCCTGCGCCTGTATTCTGGTGTGGGGTCTTTGCTGGCAGTTAGGATACACTTAGATTTATACTGTATTATATGTTATATTAATAGTGGTGATTATATAGCGCTCCCTGTATATAACGCAGCCCCATGTCCCACCAGGCCTGCGCCTGTATTCTGGTGTGGGGTCTTTGCCGGCAGTTAGGATACACTTAGATTTATACTGTATTATATGTTATATTAATAGTGGTGATTATATAGCGCTCCCTGTATATAACGCAGCCCCATGTCCCACCAGGCGTGCGCCTGTATTCTGGTGTGGGGTCTTTGCTGGCAGTTAGGATACACTTAGATTTATACTGTATTATATGTTATATTAATAGTGGTGATTATATAGCGCTCTCTGTATATAACGCAGCCCCATGTCCCACCAGGCCTGCGCCTGTATTCTGGTGTGGGGTCTTTGCTGGCAGTTAGGATACACTTAGATTTATACTATATTATATGTTATATTAATAGTGGTGATTATATAGCGCTCCCTGTATATAACACAGCCCCATGTCCCACCAGGCCTGCGCCTGTATTCTGGTGTGGGGTCTTTGCCGGCAGTTAGGGTACACTTAGATTTATACTGTATTATATGTGACAGGGTATTGTCTAATCGCTGTGCCCAATTACCCCCCAAAAATGACATAACTCTCTTGTTGGATAAAATTGGCCACAGCAGCCATCTTTATTGAAACAATACAATTTTAAAACAATAATCCAAAACATTCCCACGGAAGGTGGTCCCCGAGGCCCTCAATAAATATATATCCACACCTCTAAGCACTTCCAGGAGCTCTTACCCCCAGCCGATAGCGATTGGCTCGAGGGCACCAATTGTACACACCCAGTGCTCATTAATTAACCTCACCCAGGGGAGTCCAGCCCCCTCATGGGGCCCTCCCCGCCGCATAATTAAGCCTCAATGCCACCAACCTCGAGGACCCCCCTCCGCACAGGCCACTGTGACAAAAAGACATCCTATCAAATATTCTACCTAAACTATAAAAAATAGGGAAGGGTGGGTGGGAGCTGTTGAGAAAATCTCCCAGTGACCCCTATTTCCCGCCTGAACCCTGCTTATAAACCCCTCCAACACCCCGTTAAGCCCCTCCCCTTATGACCCTCTCCTAAGACACCCCTCCTATGACTAACCTGCTAGTCAGCTCCCTACAAACCCTGTCAGGGGAGCCTACCCCCAGGCTTTGCCTCCAGTCCGGCTCCTACATGACAGGGTATTGTCTAATCGCTGTGCCCAATTACCCCCCACAAATGACATAACTCTCTTGTTGGATAAAATTGGCCACAGCAGCCATCTTTATTGAAACAATACAATTTTAAAACAATAATCCAAAACATTCCCACGGAAGGTGGTCCCCGAGGCCCTCAATAAATATATATCCACACCTCTAAGCACTTCCAGGAGCTCTTACCCCCAGCCGATAGCGATTGGCTCGAGGGCACCAATTGTACACACCCAGTGCTCATTAATTAACCTCACCCAGGGGAGTCCAGCCCCCTCATGGGGCCCTCCCCGCCGCATAATTAAGCCTCAATGCCACCAACCTCGAGGACCCCCCTCCGCCACTAAGCACGAGGTTAAACCCTTAACCCCGTGCGCCCCCCCTCACATCCGGAACGCTGTTTCTATTCCCTCTTGTAGTCCCAAAGACCAAACATCTATCCCCACAGCATTCAGGTGCACACCGTCACCTCTCCAAAATGCCCCGGCACCAGACTCAAGTTCCCTGTGACTCACCACAACAGCCCCGTTCCTGGCCATAAAACGCCCAATCGCCCTGTTAACTTTAATCCGTGCCTTATTGAGCTTGTCAGCCGACCTCGCATCCCTCCAATAACGGCGTGGCACGATGTCTGACCAAACCGTGATTAATTCCGGAAACATTGCCCATAACCGTAGGAGATCAAACTTGATATCCCGTATCAACTCCCTAAATGGTCTGCCCCCAAGGTCATTCCCGCCCACATGCAAAACTAATATGTCGGGAACCCTATCGAGCCGAACAAAACGGTGAAATTCCTGCAGCACTCCACTCCATACCATACCGCGTTTTCCCAGCCAGCGAACCACTGCCTCCTCTCTATCCAAACCCAGCTGGCGGCCGTTCGGTCTGACATCAGCCCGTAAAGCTCCCCAAAAGACATATGAATGTCCTAAAATCCAAATCAGGCACGGAGGCTGCCCTAAAACAGAAAAAACACAGTCAACCTCAACAATCCCCTAAACGAACATAAGACCGAAAGCGGGACGATTCCCACCGCCCAATACGCTTAATCAACTCATCCCCAAATCCCATTCTAGCAGCCTCAGTTGCGGCCCCAATGCGGAAAGAGTGACCCGCGTATTCCTCCCCCTTGAGGCCCAACGTCCGCAGGACTGCTCTAAACACACTTGTGAACTGAAACCGTGATAAAAAGGACCCATTCGCATGCATCAGCAAAGGATCCCTTTCCCTGCCCACTCTGACCTCCTTAAATATCCTCAGCCGTGCCACCGGGCACATATCTGAGCCTGGTACAGAGAAGAGAACTACCTTCTTCCCCCTCCCTAACTGATCCGTCTTAGACCTCCTCACCACTAGCTCCACCCTATCCGAGTATAAATCCACATCCTCTCCTAACAAACCTCCCGGCCTGGACACGCTTGGACTCACAAGCTCCCCAATCCGCAGTGCCCCGAAGAAGGCAAGCGAAAAAGCTACCCCTAACAACCTTTCCTCGAAATTGGAACTACAGACCTCCCCTAACTTCATGCCCATATTCTGTAACAACTGGAAAGACACCGGCCTTCTCTGATCCTGTACGACATGACCTCTCCTCCAACCTTTTAAAGCCTGCGCAATCAGGAAATTCTTAGTGACGTCAGGCCTGCCGCCTGCACGAAACCCAAAAGCCAAGCCCGCCATGCAGCGCGTGATTTTTGCCACTGACCAACCAATCTCCTTACAATGGCCTATATATAGCAAGACAGCCAACTCGTCATCATCCTCCTTCAGACCTACTACCTCACGCCATTCTAACCAGCTCCGCCATTCCTGATTGTATGCCGACCATGTATTCGGGGCCAAGGATTCCCTGATGAGCTGATCGACTACCCGTCCAGCAGAGCCCAGAGCCGACTCGGGAACCCGGTCCCCTCCCTGTCCGCCTCTGGTGCCAACTCCCGAAAACGCTCCCACTGTGAACGAGATAAAGCATCCGCAATGCCGTTAGAGACACCGGGAACGTGCCTAGCCACAACCCACAAATTCAAAGCCAGACATTCCAATACTAACTGCTGCAAAATAGTGACCACTGACGGTGAAGATGCCGACAATTGGTTAATAGCCATGACAACTCCCAAATTATCGCAGTGAAAACAAATCTTCCTATTGCGGAATAGCTCCCCCCAAACAACTACTTCTACCAAGATAGGAAACAACTCCAACAAAGCCAAGTTTGTAACCATGCCTCTCTGCACCCAAGACTCCGGCCACCGGCCTACACACCAATGTCCCTGGCAATATGCCCCGAACCCACCACTTCCGGCCACGTCTGTGAAAAGGTCTAGCTCAGTAGCGACGCATGTGTCTGACATCCACAAAGCTCTGCCGTTAAAAGCTTCCAAAAAAGTTGCCCACACCCGCAAGTCCCCTTTCAACTCACTACCTAATCTGACAAAATGATGAGGAAGAACCACCCCTGCTGTCGCTGCTGCCAGCCTCCTGCTGAAAATGCGGCCCATAGGCATAATGCGACACGCAAAATTCAATTTGCCCAGCAAGGATTGCAATTCCCGCAATCTAATCTTCTTCAACAGCAATGCCCTCCCTACCTCGGCCTTCAAACCCAGCAATTTCTCCTCGGGCAAGCGGCACTCCATATTCTCGGTATCAATGACAATACCCAAAAAACTGATCACAGTCGCAGGGCCCTCCGTCTTACCTGGAGCAAGCGGGACCCCAAAGTCTGCCGACACCCTTTCAACAGTCCTCAACAATAAGTCACATACTCCGGTCCCCCCAGGACCAATACATAAGAAGTCATCTAGGTAATGAATAACTGAACTACACCCAGAGACATCCTTAACCACCCACTCCAAAAAAGAACTAAAGGCCTCAAAATAAGCACATGACAAAGAACAACCCATCGGTAGACAACGATCAACAAAAAATTCCCCGTCCCAACAACAACCCAACAAACGCAAACTGGTTGGGTGAACCGGCAGCAAACGGAATGCCGATTCAATATCAGTCTTTGCCAACCTGGCCCCTTTCCCAAACCGCTTCACCCACTGAACAGCCGCGTCAAACGATGTATAAACCACCGAGCAGATGTCAGGGTCAATGCCATCATTGACCGACGCCCCTTTTGGAAAAGATAAATGGTGTATAAGACGAAACTTGTTCGCCTCCTTTTTTGGCACCACCCCCAATGGAGAGACTATCAAATCTGGCCATGGTGCCGACCCAAAAGGTCCAGCCATACGACCCAGCTGCACCTCCTTACGCAGTTTATCCTGCACCACCTCTGGATGCTCCCTTGCAGACTTCAAATTCCTCCTCAAGCCCCCTGAAACCTGCACGTCGGAAGGTATCTTAAAACCTTCCCTAAACCCCTCCTCCAACAACACCGCTGTCTGCTGGTCAGGATACCTACGCAGATAGCCCAACATCCTTTCCAGTCGAACCGGTGTCTCCCCCTTTTGAATTACCGTCCCGTGACTTCCCTCTGAAGCATTTATTTGCACCATGGGTCCCTCCACACGAGGAACATTCATGTTTAAATTTGCATTTGGCCCCAAAACGACATGACCCGTCATTAAAGGCAAAGCAGAGTCCCTTCTGCATGGCCGTCCCATTTGTGGCCTCCCTCGGCACCCCCCCCGTCCCCACGAAAGGGCTGCCCACTTTTTGTGGGAGCCGTCACCTTTAACCATAAAGCAATATCCTTATGGTCCCAACGTATGTTAGGGCGAACAGCCTTCCTCTGCCTAAACTGCTCATCGTACCTGAGCCAAGCCAAGCCCCCATACACACGGTATGCCTCTCCTATCGCATCCATGTAACAAAACAGGCCTGAACAATTGTCAGGTGCCTTCTCCCCAATCACACTAGCTAAAATAGCAAATGCTTGCAGCCAGTTCGTGAATGACCGCGGTATCAGCCGATACCGCCGCCGTTCCTCCTCCTCCTTCTTCTCCTCCTTACGGGGCCTATCCAGATTAAAACGCTCTAAAGGGAGCAATGAAAATATATCAACGTATTCCCCTTTCCAAATCTTCTCCCTCACCTCCTGCTTCAGGTGGGCCCCCAATGGCCCCTCAAAGCATACATACACCTCCCCTTTTGCAGTGTCACTGAGCCTCCCACTCTCCTCCTGCGTCCCAACACTGCCCCCTTCTGCCCCTGCACTACTGCCACTTTGCTCACCGCCGGATACCGGCACCCCGCTGCTCACCGGCACCCCACTGCTAACCGGCACCCCACTGCTAACCGGCACACTATTACTGACTGGCACACTAATGCTAGCTGGTGTGCCCGCATTCTGCGGCACCCATGCTGCCGCCGGGGACGGCCCCGCCCCCTGCCGCAAACCCACCAACCAATCTGCAAAACCACTCAATAATTCAGTAAAACCTCTACTCATTTCCCCTTGGAGGGCTAACCCTCCCCCCCCCTGACTCTGCGCTAAAGCATTAACAAACATAGAGACAGACTCACCAGGCTGCCTGAGGGCTGTGAACCCAGCAGCCGCAGGTCCAGTGTCCTGACGAACTCCAGCCAATGAGGAAGGACCAGGTATTTCTCCATCATCTGCTGACGCTGCCATCTCTCTTCTCCTGTCATCCCGACCCTCAGGTACAGCACCAGCCGGCGTGACCTCGTTGGAGGCGGAGCCAGCTGTGCGCCTCTCGCTCCGTGTACCAGGCCTGCGGTCCTCAGCCTGTACTTCTGCCCCCCTGGCACGACTCACCCCGCGCTGGGCAGCAGCATGCCCCGCATGCCCCACCGCACCAGGTCCAGTACCACGCAACGCCGGATCTTCTTGCACGTGGGGGGGATCCCCCCCGCGCGGAGGGTTCCGCCTGTTGGTTGGATTCCTCCCAGACCTGGTCCTGCGGGCGGAAGGTGCCCGGCCCGCAGCCTGGCCTGGAGGGTCCCTAACGGGGCTCCGTGAATGGCGCTGAACCCTGGGGGACACAGATGGGCTAAAGCGCTCCGGAGGCCTGGACCTCCGAGGCCGTGCACCCGCTGGAGCAGCCTCCTGCGTTGCTGCTCCCAGTCCCCCCAGCAGACCTGACATCTGCTGCTGCAGCCACTCAGCCCCTCTGGTGCCAGCTGCCTCCCTGAGGGCAGCAAGCACAGCGGATACCTCCGCATCAGCGTTGCCTGGGGAAGCCATGGGAGATGTCACGCTGCTTAGCTGTTGAGAAAATCTCCCAGTGACCCCTATTTCCCGCCTGAACCCTGCTTATAAACCCCTCCAACACCCCGTTAAGCCCCTCCCCTTATGACCCTCTCCTAAGACACCCCTCCTATGACTAACCTGCTAGTCAGCTCCCTACAAACCCTGTCAGGGGAGCCTACCCCCAGGCTTTGCCTCCAGTCCGGCTCCTACATTATATTAATAGTGGTAATTATATAGAGCTCCCTGTATATAACACAGCCCCATGTCCCACCAGGCCTGCACCTGTATTCTGGTGTGGGGTCTTTGCTGGCAGTTAGGATACACTTAGATTTATACTGTATTATATGTTATATTAATAGTGGTGATTATATAGCGCTCCCTGTATATAACGCAGCCCCATGTCCCTCCAGGCCTGCGCCTGTATTCTGGTGTGGGGTCTTTGCCGGCAGTTAGGATACACTTAGATTTATACTGTATTATATGTTATATTAATAGTGGTAATTATATAGAGCTCCCTGTATATAACGCAGCCCCATGTCCCGCCAGGACTGCGCCTGTATTCTGGTGTGGGGTCTTTGCCGGCAGTTAGTGTGACAGTGCCCCTGTACGGTGTGGTGCAAGATGGCGTACCTTAATCTGGAGCTGGTGACGGCGGCGGCTTCTGGATTCTTCGCGGCTTCTGCTGGGGAACCTGTGGCAGGGAACGGCACAACCCAAGGGACCCACAAAAGACAAGGCTACCACGATTAGCAGCGACAGTAATTTATTTACTAACACACGGACTGACCGCTGCAATATCTAGCAATCAATTTAAATGGCTCAGAAACCTCAATATAATCTATTGGCAAATGAATCAACATACACAGTCACGTGTCAACATAATGGTCCCACGTCGACATATATCCTCACTTTGAATTAGGACCTAACTTAGTGTGCACACTGACTACGAGCATGGCAGAGCAAATTAACAATCCCTTCAATAGGGTACAGGCGGGTTCCCGTTACCTAGGGCAACCCCCTGCTAGACATACAACGAAGGCTGTAGATATAGGCTTGGCAGTGGTGGCAAATCTGGCATGCAGCCAGAGGGGTGTTGCAGGTGTCTCTGGGCTGCTAATGTCGCAGGGTGATCAGCACCCCAATAACAGTTGTCCCCTATGCAGTGGAGAGCCACTTCAATAGCTGGGTAAAGTGGGCCAATGTGGGGTGCAGGCCAGCCTGGGGGTAGGGGTGCTCCTGTACCTTAACTCTCAGCTGCAGATGCCAGCTCCTGCTGGTCATGACTCTTCAGGGTCTCACTCCTCTCTGGGTCTCTCACTCCTCTCTGGGTCTCTCACTCTGCCTGGCACCTATCAGCAGCACCTGATCTCCTCTTCAGTGCAGGACAGGGGAACAGCTTCTCCATTCACTGCACCCACGCTGCTGGGCTTTCTCCTCTCTCTGCCTGAGTATCACCCTGCTTCCAGCACGTCTTCTCACTAGGGATGGACTGCCACACACCTCCCTGCTGGAAATTTGCCTGTCCGCAGGCAACTAACAAGTTCTTGACAAAGTCCTGTCAATGTCCATGACAACATTCAAACGCTAAATGAAAACAGGTGCGAACAATTATACATTCAATAACAACTATAAGCATCACTACCTTCCTGCCACCTGATATCTAATGTGGGCTCCCCAGGTCAACCATCCCCCTGCCACAGGACCTCCATCCCTCTGCGGTCCAGCTTCTCCAAGGCTGTCAATGGATGGCGCCCACTCTCACGATGTACGCATCTTTAGGCATGTCTCACCTCTCGATCTTGCCTCTTCGACCTCTGTATCGCCTGCTGGATTCTGAGGGCGAATTCCTCTCCTGAGATGGTCGTATATTCACCACTTGTTACCGGCTTCCCACCGATGAAACAGATCTTGGCTTTGTCTTCTCTCTCTGGTGCTTCTACTTTGGCCTTGGATTCATGCAGTGGCACCACTGGTTCTGCTTCTGGTGGCTCTACTGTCTGCGTCACAGCCATCTGAACCACGGTCTCGGGGCTTCTCTGCTGGTCTACCATTCTTGGCCCTAGGTTAGCCACCCGATAATCGGCATCATCCATTCTAGGCACGTACTCTCTGGTTGGCTCTGCAAGAGGCCTAGTCGCTGCTTGCTGCTTCTGGTGGACTACCTCACTCCACATGACCGGTTTCTCACTTGCCCTCGTGATCTCAGGTTCTGGTGGGCGGGGCATCTGTCCTGGTCGAGGAGGGTTGCTGTTCACTCTTTCTTTTTCTAGCTTGACCTCTCTCAGTTCAGCTGTACTTCCGGTGTATTGGTGGTATGGTAGAGGCTCTTTACGGTGCGGGTAGTGCCACTGTTGTTCTGGGGCATGTCTGTTGCGTAGCACCGGCGTTCCATTCGGCCCCGTCACTTTTGCGGCCTTGGTGCCTTTCTTCCCGCTTGTTAATTCGAATTCGACGGCTTCACCATCGCTCAGGCTCCGAAAGCAATTCTGGGGGTCTTCGTTCTGTATGGCGGTGTAATGGACATAGACGCTACGCCCGTTGTCTGCACGTCTAATGTATCCATATCCGCGTGGCACATCAAACCACAGGACACGACCTGTGATCCTTCTTGGGCCGGTTCGCGGCCTATCAGTCATCTGCGTTACACCGGATGCTCTTGACGTGTTCTGGAACACTGCCGGTGGACCTCTTCTCCCATGCCATCTCACAGTCTGTGGGCATACATCGGCTCGGTCACTGTGTAGTCGTTCCGACCTCCATTGGCGATTCTGTTGCCATCTATGCCTTCTGCCACCTTCACGTTGCTGTCTTTCCTTTTCATCCTCCGCCCATTCCTGACGCATCTCACGGATCATCCTGGTCATTTCGGTCATCGCTTCGATGATGGCCCCAATCGAGTTCTGATTGGCTTGGGCTGGTGGAGTGGCGGTTCTTCGCATCTCCAGCGGTTCTATGTACTGCGATCGCCACATCTTGCCGTTCACAGGGGTCTTGTGCAATCCTGTTCGTAGACGCCAAGTGTGACAGTGCCCCTGTACGGTGTGGTGCAAGATGGCGTACCTTAATCTGGAGCTGGTGACGGCGGCGGCTTCTGGATTCTTCGCGGCTTCTGCTGGGGAACCTGTGGCAGGGAACGGCACAACCCAAGGGACCCACAAAAGACAAGGCTACCACGATTAGCAGCGACAGTAATTTATTTACTAACACACGGACTGACCGCTGCAATATCTAGCAATCAATTTAAATGGCTCAGAAACCTCAATATAATCTATTGGCAAATGAATCAACATACACAGTCACGTGTCAACATAATGGTCCCGCGTCGACATATATCCTCACTTTGAATTAGGACCTAACTTAGTGTGCACACTGACTACGAGCATGGCAGAGCAAATTAACAATCCCTTCAATAGGGTACAGGCGGGTTCCCGTTACCTAGGGCAACCCCCTGCTAGACATACAACGAAGGCTGTAGATATAGGCTTGGCAGTGGTGGCAAATCTGGCATGCAGCCAGAGGGGTGTTGCAGGTGTCTCTGGGCTGCTAATGTCGCAGGGTGATCAGCACCCCAATAACAGTTGTCCCCTATGCAGTGGAGAGCCACTTCAATAGCTGGGTAAAGTGGGCCAATGTGGGGTGCAGGCCAGCCTGGGGGTAGGGGTGCTCCTGTACCTTAACTCTCAGCTGCAGATGCCAGCTCCTGCTGGTCATGACTCTTCAGGGTCTCACTCCTCTCTGGGTCTCTCACTCCTCTCTGGGTCTCTCACTCTGCCTGGCACCTATCAGCAGCACCTGATCTCCTCTTCAGTGCAGGACAGGGGAACAGCTTCTCCATTCACTGCACCCACGCTGCTGGGCTTTCTCCTCTCTCTGCCTGAGTATCACCCTGCTTCCAGCACGTCTTCTCACTAGGGATGGACTGCCACATTAGGATACACTTAGATTTATACTGTATTATATGTTATATTAATAGTGGTGATTATATAGCGCTCCCTGTATATACCGCAGCCCCATGTCCCACCATGCCTGCGTCTGTATTCTGGTGTGGGGTCTTTGCTGGCAGTTAGGATACACTTAGATTTATACTGTATTATATGTTATATTAATAGTGGTGATTATATAGCGCTCCCTGTATATAACACAGCCCCATGTCCCACCAGGCCTGCGCCTGTATTCTGGTGTGTGGTCTTTTCTGGCAGTTAGGATACACTTAAATTTATACTGTATTATATGTTATATTAATAGTGGTGATTATATAGCGCTCCCTGTATATAACGCAGCCCCATGTCCCACCAGGCCTGCGCCTGTATTCTGGTGTGGGGTCTTTGCCGGCAGTTAGGATACACTTAGATTTATACTGTATTATATGTTATATTAATAGTGGTGATTATATAGCCCTCCCTGTATATACTGCAGCCCCATGTCCCACCAGGCCTGCGCCTGTATTCTGGTGTGGGGTCTTTTCTGTCAGTTAGGGTACACTTAGATTTCTACTGTATTATATGTTATATTAATAGTGGTGATTATATAGCGCTTCCTGTATATAACACAGCCCCATGTCCCACCAGGCCTGCGCCTGTATTCTGGTGTGGGGTATTTGCTGGCAGTTAGGATACACTTAGATTTATACTGTATTATATGTTATATTAATAGTGGTGATTATATAGCGCTCCCTGTATATAACGCAGCCCCATGTCCCGCCAGGCCTGCGCCTGTACTCTGGTGTGGGGTCTTTGCCGGCAGTTATGCTACACTTAGATTTATACTGCATTATATGTTATATTAATAGTGGTGATTATATAGCGCTCCCTGTATATAACACAGCCCCATGTCCCGCCAGGCCTGCGCCTGTATTCTAGTGTGGGGTCTTTGCCGGCAGTTAGGATACACTTAGATTTATACTGTATTATATGTTATATTAATAGTGGTGATTATATAGCGCTCCCTGTATATACCGCAGCCCCATGTCCCGCCAGGCCTGCGCCTGTATTCTGGTGTGGGGTCTTTGCTGGCAGTTAGTATACACTTAGATTTATACTGTATTATATGTTATATTAATAGTGGTGATTATATAGCGCTCCCTGTATATAACACAGCCCCATGTCCCGCCAGGCCTGCGCCTGTATTCTGGTGTGGGGTCTTTGCCGGCAGTTAGGATACACTTAGATTTATACTGTATTATATGTTATATTAATAGTGGTGATTATATAGCGCTCCCTGTATATAACACAGCCCCATGTCCCACCAGGCCTGCGCCTGTATTCTAGTGTGGGGTCTTTGCCGGCAGTTAGGATACACTTAGATTTATACTGTATTTAATGTTATATTAATAGTGGTGATTATATAGCGCTCCCTGTATATAACACAGCCCCATGTCCCGCCAGGCCTGCGCCTGTATTCTGGTGTGGGGTCTTTGCCGGCAGTTAGGATACATTTAGATTTATACTGTATTATATGTTATATTAATAGTGGTGATTATATAGCGCTCCCTGTATATAACGCAGCCCCATGTCCCACCAGGCCTGCGCCTGTATTCTGGTGGGGGGTCTTTGCTGGCAGTTAGGATACACTTAGATTTATACTGTATTATATGTTATATTAATAGTGGTGATTATATAGTGCTCCCTGTATATACCGCAGCCCCATGTCCCGCCAGGCCTGCGCCTGTATTCTGGTGGGGGGTCTTTGCTGGCAGTTAGGATACACTTAGATTTATACTGTATTATATGTTATATTAATAGTGGTGATTATATAACGCTCCCTGTATATACCGCAGCCCCATGTCCCACCAGGCCTGCGCCTGTATTCTGGTGTGGGGTCTTTGCTGGCAGTTAGGATACACTTAGATTTATACTGTATTATATGTTATATTAATAGTGGTGATTATATAGCGCTCCCTGTATATAACGCAGCCCCATGTCCCACCAGGCCTGCGCCTGTATTCTGGTGGGGGGTCTTTGCTGGCAGTTAGGATACACTTAGAGTTATACTGTATTATATGTTATATTAATAGTGGTGATTATATAGCGCTCCCTGTATATACCGCAGCCCCATGTCCCGCCAGGCCTGCGCCTGTATTCTGGTGTGGGGTCTTTGCCGGCAGTTAGGATACACTTAGATTTATACTGTATTATATGTTATATTAATAGTGGTGATTATATAGCGCTCCCTGTATATACCGCAGCCCCATGTCCCGCCAGGCCTGCGCCTGTATTCTGGTGTGGGGTCTTTGCTGGCAGTTAGTATACACTTAGATTTATACTGTATTATATGTTATATTAATAGTGGTGATTATATAGCGCTCCCTGTATATAACACAGCCCCATGTCCCGCCAGGCCTGCGCCTGTATTCTGGTGTGGGGTCTTTGCCGGCAGTTAGGATACACTTAGATTTATACTGTATTATATGTTATATTAATAGTGGTGATTATATAGCGCTCCCTGTATATACCGCAGCCCCATGTCCCGCCAGGCCTGCGCCTGTATTCTGGTGTGGGGTCTTTGCCGGCAGTTAGGGTACACTTAGATTTATACTGTATTATATGTTATATTAATAGTGGTGATTATATAGCGCTCCCTGTATATAACGCAGCCCCATGTCCCACCAGGCCTGCGCCTGTATTCTGGTGTGGGGTCAGTGGCGTAACTAGATATCCGTAGGCCCCATAGCAAAAGTTTGTAAGGGCCCCCTATTTAGCAACTGATTGTGACAAATGTATGTAAATCATATTACTTAGACAGTAAAAAGGGGCCCCCTTTAGCTCTGGGCCCCATAGCAGCTGCACCCTTTGCACCTATGGTAGTTACGCCCTTGTGTGGGGTCTTTGCTGGCAGTTAGGATACACTTAGATTTATACTGTATTATATGTTATATTACTAGTGGTGATTATATAGCGCTCCCTGTATATACCGCAGCCCCATGTCCCACCAGGCCTGCGCCTGTATTCTGGTGTGGGGTCTTTGCCGGCAGTTAGGATACACTTAGATTTATACTGAATTATATGTTATATTAATAGTGGTGATTATATAGCGCTCCCTGTATATACTGCAGCCCCATGTCCCACCAGGCCTGCGCCTGTATTCTGGTGTGGGGTCTTTGCCGACAGTTAGGATACACTTAGATTTATACTGTATTTTATGTTATATTAATAGTGGTGATTATATAGCGCTCCCTGTATATACCGCAGCCCCATGTCCCACCAGGCCTGCGCCTGTATTCTAGTGTGGGGTCTTTGCCGGCAGTTAGGATACACTTAGATTTATACTGTATTATATGTTATATTAATAGTGGTGATTATATAGCGCTCCCTGTATATACCGCAGCCCCATGTCCCGCCAGGCCTGCGCCTGTATTCTGGTGTGGGGTCTTTGCCGGCAGTTAGGATACACTTAGATTTATACTGTATTATATGTTATATTAATAGTGGTGATTATATAGCGCTCCCTGTATATAACGCAGCCCCATGTCCCACCAGGCCTGCGCCTGTATTCTGGTGTGGGGTCTTTGCTGGCAGTTAGGATACACTTAGATTTATACTGTATTATATGTTATATTACTAGTGGTGATTATATAGCGCTCCCTGTATATACCGCAGCCCCATGTCCCACCAGGCCTGCGCCTGTATTCTGGTGTGGGGTCTTTGCCGGCAGTTAGGATACACTTAGATTTATACTGTATTATATGTTATATTAATAGTGGTGATTATATAGCGCTCCCTGTATATACTGCAGCCCCATGTCCCACCAGGCCTGCGCCTGTATTCTGGTGTGGGGTCTTTGCCGGCAGTTAGGATACACTTAGATTTATACTGTATTTTATGTTATATTAATAGTGGTGATTATATAGCGCTCCCTGTATTAAACTCCCCATCAGGTATCCCTCAGGTCCGTACCTTTCCATCTCACCATAAACATTAACCTACACCTTAACACTATACTTATCTAATAAAAAAGACACAGACACAAGTGCTGGCGTTTCAAAATGAATGTCAATTTATTTTGACAATTAAACTAACTATATATATAATGGTGGCGGCACCAAAGAACGGTCATTATAGGAAAGTGGGGTAAAGATGTTACCATACACACCATCGCTGGTGATCGCTCTCCCCGGTCATCCACTCGTTGCTAGTGGTGACCACCACCCCGGGCGGGAGCATGGCCGATGACCATCGATGTCAGGAGAGAGCGACACCCCACTATCTACACACACACCTCAAGATCTTACAAGGATGACCGTTCTTTACCGCCGCCGGAGAGGAAAAGAAATAGGGAAGGGTGGGCGGGGCTTTTTCAGACAGAGGAAGACTTCCTGTGAGTATGATCCTTTTCTTCCCTGTCTATACTCCTCCCACCACTCTGATAGGCCTTGTGCCCATCCTATCAGCATATCAGCTGACCTTCCAGCGTAACCTGGGGAACCATCAGGGGTTTATGCTCACTCAGTGCTTATTCAGCATTCGTGGTTCTTAAACTCCCCATCAGGTATCCCTCAGGTCCGTACCTTTCCATCTCACCATAAACATTAACCTACACCTTAACACTATACTTATCTAATAAAAAAGACACAGACACAAGTGCTGGCGTTTCAAAATGAATGTCAATTTATTTTGACAATTAAACTAACTATATATATAATGGTGGCGGCACCAAAGAACGGTCATTATAGGAAAGTGGGGTAAAGATGTTACCATACACACCATCGCTGGTGATCGCTCTCCCCGGTCATCCACTCGTTGCTAGTGGTGACCACCACCCCGGGCGGGAGCATGGCCGATGACCATCGATGTCAGGAGAGAGCGACACCCCACTATCTACACACACACCTCAAGATCTTACAAGGATGACCGTTCTTTACCGCCAAAGCTAGGCCCTAAGCCGCAGCACCGCCACCAAGTAGGAAAAACGCTCAGCACTGTGCATCTAACCAACTAAAGACATCGCCCAAAAACAGAGCCACGCCTTCCGGGCTCAGATGAACACCATCGCTCCTATACAGCGCACTCCGCTGAAAGCTGATGGCGTCATGGCGAATAACACCCCCGCCATTGGTCAGCAGATACTTCTCAACTGCAGCGTTAACCGTCTTCCGTGAACGCTCCAGGCGGGGGCAGGACATCACATTCCTTCACACTATCCTCGATATAATGGAGGACCACACCAACTTTCATGCAGGCAAATACAAAGAAATAAAATAGAGGTCCCGCACAATCACTGAGCGTAGCTCGAGAGCGGCCACCCGCCCTAAGTCATTGCCACCCAGGTGGACTATGATGACTCTCGGGACCCCAAAATTTCCCAGGGCTCGAATCAGCCCAGCCTGCAGCCCTTTTCATAGCATACCTCTCTCTCACCCAGCCACCTAACCTCCCCAGCTTGACCAAACACGCGTACATCAGATACTATGTTTAACCAGGAAGCCCAATAGACAAAGGAATGTCCAATCATCCAAATGGACTTAACGTCCTGTCGACCTGAAATATTTAAAAGAGGTTAGAAGGCTGTCGACAAGCTTGCATACCATGCATTCCCACGCTTGTTAGAGAGATGAATGAGAAAAACCGTGGCCGACCAGCTCTTGAGGCACAAAACACACCGTCTGGAGTAAACTAACAGGTACGCCATGCCAGATTGTAATTATAGCCGAATTGTGCCCCCAGACGGATGTGAAAACACACCTCAAGGCCCCCACTGTAAGTTGACGAGCGCTTATGCGTCCAGTCGACCATGGTGAAAAGTGACAGATAAAGCTGGCCGAATGTACCTCCGAAATGCTGCCGAGCGCCATCGACCCAGAGATTGAATCTCTGCGTCGGAGCGGCCCTCCGCAGCCGCCGAGGTAGCAGCCCCAATCCTACAGGAATGAGACCCGAATTCCTTAGGATCGAGACCCGTGGCCTCCAGCGCCCGTCCCAAGACGTGACAAAAACTGGTATTTGGTGAGCGGTGACCCATCCTCGTGCATCCGCCATGCGCCTGGAAGGTCCGGGCGCACCTGGGCGAAGGCCGAGACCAACGTCACAGGGCACGCCCTTTTCACCGTGCACGGGAGCAAGGACAGCCACCGCCCCCTCCCAGCCTGGTCCGTCTTAGCTCGTCGCAGGTGACATAGCACCGAATCCACATGGACCACCAGGTCATCCACGGTCAGTGGTGAGGGCATTCGCTTTGACGGCGCCACCAGCTCACCAAACCTGAAGGCACCATGATACGCCGTTGCATACGCCATTCGGAACAGCAGGACCTCATAGTCAGGCCAGCAAAAAGTCCCTCAGGGCACCCAGCAAGGCTGGGAGCAATGTCAAATCAATTGGTCGCCCGCAGTCTGGGAGTGCCGGCGAGGCGCGCAGCCGTCCACGCAATGCACTGGGCACCAGAAAGGACCGGGACGGGTCCGCCCTACCATGCCGATACAAAAGAAAGGCACCCCTGCCATCATCCTGCGTACTGAGGCAACAACGCCCCAAGGAGTACCAACTCCAGACAACGGCCACCATAGCCGTACCAGGCGTCTTACCTGCATGAGGGGCAGACAGCCTAAACTGCTCCCCCTCGTGCCATCCTCCCTGATGGCACCACAATGTCTCGGGCATGATAGCCCTCATGGCTAGCCCCTCCATTCCATGCTAATCACCTGAAGTGCCTGCCTCCGGCATGAGGCTCACCTCTGTGGACATGCCAGGGGCCCCAACAGCCGAGTTCCAGGAACAACCACCGGAGGAGGATCTGGCCCGCCCTGTGAGGCCTAAGTGGCAAACGGCCTGAGCTCCTGTGCCACTGCACACGTTGGGGGCACAATTACGGGCGCCACACTGAAGAGGCTGTAACCCCAGGCAGCTCATCAGGGCAGGCAAAATAACAGGGTTGGGAGCTGGCAGAGCCCCAGTAGGGGAAAGCCCAGACCTGCGGTCCATGAAGGAATTCAAAAGGGGCCATAAACTGCTGTACTCTCTTACAGGCAGTAGGTGGCAGGGGCCCTACACCGCGCCAGCCCAACAAAGGGGAAGTATTTTCGGGAACTACCCGAGACCCCCTTTCAGCGCTGCCTTGGGGGACCAGCCCGGTCCTCCGCAGCCATCGTCGCCTGGCCGGTCCTGCAGAAGGCATGTCCCCGGGGATGGACAGGAGTGACTGGGGTCCCACAATAGGGGAAGGGGGGTGGCCGTCCCCGGTAGCCTGCACTACCAGCCCTACATCCCTGTCACACGTCACCCCGCAGGCCAGTCTAGAGGGAGAATATACAAACATCTCACAGTTGGAGCCATGGTGGGAACCAAACCAATGCCATCGGTGCTGTGAGGCAGTGATGCTAACCATTCCACCATCTGTACTGCCGGGAATGCCAGAGGGGCGTGCAGTGATCGTGGCAGTATTACCCCGCCCCATGCCTCTAACGGCCTCACTATATAATATGGTGGTGCCCCTTATGGGAGTCGAAGCCCGCCTCATGGCGTTAACCATCGCGCCAAGATGCTGTACCTCCCCAATGTCGGGGACTGGGCAGTGGCATCATCCCAGCGGCCCTGCCGCCCCCGGGGTAGTTGCGCCGTGGGCACTAGCTCTGCCCAACCCCCCGGGCTGCCAGGAGGTCCTGGCGCCATTGCCGCGGCCTACCCCTTAGTGATGGAAATCTAGTTCATTTTAGTGACTATTTCATTATTATCTAGTTCCCCAAAAGATTAGCTCAGAAGACTACCATATATATATACTCGAGGATAAGCTCACTGTTCAATAACATTTTTATGCTGAAAATTGCCCGTCTCGGCTTATACTCAATTGAGGGTCCCACTCGAGTCAATAAGCTTTCCCAGTTTTCGATGTAGACTTAGGTGCTTAGTCTTATATTCGGGACGACCCCCACTCGATCCTACATACGGCAGTCCGTCCGGCTCATTATCCCATCAGAGACTGAGAGGCGTGATTAGAACTAGATGAACCAGACTAACTTATCACACGCAGAGCAGGGATTTTAAATAGTCGCTCATTGGAGGAGTAATATTCTTGTTAGGATGATCAGATGGGAAATAATCTGATTTATTAAACCTATTTAGAAGCAGTAAATTATACAGCACCCTTATACCCACTGCACACTGCGCTGAACGGTATATTGCCGTTGTTAGCTGATTTACTGGTGAAAGATCCCCGATATTCCAAAACAGTCCTACACGTTTTAGGGCCATTTGTTATGCAGTGAGAATGGCTCGAAACGGTATTTAGCAAAAACAAACATCAGACTACAGACCCGTCCCCTACCTACTGCCTTGAAACGTGTTGAGGGGATCAAACGGGTTGATTGATGTGAATGGTATTCAAATGGCATTCAAAGCGGCCATCTACTGCAATGTCAATGCTGAGACCTGTCTTGAATACCGCCTTAAATACAGCTTTGTAAAGCGTTTAGGCAGTGCTAAAGCGCACTATAGGGACCTACTCTTTGTTTAGCTCTACCAAACTTATCCCCTTTTGGTTATTATTTTAACTTCCATAATATGCCATTGAAATACCCAAATTCAGAGCAATATACTGTCACTATTTGCTTTCAACATACAGTATGTAACATGTCCCTTTCCCCAATCTAACTGACTTTAGAGAGAGATAAAGGAAGAGTTTGCAAAATATCCAGTCAGTTTCTGTCATTTATCTTCCACAGCCTAAATGTGACCTAAGCCGACCGGTTGCTAGGGGAAACTGCCCCACTTTATGCCTCATGGAGGTTCATACATATCCCTCTTTGTCCTGTGGAGTAAACAGAGCTACAGTATATAACATCCTAAACATGATTGGGAGTGTAGCTCGTGACCTAATAGGAAGGCAGCATGGCAGTGCCTACTATAGTTCAGCTCCATACACACCCTACGTGTGCCTGAGCACGGCGGTTCCCACATGGCAGCCCAGAGGCACTGTACAGTCTCGCTATGGCTGTATGAGTCAGAGATTAGTTTTGGGAGCTGTAGGAAGGGAGCTAACTGAACTACTGAACTATTCACATGACTCATGAGTCATCAGTACAATGTAGATCCGCAGAGTCCAGACCATGTCTGAGCTCAGCACTGCCCCCTGTGGCAGCAATCATGTACTGCCTCCTATGTACTGCATGAGAGCTGAATAACATGGCTGCTGAGGAAACCCTACCCAGATCCCAGCAGAAGATTTAGCACAGCAGTATGCTCAGGCCCCTAGGGGTGTCAGCGGGGGCTGCTGGACCATCTGGGCCCTATTCGGCCCCTGACCTCCTCCCCTGGCTCGCCCACGGCCCCTACCCGGTCTACTAACGGTGGGAGAGGGGGCCCTTGAAGGGAGACCCCTCTGTGGCACTCTAGAGGCCAGGATGGGGATGGATGAGGGGCGAGTACTGTGCGGGCGCCTAACTGTGCCCTGAGCCTGCGTGGGGGTGATCTGTGGGGCCTGTAACTGAGCGCCGCTGGCGCTGGACCGGGCAGAAGGCCGCGATCCAGGCCTGGCGGTATTGCCCGGCGTGCGGGGGCCTAGCCCTCTCGCACGGGTGTTTGCTGCACGGGCGCTACCCCTGCCCGACCCCCCTTGGCTGCCGCGAGCACCGCCGCGCGCGCCGCGGCCTCCGCCAGCACTACGCGAGGTCCGGCGCCCGGCCGCGTCATCAGCCGGCGCCGCGACCATCGCGCCATGACGCGCGGGCGGCACAGGAGCCGCAGGACCCCGCCGCGATCCCCTCCGGTCCCCACTGGAACCACCAGGGACCGCGCCGCTAGGCCCCGCAGCCTCCCAATCCGCCCCCGCCTCAGCAAGGCGGGCGGGCAGCTCAGCGCGGCCTGTAGGCCATAATGCAGGTGACAGAGAGGGACAGGTGGAAAAGAGGGACAGATCTATTAAGAGAGGAAAGAAGAGACAGAGCAGTATCAGAGATGAGAAGAAAACGTTTTAAAGACAAACGGAATTTTGATTGCTGCAGAGCAGCCTTGCCTGATCCTGCAGCAGCTTTTTCAGACAGAGGAAGACTTCCTGTGAGTATGATCCTTTTCTTCCCTGTCTATACTCCTCCCACCACTCTGATAGGCCTTGTGCCCATCCTATCAGCATATCAGCTGACCTTCCAGCGTAACCTGGGGAACCATCAGGGGTTTATGCTCACTCAGTGCTTATTCAGCATTCGTGGTTCTATACCGCAGCCCCATGTCCCACCAGGCCTGCGCCTGTATTCTAGTGTGGGGTCTTTGCCGGCAGTTAGGATACACTTAGATTTATACTGTATTATATGTTATATTAATAGTGGTGATTATATAGCGCTCCCTGTATATACCGCAGCCCCATGTCCCGCCAGGCCTGCGCCTGTATTCTGGTGTGGGGTCTTTGCCGGCAGTTAGGATACACTTAGAGTTATACTGTATTATATGTTATATTAATAGTGGTGATTATATAACGCTCCCTGTATATACCGCAGCCCCATGTCCCACCAGGCCTGCGCCTGTATTCTGGTGTGGGGTCTTTGCCGGCAGTTGGGATACACTTAGATTTATACTATATTATATGTTATATTAATAGTGGTGATTATATAGCGCTCCCTGTATATAACACAGCCCCATGTCCCGCCAGGCCTGCGCCTGTATTCTGGTGTGGGGTCTTTGCCGGCAGTTAGGATACACTTAGATTTATACTGTATTATATGTTATATTAATAGTGGTGATTATATAGCGCTCCCTGTATATAACACAGCCCCATGTCCCACCAGGCCTGCGCCTGTATTCTGGTGTGGGGTCTTTGCCGGCAGTTAGGGTACACTTAGATTTATACTGTATTATATGTTATATTAATAGTGGTGATTATATAGCGCTCCCTGTATATACTGCAGCCCCATGTCCCACCAGGCCTGCGCCTGTATTCTAGTGTGGGGTCTTTGCCGGCAGTTAGGATACACTTAGATTTATACTGTATTATATGTTATATTAATAGTGGTGATTATATAGCGCTCCCTGTATATAACACAGCCCCATGTCCCGCCAGGCCTGCGCCTGTATTGTGGTGTGGGGTCTTTGCCGGCAGTTAGGATACACTTAGATTTATACTGTATTATATGTTATATTAATAGTAGTGATTATATAGCGCTCCCTGTATATAACGCAGCCCCATGTCCCACCAGGCCTGCGCCTGTATTGTGGTGTGGGGTCTTTGCCGGCAGTTAGGATACACTTAGATTTATACTGTATTATATGTTATATTAATAGTGGTGATTATATAGCGCTCCATGTATATACCGCAGCCCCATGTCCCGCCAGGCCTGCGCCTGTATTCTGGTGTGGGGTCTTTGCTGGCAGTTAGGATACACTGAGATTTATACTGTGTTATATGTTATATTAATAGTGGTGATTATATAGCGCTCTCTGTATATACCGCAGCCCCATGTCCCACCAGGCCTGCGCCTGTATTCTGGTGTGGGGTCTTTGCCGGCAGTTAGGGTACACTTAGATTTATACTGTATTATATGTTATATTAATAGTGGTGATTATATAGCGCTCCCTGTATATAACACAGCCCCATGTCCCACCAGGCCTGCGCCTGTATTCTGGTGTGGGGTCTTTGCCGGCAGTTAGGATACATTTAGATTTATACTGTATTATATGTTATATTAATAGTGGTGATTATATAGCGCTCCCTGTATATAACGCAGCCCCATGTCCCGCCAGGCCTGCGCCTGTATTCTGGTGTGGGGTCTTTGCTGGCAGTTAGGATACACTGAGATTTATACTGTGTTATATGTTATATTAATAGTGGTGATTATATAGCGCTCCCTGTATATAACACAGCCCCATGTCCCGCCAGGCCTGCGCCTGTATTCTGGTGTGGGGTCTTTGCCGGCAGTTAGGATACACTTAGATTTATACTGTATTATATGTTATATTAATAGTGGTGATTATATAGCGCTCCCTGTATATACCGCAGCCCCATGTCCCACCAGGCCTGCGCCTGTATTCTGGTGTGGGGTCTTTGCTGGCAGTTAGGATACACTTAGATTTATACTGTATTATATGTTATATTAATAGTGGTGATTATATAGCGCTCCCTGTATATAACACAGCCCCATGTCCCGCCAGCCCTGCGCCTGTATTCTGGTGTGGGGTCTTTGCCGGCAGTTAGGATACACTTAGATTTATACTGTATTATATGTTATATTATAGTGGATATTATATAGCGCTCCATGTATATACCGCAGCCCCATGTCCCGCCAGGCCTGCGCCTGTATTCTGGTGTGGGGTCTTTGCCGGCAGTTGGGATACACTTAGATTTATACTATATTATATGTTATATTAATAGTGGTGATTATATAGCGCTCCCTGTATATAACACAGCCCCATGTCCCGCCAGGCCTGCGCCTGTATTCTGGTGTGGGGTCTTTGCCGGCAGTTAGGATACACTTAGATTTATACTGTATTATATGTTATATTAATAGTGGTGATTATATAGTGCTCCCTGTATATAACACAGCCCCATGTCCCACCAGGCCTGCGCCTGTATTCTAGTGTGGGGTCTTTGCCGGCAGTTAGGATACACTTAGATTTATACTGTATTATATGTTATATTAATAGTGGTGATTATATAGCGCTCCCTGTATATAACACAGCCCCATGTCCCGCCAGGCCTGCGCCTGTATTCTAGTGTGGGGTCTTTGCCGGCAGTTAGGATACACTTAGATTTATACTGTATTATATGTTATATTAATAGTGGTGATTATATAGCGCTCCCTGTATATAACACAGCCCCATGTCCCGCCAGGCCTGCGCCTGTATTGTGGTGTGGGGTCTTTGCCGGCAGTTAGGATACACTTAGATTTATACTGTATTATATGTTATATTAATAGTGGTGATTATATAGCGCTCCCTGTATATAACACAGCCCCATGTCCCGCCAGGCCTGCGCCTGTATTGTGGTGTGGGGTCTTTGCCGGCAGTTAGGATACACTTAGATTTATACTGTATTATATGTTATATTAATAGTGGTGATTATATAGCGCTCCCTGTATATAACGCAGCCCCATGTCCCACCAGGCCTGCGCCTGTATTCTGGTGTGGGGTCTTTGCCGGCAGTTAGGATACACTTAGATTTATACTGTATTATATGTTATATTAATAGTGGTGATTATATAGCGCTCCATGTATATACCGCAGCCCCATGTCCCGCCAGGCCTGCGCCTGTATTCTGGTGTGGGGTCTTTGCTGGCAGTTAGGATACACTGAGATTTATACTGTGTTATATGTTATATTAATAGTGGTGATTATATAGCGCTCTCTGTATATACCGCAGCCCCATGTCCCACCAGGCCTGCGCCTGTATTCTGGTGTGGGGTCTTTGCCGGCAGTTAGGATACACTTAGATTTATACTGTATTATATGTTATATTAATAGTGGTGATTATATAGCGCTCCCTGTATATACCGCAGCCCCATGTCCCACCAGGCCTGCGCCTGTATTCTGGTGTGGGGTCTTTGCTGGCAGTTAGGATACACTTAGATTTATACTGTATTATATGTTATATTAATAGTGGTGATTATATAGCGCTCCCTGTATATAACACAGCCCCATGTCCCGCCAGCCCTGCGCCTGTATTCTGGTGTGGGGTCTTTGCCGGCAGTTAGGATACACTTAGATTTATACTGTATTATATGTTATATTATAGTGGATATTATATAGCGCTCCCTGTATATACCGCAGCCCCATGTCCCGCCAGGCCTGCGCCTGTATTCTGGTGTGGGGTCTTTGCCGGCAGTTGGGATACACTTAGATTTATACTATATTATATGTTATATTAATAGTGGTGATTATATAGCGCTCCCTGTATATAACACAGCCCCATGTCCCGCCAGGCCTGCGCCTGTATTCTGGTGTGGGGTCTTTGCCGGCAGTTAGGATACACTTAGATTTATACTGTATTATATGTTATATTAATAGTGGTGATTATATAGCGCTCCCTGTATATAACGCAGCCCCATGTCCCACCAGGCCTGCGCCTGTATTCTGGTGTGGGGTCTTTGCTGGCAGTTAGGATACACTTAGATTTATACTGTATTATATGTTATATTACTAGTGTTGATTATATAGCGCTCCCTGTATATACCGCAGCCCCATGTCCCACCAGGCCTGCGCCTGTATTCTGGTGTGGGGTCTTTGCCGGCAGTTAGGATACACTTAGATTTATACTGTATTATATGTTATATTAATAGTGGTGATTATATAGCGCTCCCTGTATATACTGCAGCCCCATGTCCCACCAGGCCTGCGCCTGTATTCTGGTGTGGGGTCTTTGCCGGCAGTTAGGATACACTTAGATTTATACTGTATTTTATGTTATATTAATAGTGGTGATTATATAGCGCTCCCTGTATATACCGCAGCCCCATGTCCCACCAGGCCTGCGCCTGTATTCTAGTGTGGGGTCTTTGCCGGCAGTTAGGATACACTTAGATTTATACTGTATTATATGTTATATTAATAGTGGTGATTATATAGCGCTCCCTGTATATACCGCAGCCCCATGTCCCGCCAGGCCTGCGCCTGTATTCTGGTGTGGGGTCTTTGCCGGCAGTTAGGATACACTTAGAGTTATACTGTATTATATGTTATATTAATAGTGGTGATTATATAACGCTCCCTGTATATACCGCAGCCCCATGTCCCACCAGGCCTGCGCCTGTATTCTGGTGTGGGGTCTTTGCCGGCAGTTGGGATACACTTAGATTTATACTATATTATATGTTATATTAATAGTGGTGATTATATAGCGCTCCCTGTATATAACACAGCCCCATGTCCCGCCAGGCCTGCGCCTGTATTCTGGTGTGGGGTCTTTGCCGGCAGTTAGGATACACTTAGATTTATACTGTATTATATGTTATATTAATAGTGGTGATTATATAGCGCTCCCTGTATATAACACAGCCCCATGTCCCACCAGGCCTGCGCCTGTATTCTGGTGTGGGGTCTTTGCCGGCAGTTAGGGTACACTTAGATTTATACTGTATTATATGTTATATTAATAGTGGTGATTATATAGCGCTCCCTGTATATACTGCAGCCCCATGTCCCACCAGGCCTGCGCCTGTATTCTAGTGTGGGGTCTTTGCCGGCAGTTAGGATACACTTAGATTTATACTGTATTATATGTTATATTAATAGTGGTGATTATATAGCGCTCCCTGTATATAACACAGCCCCATGTCCCGCCAGGCCTGCGCCTGTATTGTGGTGTGGGGTCTTTGCCGGCAGTTAGGATACACTTAGATTTATACTGTATTATATGTTATATTAATAGTAGTGATTATATAGCGCTCCCTGTATATAACGCAGCCCCATGTCCCACCAGGCCTGCGCCTGTATTGTGGTGTGGGGTCTTTGCCGGCAGTTAGGATACACTTAGATTTATACTGTATTATATGTTATATTAATAGTGGTGATTATATAGCGCTCCATGTATATACCGCAGCCCCATGTCCCGCCAGGCCTGCGCCTGTATTCTGGTGTGGGGTCTTTGCTGGCAGTTAGGATACACTGAGATTTATACTGTGTTATATGTTATATTAATAGTGGTGATTATATAGCGCTCTCTGTATATACCGCAGCCCCATGTCCCACCAGGCCTGCGCCTGTATTCTGGTGTGGGGTCTTTGCCGGCAGTTAGGATACACTTAGATTTATACTGTATTATATGTTATATTAATAGTGGTGATTATATAGCGCTCCCTGTATATACCGCAGCCCCATGTCCCACCAGGCCTGCGCCTGTATTCTGGTGTGGGGTCTTTGCTGGCAGTTAGGATACACTTAGATTTATACTGTATTATATGTTATATTAATAGTGGTGATTATATAGCGCTCCCTGTATATAACACAGCCCCATGTCCCGCCAGCCCTGCGCCTGTATTCTGGTGTGGGGTCTTTGCCGGCAGTTAGGATACACTTAGATTTATACTGTATTATATGTTATATTATAGTGGATATTATATAGCGCTCCCTGTATATACCGCAGCCCCATGTCCCGCCAGGCCTGCGCCTGTATTCTGGTGTGGGGTCTTTGCCGGCAGTTGGGATACACTTAGATTTATACTATATTATATGTTATATTAATAGTGGTGATTATATAGCGCTCCCTGTATATAACACAGCCCCATGTCCCGCCAGGCCTGCGCCTGTATTCTGGTGTGGGGTCTTTGCCGGCAGTTAGGATACACTTAGATTTATACTGTATTATATGTTATATTAATAGTGGTGATTATATAGCGCTCCCTGTATATAACGCAGCCCCATGTCCCACCAGGCCTGCGCCTGTATTCTGGTGTGGGGTCTTTGCTGGCAGTTAGGATACACTTAGATTTATACTGTATTATATGTTATATTACTAGTGTTGATTATATAGCGCTCCCTGTATATACCGCAGCCCCATGTCCCACCAGGCCTGCGCCTGTATTCTGGTGTGGGGTCTTTGCCGGCAGTTAGGATACACTTAGATTTATACTGTATTATATGTTATATTAATAGTGGTGATTATATAGCGCTCCCTGTATATACTGCAGCCCCATGTCCCACCAGGCCTGCGCCTGTATTCTGGTGTGGGGTCTTTGCCGGCAGTTAGGATACACTTAGATTTATACTGTATTTTATGTTATATTAATAGTGGTGATTATATAGCGCTCCCTGTATATACCGCAGCCCCATGTCCCACCAGGCCTGCGCCTGTATTCTAGTGTGGGGTCTTTGCCGGCAGTTAGGATACACTTAGATTTATACTGTATTATATGTTATATTAATAGTGGTGATTATATAGCGCTCCCTGTATATACCGCAGCCCCATGTCCCGCCAGGCCTGCGCCTGTATTCTGGTGTGGGGTCTTTGCCGGCAGTTAGGATACACTTAGAGTTATACTGTATTATATGTTATATTAATAGTGGTGATTATATAACGCTCCCTGTATATACCGCAGCCCCATGTCCCACCAGGCCTGCGCCTGTATTCTGGTGTGGGGTCTTTGCCGGCAGTTGGGATACACTTAGATTTATACTATATTATATGTTATATTAATAGTGGTGATTATATAGCGCTCCCTGTATATAACACAGCCCCATGTCCCGCCAGGCCTGCGCCTGTATTCTGGTGTGGGGTCTTTGCCGGCAGTTAGGATACACTTAGATTTATACTGTATTATATGTTATATTAATAGTGGTGATTATATAGCGCTCCCTGTATATAACACAGCCCCATGTCCCACCAGGCCTGCGCCTGTATTCTGGTGTGGGGTCTTTGCCGGCAGTTAGGGTACACTTAGATTTATACTGTATTATATGTTATATTAATAGTGGTGATTATATAGCGCTCCCTGTATATACTGCAGCCCCATGTCCCACCAGGCCTGCGCCTGTATTCTAGTGTGGGGTCTTTGCCGGCAGTTAGGATACACTTAGATTTATACTGTATTATATGTTATATTAATAGTGGTGATTATATAGCGCTCCCTGTATATAACACAGCCCCATGTCCCGCCAGGCCTGCGCCTGTATTGTGGTGTGGGGTCTTTGCCGGCAGTTAGGATACACTTAGATTTATACTGTATTATATGTTATATTAATAGTAGTGATTATATAGCGCTCCCTGTATATAACGCAGCCCCATGTCCCACCAGGCCTGCGCCTGTATTGTGGTGTGGGGTCTTTGCCGGCAGTTAGGATACACTTAGATTTATACTGTATTATATGTTATATTAATAGTGGTGATTATATAGCGCTCCATGTATATACCGCAGCCCCATGTCCCGCCAGGCCTGCGCCTGTATTCTGGTGTGGGGTCTTTGCTGGCAGTTAGGATACACTGAGATTTATACTGTGTTATATGTTATATTAATAGTGGTGATTATATAGCGCTCTCTGTATATACCGCAGCCCCATGTCCCACCAGGCCTGCGCCTGTATTCTGGTGTGGGGTCTTTGCTGGCAGTTAGGATACACTGAGATTTATACTGTGTTATATGTTATATTAATAGTGGTGATTATATAGCGCTCCCTGTATATAACACAGCCCCATGTCCCGCCAGGCCTGCGCCTGTATTCTGGTGTGGGGTCTTTGCCGGCAGTTAGGATACACTTAGATTTATACTGTATTATATGTTATATTAATAGTGGTGATTATATAGCGCTCCCTGTATATACCACAGCCCCATGTCCCGCCAGGCCTGCACCTGTATTCTGGTGTGCGGTCTTTGCCGGCAGTTAGGATACACTTAGATTTATACTGTATTATATGTTATATTAATAGTGGTGATTATATAGCGCTCCCTGTATATAACACAGCCCCATGTCCCGCCAGGCCTGCGCCTGTATTCTGGTGTGCGGTCTTTGCCGGCAGTTAGGATACACTTAGATTTATACTGTATTATATGTTATATTAATAGTGGTGATTATATAGCGCTCCCTGTATATAACGCAGCCCCATGTCCCACCAGGCCTGCACCTGTATTCTGGTGTGGGTTCTTTGCTGGCAGTTGGGATACACTTAGATTTATACTGTATTATATGTTATATTAATAGTGGTGATTATATAGCGCTCCCTGTATATACCGCAGCCCCATGTCCCACCAGGCCTGCGCCTGTATTCTGGTGTGGGGTCTTTGCTGGCAGTTAGGATACACTTAGATTTATACTGTATTATATGTTATATTAATAGTGGTGATTATATAGCGCTCCCTGTATATAACACAGCCCCATGTCCCGCCAGCCCTGCGCCTGTATTCTGGTGTGGGGTCTTTGCCGGCAGTTAGGATACACTTAGATTTATACTGTATTATATGTTATATTATAGTGGATATTATATAGCGCTCCCTGTATATACCGCAGCCCCATGTCCCACTAGGCCTGCGCCTGTATTCTGGTGTGGGGTCTTTGCTGGCAGTTAGGGTACACTTAGATTTATACTATATTATATGTTATATTAATAGTGGTGATTATATAGCGCTCCCTGTATATAACGCAGCCCCATGTCCCGCCAGGCCTGCGCCTGTATTCTGGTGTGGGGTCTTTGCCGGCAGTTGGGATACACTTAGATTTATACTATATTATATGTTATATTAATAGTGGTGATTATATAGCGCTCCCTGTATATAACACAGCCCCATGTCCCGCCAGGCCTGCGCCTGTATTCTGGTGTGGGGTCTTTGCCGGCAGTTAGGATACACTTAGATTTATACTGTATTATATGTTATATTAATAGTGGTGATTATATAGTGCTCCCTGTATATAACAAAGCCCCATGTCCCACCAGGCCTGCGCCTGTATTCTAGTGTGGGGTCTTTGCCGGCAGTTAGGATACACTTAGATTTATACTGTATTATATGTTATATTAATAGTGGTGATTATATAGCGCTCCCTGTATATAACACAGCCCCATGTCCCACCAGGCCTGCGCCTGTATTCTAGTGTGGGGTCTTTGCCGGCAGTTAGGATACACTTAGATTTATACTGTATTATATGTTATATTAATAGTGGTGATTATATAGCGCTCCCTGTATATAACACAGCCCCATGTCCCACCAGGCCTGCGCCTGTATTCTAGTGTGGGGTCTTTGCCGGCAGTTAGGATACACTTAGATTTATACTGTATTATATGTTATATTAATAGTGGTGATTATATAGCGCTCCCTGTATATAACACAGCCCCATGTCCCGCCAGGCCTGCGCCTGTATTGTGGTGTGGGGTCTTTGCCGGCAGTTAGGATACACTTAGATTTATACTGTATTATATGTTATATTAATAGTGGTGATTATATAGCGCTCCCTGTATATAACGCAGCCCCATGTCCCACCAGGCCTGCGCCTGTATTCTGGTGTGGGGTCTTTGCCGGCAGTTAGTGTGACAGTGCCCCTGTACGGTGTGGTGCAAGATGGCGTACCTTAATCTGGAGCTGGTGACGGCGGCGGCTTCTGGATTCTTCGCGGTTTCTGCTGGGCAACCTGTGGCAGGGAACGGCACAACCCAAGGGACCCACAAAAGACAACGCTACTTCGGAAAACAGCGACAAATATTTATTGAAGAAAAACAACTGCACTAGTCGCTGTGATATACTCCTACACATATGCAAACATCAATAAACAAGACAAAAAAACAACCACAAAGAAAATGACATCAAAGAGAGAAATATTAAAGACAATAATATGACATCACTAGAATGCTTCACTACACCTGTAATACTATAACTCAAGGTGTCCAATGGGTGGCGCTGCACACCCTTTAACTACAGTCTCAGATATCACACGCAGTTCCTGAGAGCAATCATGGTCCCACGACGCACAAATCCTCACAGGTGAATTAGGCCCTAACAGTGTGCACACTACTTTTAGAGATATCAATAAAACAATCCTCATTCAGAGAGGGACAAGCCGATTCCCGTTACCTAGGGTAACCGCTTGTATTTAAAGGCAAAAAGACAGGCTTCAGGCACACTCTCTTTTATAAAGCTCTATCAGCAAGGAGTCTCACTGGATGCCTGGTGCAGGGCTTTCAGGACAGCAATGGGACAACACAATATCCCTGTAGCTGGGGGTGACTTGGGAAATCTGTGATGGGGCAATATGGGTACAGGCTGGGTGGGGTATAGAGCACTCCAGTACCTTATATGTTGCTGGCTCCTGCCAGTTGGACCACCAGCTGTGCTGCTCTTGTGTCTCCAGGTGCACCATGCACCACCATGCGGCTCCCAGCTCTCTGTATCACATGCAGGGGTATGGGTCTTGATGTGTGCCTCTCCACTGTTCTCCTCTCTCCCTCTGCAGGGTCACTCTTCTGCCTGCTTCCAGGTTCAAGCTACAAGCTGTCCTCTTCTCCCATTACTCTCTGGGCTGCTCTTCACATATCCAGCACACTGCTCTACTTTGATGCTCTCTCTCTTGGTCTCTCCTGGCTGCTGCACTTCACGCTGCCCAGCTCTGGCTACTGGACACACACTACACAGTGTCTCCTCTCTGGCTAGCAGCACATGAGTCTCTTCTCTCTCACGCTGCTGCAGACTTCTCCCTCTCATCAGTTTCAGTTTCAGTTCCTCCTCACGCTCCCTCAGCCAGCTAATCAGGGGGGTGTCAGGTTCTCTGCACGTGGATGTGAGCTGGGTCTGTTAACCCCTCACATCCCTGCAGTGTCTATGAAGCTGCAGTCTTTCCTAACAGCAGCATTGGCTGCAATTAAATCCTTGTGGCACAGTCACACCTCTGGGGTGGACTGCCACATACCTCCCTGCTAGAAATTTGCCTGTCCGCAGGCAACTTACCCGGACCAATAACTACTTGACAAAGTCCTGTCAATAAACATCCTAATGGCAAAAATAAAAAAAATTGCAAACACTTACATAATAATACAAATGTCAAATTACTCCCTATCACCTGATATCTAATGTGGGCTCCCCGGGTCAACCATCCCTCCGCCACAGGTCTCCCATCCCTCTGCGGTCCAGGTGCTTCATCGACGTCCATGGATGGCGCCCACTCTCACGGCATACGACCGGCACTTAAGCACGTCTCGCCTCTCGATCTTGCCTCTTGGATCGCAGAATCGCCTGCTGTATCTGGAAGGCAAATTCTTCCCCGGAGATGGTCGTGTACTCGCCGTCCGTTACAGGCTTCCCATTGATGAAACAGGTCTCAGCCTTTTCAACTCTCTCTGCTGGTTCTATCTTGGCCTTGGGTTCAGGCAACGGTATAGCTGGTTCCACTTCTGATGGCTCCACGGTCTCTGTCACGGCCGTATGGACCACAATTTTGGGGTTTCTCTCTGGTTCAGCCATTCTGGCAGTTCTTGGCCCTAGGTTCGCCGCTCGGTAACCGGCATCATCCATTCTAGGGACGTACTCTCTTGTTGGCTCTGCAAGTTGAGGCCTAGTCACTGCTTGCTGCCTCTGGTGAACTGCCTCACTCCACATGACCGGTTTCTCGCTTGTCCTTGTGATCTCAGGTTCTGGTGGGCGGGGCATCTGTCCTGGTCGAGGGCGTTTGACGCTAACCCTTTCATTCTCGCACTTGATCTCCCTTGGTTCGGCTCTACTTCCACCATGGCTGTACTCTTGCTGATAGTACGGTGGAGGCTCTCGATGGTGTGGATAGTGCTCTGGAGCGCGTCTGTTACGTTGCACTGGTGTGCCATCTGGCCCGGTCACGTTGGCGGCCTTGGTGCCTTTCTTCCCGCTTGTCAATTCGAATTCTACAGCCTCACCGTTGCTCAGGCTCCGGAAGCTATTTTGGGGATCGGCATGCTGAATGGCGGTATAGTGCACATACACGCTACGGCCGGTATCTGCGCGTTTAATGAAGCCATACCCGCGTGGTACATCAAACCACAGGACACGACCTGCAATTCTTCTTGGGCTGGCTCGTGGTCTACCCCTCGACGATATCACACCGGATGCTCTTGCCGTGTTCTGAAACACTGCCGGTGGACCTCCTGTCCTGTGTCTTCTCACGGTCTGTGGGCATACATTGGTTCGGTCAGTGGGTAGTTGTCCTGACCTCCATGGGGGATTCCGCTTCTGTCTGCGCCTTCCGCCACATTCACGTCGCTGTCTTTCCTTTTCATCCTCCGCCCATTCCTGACGCATCTCACGGATCATCCTGGTCATTTCGGTCATCGCTCCGATGATGGCCCCAATCGCGTTCTGATTGGCTTGGGCTGGTGGAGTGGCGGTTCTTCGCATCTCCTGCGGTTCTGTGTACTGCGATCGCCACATCTTGCCGTTCACAGGGGTCTTGTGCAATCCTGTTCGTAGACGCCAAGTGTGACAGTGCCCCTGTACGGTGTGGTGCAAGATGGCGTACCTTAATCTGGAGCTGGTGACGGCGGCGGCTTCTGGATTCTTCGCGGTTTCTGCTGGGCAACCTGTGGCAGGGAACGGCACAACCCAAGGGACCCACAAAAGACAACGCTACTTCGGAAAACAGCGACAAATATTTATTGAAGAAAAACAACTGCACTAGTCGCTGTGATATACTCCTACACATATGCAAACATCAATAAACAAGACAAAAAAACAACCACAAAGAAAATGACATCAAAGAGAGAAATATTAAAGACAATAATATGACATCACTAGAATGCTTCACTACACCTGTAATACTATAACTCAAGGTGTCCAATGGGTGGCGCTGCACACCCTTTAACTACAGTCTCAGATATCACACGCAGTTCCTGAGAGCAATCATGGTCCCACGACGCACAAATCCTCACAGGTGAATTAGGCCCTAACAGTGTGCACACTACTTTTAGAGATATCAATAAAACAATCCTCATTCAGAGAGGGACAAGCCGATTCCCGTTACCTAGGGTAACCGCTTGTATTTAAAGGCAAAAAGACAGGCTTCAGGCACACTCTCTTTTATAAAGCTCTATCAGCAAGGAGTCTCACTGGATGCCTGGTGCAGGGCTTTCAGGACAGCAATGGGACAACACAATATCCCTGTAGCTGGGGGTGACTTGGGAAATCTGTGATGGGGCAATATGGGTACAGGCTGGGTGGGGTATAGAGCACTCCAGTACCTTATATGTTGCTGGCTCCTGCCAGTTGGACCACCAGCTGTGCTGCTCTTGTGTCTCCAGGTGCACCATGCACCACCATGCGGCTCCCAGCTCTCTGTATCACATGCAGGGGTATGGGTCTTGATGTGTGCCTCTCCACTGTTCTCCTCTCTCCCTCTGCAGGGTCACTCTTCTGCCTGCTTCCAGGTTCAAGCTACAAGCTGTCCTCTTCTCCCATTACTCTCTGGGCTGCTCTTCACATATCCAGCACACTGCTCTACTTTGATGCTCTCTCTCTTGGTCTCTCCTGGCTGCTGCACTTCACGCTGCCCAGCTCTGGCTACTGGACACACACTACACAGTGTCTCCTCTCTGGCTAGCAGCACATGAGTCTCTTCTCTCTCACGCTGCTGCAGACTTCTCCCTCTCATCAGTTTCAGTTTCAGTTCCTCCTCACGCTCCCTCAGCCAGCTAATCAGGGGGGTGTCAGGTTCTCTGCACGTGGATGTGAGCTGGGTCTGTTAACCCCTCACATCCCTGCAGTGTCTATGAAGCTGCAGTCTTTCCTAACAGCAGCATTGGCTGCAATTAAATCCTTGTGGCACAGTCACACCTCTGGGGTGGACTGCCACATTAGGATACACTTAGATTTATACTGTATTATATGTTATATTAATAGTGGTGATTATATAGCGCTCCATGTATATACCGCAGCCCCATGTCCCGCCAGGCCTGCGCCTGTATTCTGGTGTGGGGTCTTTGCTGGCAGTTAGGATACACTGAGATTTATACTGTGTTATATGTTATATTAATAGTGGTGATTATATAGCGCTCTCTGTATATACCGCAGCCCCATGTCCCACCAGGCCTGCGCCTGTATTCTGGTGTGGGGTCTTTGCCGGCAGTTAGGATACACTTAGATTTATACTGTATTATATGTTATATTAATAGTGGTGATTATATAGCGCTCCCTGTATATACCGCAGCCCCATGTCCCACCAGGCCTGCGCCTGTATTCTGGTGTGGGGTCTTTGCTGGCAGTTAGGATACACTTAGATTTATACTGTATTATATGTTATATTAATAGTGGTGATTATATAGCGCTCCCTGTATATAACACTGCCCCATGTCCCACCAGGCCTGCGCCTGTATTCTGGTGTGGGGTCTTTGCCGGCAGTTAGGATACACTTAGATTTATACTGTATTATATGTTATATTATAGTGGATATTATATAGCGCTCCCTGTATATACCGCAGCCCCATGTCCCGCCAGGCCTGCGCCTGTATTCTGGTGTGGGGTCTTTGCCGGCAGTTGGGATACACTTAGATTTATACTATATTATATGTTATATTAATAGTGGTGATTATATAGCGCTCCCTGTATATAACACAGCCCCATGTCCCGCCAGGCCTGCGCCTGTATTCTGGTGTGGGGTCTTTGCCGGCAGTTAGGATACACTTAGATTTATACTGTATTATATGTTATATTAGTAGTGGTGATTATATAGCGCTCCATGTATATACCGCAGCCCCATGTCCCGCCAGGCCTGCGCCTGTATTCTGGTGTGGGTTCTTTGCTGGCAGTTAGGATACACTGAGATTTATACTGTGTTATATGTTATATTAATAGTGGTGATTATATAGCGCTCTCTGTATATACCGCAGCCCCATGTCCCACCAGGCCTGCGCCTGTATTCTGGTGTGGGGTCTTTGCCGGCAGTTAGGATACACTTAGATTTATACTGTATTATATGTTATATTAATAGTGGTGATTATATAGCGCTTCCTGTATATACCGCAGCCCCATGTCCCACCAGGCCTGCGCCTGTATTCTGGTGTGGGGTCTTTGCTGGCAGTTAGGATACACTTAGATTTATACTGTATTATATGTTATATTAATAGTGGTGATTATATAGCTCTCCCTGTATATAACACAGCCCCATGTCCCGCCAGCCCTGCGCCTGTATTCTGGTGTGGGGTCTTTGCCGGCAGTTAGGATACACTTAGATTTATACTGTATTATATGTTATATTATAGTGGATATTATATAGCGCTCCCTGTATATACCGCAGCCCCATGTCCCGCCAGGCCTGCGCCTGTATTCTGGTGTGGGGTCTTTGCCGGCAGTTGGGATACACTTAGATTTATACTATATTATATGTTATATTAATAGTGGTGATTATATAGCGCTCCCTGTATATAACACAGCCCCATGTCCCGCCAGGCCTGCGCCTGTATTCTGGTGTGGGGTCTTTGCCGGCAGTTAGGATACACTTAGATTTATACTGTATTATATGTTATATTAATAGTGGTGATTATATAGTGCTCCCTGTATATAACACAGCCCCATGTCCCACCAGGCCTGCGCCTGTATTCTAGTGTGGGGTCTTTGCCGGCAGTTAGGATACACTTAGATTTATACTGTATTATATGTTATATTAATAGTGGTGATTATATAGCGCTCCCTGTATATAACACAGCCCCATGTCCCACCAGGCCTGCGCCTGTATTCTAGTGTGGGGTCTTTGCCGGCAGTTAGGATACACTTAGATTTATACTGTATTATATGTTATATTAATAGTGGTGATTATATAGCGCTCCCTGTATATAACACAGCCCCATGTCCCGCCAGGCCTGCGCCTGTATTGTGGTGTGGGGTCTTTGCCGGCAGTTAGGATACACTTAGATTTATACTGTATTATATGTTATATTAATAGTGGTGATTATATAGCGCTCCCTGTATATAACACAGCCCCATGTCCCGCCAGGCCTGCGCCTGTATTGTGGTGTGGGGTCTTTGCCGGCAGTTAGGATACACTTAGATTTATACTGTATTATATGTTATATTAATAGTGGTGATTATATAGCGCTCCCTGTATATAACGCAGCCCCATGTCCCACCAGGCCTGCGCCTGTATTCTGGTGTGGGGTCTTTGCCGGCAGTTAGGATACACTTAGATTTATACTGTATTATATGTTATATTAATAGTGGTGATTATATAGCGCTCCATGTATATACCGCAGCCCCATGTCCCGCCAGGCCTGCGCCTGTATTCTGGTGTGGGGTCTTTGCTGGCAGTTAGGATACACTGAGATTTATACTGTGTTATATGTTATATTAATAGTGGTGATTATATAGCGCTCTCTGTATATACCGCAGCCCCATGTCCCACCAGGCCTGCGCCTGTATTCTGGTGTGGGGTCTTTGCCGGCAGTTAGGATACACTTAGATTTATACTGTATTATATGTTATATTAATAGTGGTGATTATATAGCGCTCCCTGTATATACCGCAGCCCCATGTCCCACCAGGCCTGCGCCTGTATTGTGGTGTGGGGTCTTTGCCGGCAGTTAGGATACACTTAGATTTATACTGTATTATATGTTATATTAATAGTGGTGATTATATAGCGCTCCCTGTATATACCGCAGCTCCATGTCCCGCCAGGCCTGCGCCTGTATTCTGGTGTGGGGTCTTTGCTGGCAGTTAGGATACACTTAGATTTATACTGTATTATATGTTATATTAATAGTGGTGATTATATAGCGCTCCCTGTATATAACACAGCCCCATGTCCCGCCAGCCCTGCGCCTGTATTCTGGTGTGGGGTCTTTGCCGGCAGTTAGGATACACTTAGATTTATACTGTATTATATGTTATATTATAGTGGATATTATATAGCGCTCCCTGTATATACCGCAGCCCCATGTCCCGCCAGGCCTGCGCCTGTATTCTGGTGTGGGGTCTTTGCCGGCAGTTGGGATACACTTAGATTTATACTATATTATATGTTATATTAATAGTGGTGATTATATAGCGCTCCCTGTATATAACACAGCCCCATGTCCCGCCAGGCCTGCGCCTGTATTCTGGTGTGGGGTCTTTGCCGGCAGTTAGGATACACTTAGATTTATACTGTATTATATGTTATATTAGTAGTGGTGATTATATAGCGCTCCATGTATATACCGCAGCCCCATGTCCCGCCAGGCCTGCGCCTGTATTCTGGTGTGGGGTCTTTGCTGGCAGTTAGGATACACTGAGATTTATACTGTGTTATATGTTATATTAATAGTGGTGATTATATAGCGCTCTCTGTATATACCGCAGCCCCATGTCCCACCAGGCCTGCGCCTGTATTCTGGTGTGGGGTCTTTGCCGGCAGTTAGGATACACTTAGATTTATACTGTATTATATGTTATATTAATAGTGGTGATTATATAGCGCTTCCTGTATATACCGCAGCCCCATGTCCCACCAGGCCTGCGCCTGTATTCTGGTGTGGGGTCTTTGCTGGCAGTTAGGATACACTTAGATTTATACTGTATTATATGTTATATTAATAGTGGTGATTATATAGCTCTCCCTGTATATAACACAGCCCCATGTCCCGCCAGCCCTGCGCCTGTATTCTGGTGTGGGGTCTTTGCCGGCAGTTAGGATACACTTAGATTTATACTGTATTATATGTTATATTATAGTGGATATTATATAGCGCTCCCTGTATATACCGCAGCCCCATGTCCCGCCAGGCCTGCGCCTGTATTCTGGTGTGGGGTCTTTGCCGGCAGTTGGGATACACTTAGATTTATACTATATTATATGTTATATTAATAGTGGTGATTATATAGCGCTCCCTGTATATAACACAGCCCCATGTCCCGCCAGGCCTGCGCCTGTATTCTGGTGTGGGGTCTTTGCCGGCAGTTAGGATACACTTAGATTTATACTGTATTATATGTTATATTAATAGTGGTGATTATATAGTGCTCCCTGTATATAACACAGCCCCATGTCCCACCAGGCCTGCGCCTGTATTCTAGTGTGGGGTCTTTGCCGGCAGTTAGGATACACTTAGATTTATACTGTATTATATGTTATATTAATAGTGGTGATTATATAGCGCTCCCTGTATATAACACAGCCCCATGTCCCACCAGGCCTGCGCCTGTATTCTAGTGTGGGGTCTTTGCCGGCAGTTAGGATACACTTAGATTTATACTGTATTATATGTTATATTAATAGTGGTGATTATATAGCGCTCCCTGTATATAACACAGCCCCATGTCCCGCCAGGCCTGCGCCTGTATTGTGGTGTGGGGTCTTTGCCGGCAGTTAGGATACACTTAGATTTATACTGTATTATATGTTATATTAATAGTGGTGATTATATAGCGCTCCCTGTATATAACACAGCCCCATGTCCCGCCAGGCCTGCGCCTGTATTGTGGTGTGGGGTCTTTGCCGGCAGTTAGGATACACTTAGATTTATACTGTATTATATGTTATATTAATAGTGGTGATTATATAGCGCTCCCTGTATATAACGCAGCCCCATGTCCCACCAGGCCTGCGCCTGTATTCTGGTGTGGGGTCTTTGCCGGCAGTTAGGATACACTTAGATTTATACTGTATTATATGTTATATTAATAGTGGTGATTATATAGCGCTCCATGTATATACCGCAGCCCCATGTCCCGCCAGGCCTGCGCCTGTATTCTGGTGTGGGGTCTTTGCTGGCAGTTAGGATACACTGAGATTTATACTGTGTTATATGTTATATTAATAGTGGTGATTATATAGCGCTCTCTGTATATACCGCAGCCCCATGTCCCACCAGGCCTGCGCCTGTATTCTGGTGTGGGGTCTTTGCCGGCAGTTAGGATACACTTAGATTTATACTGTATTATATGTTATATTAATAGTGGTGATTATATAGCGCTCCCTGTATATACCGCAGCCCCATGTCCCACCAGGCCTGCGCCTGTATTGTGGTGTGGGGTCTTTGCCGGCAGTTAGGATACACTTAGATTTATACTGTATTATATGTTATATTAATAGTGGTGATTATATAGTGCTCCCTGTATATAACACAGCCCCATGTCCCACCAGGCCTGCGCCTGTATTCTAGTGTGGGGTCTTTGCCGGCAGTTAGGATACACTTAGATTTATACTGTATTATATGTTATATTAATAGTGGTGATTATATAGCGCTCCCTGTATATAACACAGCCCCATGTCCCACCAGGCCTGCGCCTGTATTCTGGTGTGGGGTCTTTGCTGGCAGTTAGGATACACTTAGATTTATACTGTATTATATGTTATATTAATAGTGGTGATTATATAGCGCTCCCTGTATATAACACAGCCCCATGTCCCGCCAGGCCTGCGCCTGTATTCTGGTGTGGGGTCTTTGCCGGCAGTTAGGATACACTTAGATTTATACTGTATTATATGTTATATTAATAGTGGTGATTATCTAGCGCTCCCTGTATATACTGCAGCCCCATGTCCCACCAGGCCTGCGCCTGTATTCTGGTGTGGGGTCTTTGCCGGCAGTTAGGATACACTTAGATTTATACTGTATTATATGTTATATTAATAGTGGTGATTATATAGCGCTCCATGTATATACCGCAGCCCCATGTCCCGCCAGGCCTGCGCCTGTATTCTGGTGTGGGGTCTTTGCTGGCAGTTAGGATACACTGAGATTTATACTGTGTTATATGTTATATTAATAGTGGTGATTATATAGCGCTCTCTGTATATACCGCAGCCCCATGTCCCACCAGGCCTGCGCCTGTATTCTGGTGTGGGGTCTTTGCCGGCAGTTAGGATACACTTAGATTTATACTGTATTATATGTTATATTAATAGTGGTGATTATGGGGGACATTTACCAAAATGGATTCGTAGAAAAAAGGTGTATTCGTAGGGAGAAATACACCTTTTTTTTACGAATTTGTATTTTCGGGATTTACAATCCCAAAAATACAACAATTCGTAGTCCTAAAGATGGAACATTCGTATTTGTAGTTACAAATACGAATGTCTACACCATCGATAGAATACGACAGAAATCACCATTCAAAAGAATGGTGGTTTCTGATTTACTAAGCAGCCGTATGGATAATACGGCTGCTTAGTGGTGTAAAACACCCACGCAAATACGACAGGAAAATAGAACACCATTTTCATGTCGTATTTGCGTTTTTGCCTGCACGGATCAGTCAGATCCGTGCAGGCTTCGGTGTAAAAAAATAGAAAAAAAAATAAATTAAAAAAAAAAACGGCGTGGGGTCCCCCCCACAGCCGAAACCAGCACCAGGCTGACAGAGCCTGGAGCCGGTAATTAAAAATCAGGGAACCCGACAAATAGGGGTTCCCCGATTTTTAACAACCAGCCCCAGGCTCCTGCTCTGGGGCTGGTTCCCAAAATACGGGGGACAAAATGACTAGGGGTCCCCCGTATTTCAAGAACCAGCCCCAGGCAAAACCAGCCAGCGGGTAATGCCACAGCCGGGGGGAGACTTTTTATGCAAGTCCCCCCGGCCAAAGCATTAACCCTACCGACCAGTCAGCCTGGCCAGGGGCCCTGGGGGAGTGGGGACCCCCCCAATAAAGGGGTCCCCCCCCTCCAGGACTTACCTGACCAGGCTGAAGCCTGGTGCTGTCCTCGATGCCCCTGGGCGGTGGGCATCGAGCTGATGGTTTTGTGTAAAAAATAGAATAAAAACCATTGTTTTTTACTGTGGCACTACAAGTGCCAGCAAGCCTCCCCAGCAAGCTGGGACTTGGAGAACCACAAGTCCCAGCCTGCTGGGCATTAAAGGGCCCGCTGGGTCTTGTAGTGCCACCGTAAAAAAAATAGTTAAATAAAACACACTGACACCCGTTTTAAATAAAAGTTTAATACACACATTACATACATACTGATACTTACCTTTCTTGATCCCGTAGGTAGCCCTGGTCCTGATGTCCTGTGTCGTCCTCCAGGTCCATGTCGGCTGTCTGCGTCGTCCTCCAGGTCCATGTCGACGGTCCGTGTCGTCCTCCAGGTCCATGGCGGTGTCCGGGTCCGAAGAAATCCATGTTGGAGCTGTGGAAGGAAATCCTACTCACCTGTTCCTGCGCTGAAGAAGTCTTCTCTTGATCCGACGTAGTCCAGGTAATCTTCATGCTGTCGCCGGTCCCCGCTGTCTGCGCTGTCTCTGCATCGCGCTGAGGAGAGATGCTGAAGTTTCATATTCGGCGCCTCTCCTCAGACTGAATTCTATTGGCCGCCTAGCAGGCCAATCAGGAGCCGACTTTCTCGACTCCTGATTGGCCTGCTAGGCGGCCAATAGAATTCAGTCTGAGGAGAGGCGCCGAATATGAAACTTCAGCATCTCTCCTCAGCGCGATGCAGAGACAGCGCAGACAGCGGGGACCGGCGACAGCAGGAAGATTACCTGGACTACGTCGGATCAAGAGAAGACTTCTTCAGTGCAGGAACAGGTGAGTAGGATTTCCTTCCACAGCTCCAACATGGATTTCTTCGGACCCGGACACCGCCATGGACCTGGAGGACGACACGGACCGTCGACATGGACCTGGAGGACGACGCAGACAGCCGACATGGACCTGGAGGACGACACAGGACATCAGGACCAGGGCTACCTACGGGATCAAGAAAGGTAAGTATCAGTATGTATGTAATGTGTGTATTAAACTTTTATTTAAAACGGGTGTCAGTGTGTTTTATTTAACTATTTTTTTTACGGTGGCACTACAAGACCCAGCGGGCCCTTTAATGCCCAGCAGGCTGGGACTTGTGGTTCTCCAAGTCCCAGCTTGCTGGGGAGGCTTGCTGGCACTTGTAGTGCCACAGTAAAAAACAATGGTTTTTATTCTATTTTTTACACAAAACCATCAGCTCGATGCCCACCGCCCAGGGGCATCGAGGACAGCACCAGGCTTCAGCCTGGTCAGGTAAGTCCTGGAGGGGGGGGACCCCTTTATTGGGGGGGTCCCCACTCCCCCAGGGCCCCTGGCCAGGCTGACTGGTCGGTAGGGTTAATGCTTTGGCCGGGGGGACTTGCATAAAAAGTCTCCCCCCGGCTGTGGCATTACCCGCTGGCTGGTTTTGCCTGGGGCTGGTTCTTGAAATACGGGGGACCCCTAGTCATTTTGTCCCCCGTATTTTGGGAACCAGCCCCAGAGCAGGAGCCTGGGGCTGGTTGTTAAAAATCGGGGAACCCCTATTTGTCGGGTTCCCTGATTTTTAATTACCGGCTCCAGGCTCTGTCAGCCTGGTGCTGGTTTCGGCTGTGGGGGGGACCCCACGCCGTTTTTTTTTTTAATTTATTTTTTTTTCTATTTTTTTTTACACCATGCAGCCTGCACGGATCTAACTGATCCGTGCAGACTGCTAGAAATAATTCGTATTAGCAGCCGTATATACGGCCGCTAATACGAATCATTACACCATCGGAGGGTTACAAAGCAGTCGTATATGACTGCTTTGTAACTGATCCTCCGGAACACGACTTTGCATACGACTTAAACAGTCGTATGCAGTCGTAGGGAAAATACCAATACGAAAAACTAGGTTTTTCATATTGGTAAATTTCCCCCTATATAGCGCTTCCTGTATATACCGCAGCCCCATGTCCCACCAGGCCTGCGCCTGTATTCTGGTGTGGGGTCTTTGCTGGCAGTTAGGATACACTTAGATTTATACTGTATTATATGTTATATTAATAGTGGTGATTATATAGCTCTCCCTGTATATAACACAGCCCCATGTCCCGCCAGCCCTGCGCCTGTATTCTGGTGTGGGGTCTTTGCCGGCAGTTAGGATACACTTAGATTTATACTGTATTATATGTTATATTATAGTGGATATTATATAGCGCTCCCTGTATATACCGCAGCCCCATGTCCCGCCAGGCCTGCGCCTGTATTCTGGTGTGGGGTCTTTGCCGGCAGTTAGGATACACTTAGATTTATACTGTATTATATGTTATATTAATAGTGGTGATTATATAGCGCTCCCTGTATATAACACAGCCCCATGTCCCACCAGGCCTGCGCCTGTATTCTGGAGTGGGGTCTTTGCCGGCAGTTAGGATACACTTAGATTTATACTGTATTATATGTTGTATTAATAGTGGTGATTATATAGCGCTCCCTGTATATAACGCAGCTCCATGTCCCACCAGGCCTGCGCCTGTATTCTGGTGTGGGGTCTTTGCCGGCAGTTAGGATACACTTAGATTTATACTGTATTATATGTTATATTAATAGTGGTGATTATATAGCGCTCCCTGTATATAACGCAGCCCCATGTCCCACCAGGCCTGCGCCTGTATTCTGGTGTGGGGTCTTTGCCGGCAGTTAGGATACACTTAGATTTATAGATGAATCATCTGTAATAATGGAGGACATTTACCAAAATGGATTCGTATAATAAAAGTGAAAAAAGTCGTATTCGTAGGCGTATTGTCGTGAATTTCTGGCGTATTCGTGAAATCGTAATTTATGAAGTAAAAAAATCGTACTATCGTGGAAATTATCTTGGCGTGAACTTGTGATATTCAGGTCGTATTCGTATTTCAAAATACGACTACGCATGTGTACGAAAAGTCTACACCATCGATAGAATACGAATGATTTTTGCATGGGCTAGGCGTATTTTCCTCATGTACTAAAAATTCGTATTCGTGAAGTTGTAAAATCGGATTCGTAAACAACTCCCATTCGTACAAAAATTCGTGAAATAAAATACACCCTCCTTGACAAGGTCTATTTTAAAGTGTATTTCACCTGCTTCAATGGAACACATGTGTTATCATTTTTACAACACATCACACACCTTAGAAATCACACATGTGTGCCTTATAAAAGGCAAACATCCACCTACAAACACTTCCTGACTTCTAGCATGGCAGACTATGGCCCTTATTCTGATTGGTGCGGTTTTTTCCACTTGCGGTCGTACCGCCGATGGTTTTCGTCTGCGCATGTGCAGAGGTCACTCTGCGCATGTGCAAGCGGTTTAGCCGTACGTTTTCTTGAGACGCCGCACAGGGGGCGGACAGGGGCGTGAAGGGCTACTTAGCCTCATTACCCTATGCATATGCCCCGCGTTTCATGGGCGTTCCCATGCAAACGCTGGGCGTATGCATGGTAATAAAGCCGTGACGCATGTGTAGGGGGCGGGCATCTGACATCGCCGGATGTCAGCTGCCCGCCCCCATACATGATTTCATACGGACAAGTGTCCGTGTGGTCTAGGGTGGCGGGAGCTGGTGGAGCGTGCGGCCCTGCATTCGATGGTCGGCGACCATCGAATGCAGGGGCTGCTCCCAAGATGGAGGAGGCGTATCCCCGTCCACTTTCATGCGGACCGCCACATATCCGCGTACGGATGGAGGTGGCGATCCGTATGGAAGGCGGGGATTCGCCTGCACGGTCCTGGCCGCATATTCTGATCTGGCCGCACCGATCAGAATAAGGGCCTATATGCTATATCAGGGTGCTTCAGTGTGGGCTTTGAGACAGGTGATGTCTTGGCTGTGCCAAGGAAGAAGACGCCGGGGTCATGAAACTGAGCATGACCAGCAGGTCCTGCAGGTATCACAGAGGCTGCGTAGGCCTCGTTTATTTAGGCCGCGTTTATGTTTTGACGCATTGCCGGATGATGTGGTTATACAGATGTTCCGGCTTAATCGTACCAACATTCTCCGTCTGTATGGGCTCATTAGACTGGAGCTAGATCCTGTGACAGGACGCTCATGCTCTGTCTCAGGCCTGCACAAACTGCTGGCTGTGTTGTACTTTCTGGCGTCTGGCAGTTTTCAACATGTCATTGACCAAGGCATTGGCATATCTCAGCCCACACTGTCCAGGTACCTGACCCAGGTGCTTGAAGCCCTTCAGCCACATGTAGATGCCTCAATCTGCTTCCCAAGCCAGGAGACAGAGTGGCATGATGTTAGGGTAGCATTCTATCGCATTGCATGCATGCCAAATGTGCTTGGTGCTATTGACTGCACACACATTCCGCTGAGACCACCTCGGGATACTGCCCGTTCCTATTATAACCGACATGGAAGCACAAGTACCAACGTGCAGGTGGTCTGTGATGCAAATCTTAAGATCATGAGTGTGTTTGCAGGCTACCCTGGCTCATGTCATGACTCCTATATCCTCGCCCAGTCAGTCCTCTTTGATGAGTTTGAAGCCGGATCAATGGCAGAGGGCTGGCTACTGGGTAAGTGTATAATACTGTATAAACTACTGTATGTGACACATAGGGAATTGATGACACGTGTGTTTATCTCTCTGTCAATTTGGGTGTGTATGCATACATTATGAACTCTTTCTTTCTCTCTCTCTCTCTCTCTCTCTCTCTCTCTATCTATCTATCTATCTATCTATCTATCTATCTATCTATCTGGGAAGCGGCCATCTATTAGAATTAACTTAGGTCGACAGGCATTAGGTCGACCCCACTAGGTAGACTGGCAGGAAGGTTGACCTGATTTAAGGTCGACATGGGCCAAGGTCGACATGACTTTAGCTCAAATTGGCATAAAGTTTGACATGCGGAAGGTCGACTGCTCATAAGTTCAACATGGATATTTCACTGCTGTTTGTGCCGACATGTGGCGGTAGCGAGTATTTCATGCCCTACCATCCACTAGGGCGTGGTGGAGCTCATTCAAGCTGTGCCAAGCAAAGTGAGCCGTCGTGCACGATGCATTGTGAACGAACCAAGCAATGCCAGGGTCCAATTCTCATTGCCAACTGTGTCCATGTTGACTGTGTCGACATTAGGTTTAAAAACCAGTGCTTAAACAATGTTGACATTATGACCAGTCGACCTTCCTCATGTCGACCTTTATGCAAAATCAACCTTACGTCATGTCCACCTACCTGCCACTAGAACTAATGGGGTCGACCTAATGACTGTAGCCCAAAGTGCATTCTGACAGATGTACCGATTCCATATATATATATATATGTGTATCTGTGTGTGGTTTATTTGCATTTGCTAATGGTTTCTTTTCCCTTAATAGGTGTTGTATGGTGTGAATACACAGGTCGATTTCCTTTGCCTTCCTCTGGATTTTATATGATGTGAATGTTACATGTGAGAAATGTAAAATTGAGATGTTTGTGTATGTGGGTGAACACATACATTGGACTGTTTGGCCCATGTGTACTAGGAAGAGCTTTCCATAGTGTTTAGTACTCCTTGCAAAATGTCACCATAATTTCTGTGTATGTGCTGGGGGTCAATAAAGGCTAATAACGAAGATGTCTTTTGAAAACTTATTTACTTGTGGATTGACAATTTGTTAGCATATACGTAAAAACACATAATTTGCCCCCACGCTTCGAAGCCCCTGACCCCTTTACATTGGGGGTTTCTTTGTGGGTTTGGCGGGTCAACCGCCGTGGTGGTGAAGGGAGGGGAGTTGACACTGGCGTTGTGCTGCTGCTCTGGGAGGTAGGGCTTTGCTGCTGTGCCAACAAATTCCGCTCTCTAAAGGAGACGGAAATGTCCTCAAGTATGCGGGTGTGGCTGGTTTGCTGCTGGCATAAAGCCTCCATTAGGGACACCATGCGGTTTTGATAAGTGGCCTGCTCCAGCCGCATTGCCGCCACAGATTTTAACAAGGCGCGGTTGTCCTTATGAAGGAGTGCCTGGGTCCGTGCAATGCGTCCAGTTTCTACATATATGTTTTCGAGATGAGCAGCTTGCCGTTTGAAAGTCGCCTCGCAGCGGGCTTGATGGGCAGCCCAACTCAGAAAGAAATCCGCAGCAACACCACCAGCCGGCGGTTCGGGGCTGAAAGTCAGCTGGGGACTATGTGGCATTCGCCTGGGTCGGGGAGATGGGGTGTGTTCCCGCAATGGCCACGCATCCTCTTCTGCCTCAGGCTCCGGATTGGCACCACCTATACAAATGACAAAGATAACATTAGTGTTACAACATTTGCAGTGTCCAGTCTTACAAAAGCAAGATCACTTGACTATAAATCAACTATGTAAGGATAATTATGTTAGTGCTCCAATATGTTACAATGCTAATGAAGCCTATGATGTCAAGGAATTCAATAACATCCGAGATGTGATAATAGCACCTACATCTGTTGTATTTGTACACATTGCACAATGCACTCACACTACTTAAACTTTCCACACAATGTCAATATGGTCAATTATGATGTGGGGACAATACTACATTTCATTACAAATGTATTCCCCCCCCCCCCAAAATTTGCTTTCCTTTTAAAGGTGTTGATAATTGGTTTACTGTGAGTGTGGGTCCACAAACATTGATATGGGTTAATGACCATTAAAAAGGGGCTGTGGGAAAAGGTCCTTATAGGTTTGACGGGCCATTAACAAATAATGGGTAATTAGCCAAGCAGAATTATGGTCAGGTATGGAAACATGCTGTGCTGCGGCCTGAGTCCATATACCATTTGTACTGTCCAAATTGTGTGTGTGTTACCGTTGCATAATGCCTATTACTGTGTTATGATGGGAGTTCACATTTGTCAACAACATGGCTAAAAGCATGTGCAGTGCAGGTGGGCCAGATGTAACATGTGCAGAGAAAGAGACATTTGACTTTGGTGTGTTGAAGCATAAATGTAAAGGGCCGTGTTTATGACATTAAAATGATTCTTTAGCCTACACATGAATTGTAACACATACACAAATGACAAATGTTTGTATCCATGTTACATCTGCCCCACCTGCACTGCACATGGGTTGGGAATTTGCTAATGTGACATTTTTGTGTGCTGTGGGCAGAATAGTGTCTGTCCAGTTATAAGGATGGATCATCCAAACACCACATGAAGCACTCACACAGTGAACCATAAATGTATGTGATTTAACCTGTGATTCCAAAAAATAAAAAATAAAGTCATGCACACCATTCATACACATTCAATGAGCAGGTCACATGTTCAATAAAAACTACAGGCAGTGGCTATAATGCTGACAACACTGTATGGCAAATGGCTGAAATTAGGATGAAAAGCAGTAACCTTCACCACTTTCACACTAATGAATAAATGATGGCAGCTGCTGCACTGATGAGCTCTGCAAACAAGGGTGTGTCAAATTAGGAGTGGACAAGCAGTAATTAGTAGTGAAGGTTATGAGCAACGATTATGTTATTTGCTGTAAAGGGTTATAAGTTGGTTACACACTTTTAGATGGTATTTTTGATGTAAATGTTGTGAAATAAATCTGCAAAAGTCATGTAGGTAATTACAAGGGCCGAAATGGTGGCAAACGGTTGGAAAGAGGGATGAGTCTGCCAAATTTGTTCCTACATTAGGATATATGCCATTTGTCACATTGTTATGGTATAGGTTGAGCATTTAATTTATTGTAGTACTTTTGATCCAGAAATGCTACCATAAGGCTCATGTATTTTGTACACAACAGATACATCAGACAGAATATCTGTGTGTGTGTATGCACCTATATTGTGCGCACATTACATACTTGCCGACTTCTCTTGTGCCCTTTCCGGGAGAGCCTGCAGCAAGTTACAAAAAGTAGGGGGCGTGGTCATCGAGCTTGATGTAAATGGGGCGGGGCCAGGGGCGGAGCTAACCAAATTACATTTCGAGTCACATTTTATATCCTTCCTCCTCGCTCGACGCTTACTCCCTGCAGCTTTATAAAAAATAATAGTTTCCTTTCCTCCTGCACCCTCATCATTATTCCTCTCCCCCCTCCCTATTGCTTCATAAATATGATATAAAGCAGTGGGGAGGGGGGAGAGGAACAATTTTGATGAAGCTGCGCTGCTGCAGCAGCAGCGTGGTGGAGGTCTGAAGGGGGAGGGAGACAGAGCCTAAGGAACGTTAGTAAATAAAACAGCAGGGACGCCAGGGAGCTGAGTGGGAGAAGCAGAAGGCAGCACCGTAGCAGCCAACCTCTAGCTTACTCACCATCTCTTCTGTGGTGCTGCCTTCTACTGCTCGTCTGCTCCTGCTCCCAAGGCTGCCCCGTACTGTGCTGCTGCTGCGGCCAGCGATACCACAGCACAGAATCCCCGCCGGCATTATTAGGACAGCCGTGCAACGTCAGTCATCTGCTACTACACTTTGTGACTTGCGCATGCGCAGTCACTGGTTTTCGCCGAGTAGCTGAAAAAACGGGAGGATCCTATATATTCCCGGGAGACCGGGAGAAAGGACCAAAAAGCGGGACCCTCCCGCTGAATGCGGGAGGGTTGGCAAGTATGGCACATTAGCACAACCATACAATAACACCAGGTGACAACATTGGCCACTACAGGAGGGGCATAATGTTATGTCCATGCACTTCCCTAGTGATGTATGATTACCATCACCTGTGCTGAAGTAGCGAGATCATACATTTTGGACTTGAATACAGCTTTAAACATACATGAGATGGGAGTGCAGGAATGAAGCATTGTGTATCTGTAAGCCCCAGGAGTGGACCAGCGCACACAGGGTTAATCCTGTGTGCAGCCAGTGACTGACCGGCAAGGAGGACTGCTGATTGGAGGAGAGAAGGAGGAAGAGGAGACCCGGAAGGAGGAGGATGGGCCAGCTGAGGAGAAGGCATGGTGCCCCAGCGTGAAGTGTGGGTGAAGGAGGAGAGGGAGCAGCAGCGAGTGTCTGGCAGCGCAGAGAGAAGCGCCCGCCGCTGCCAGGAGAGGTAGCCGGAGAAGCGGGTGACGTCAGCGGTGACCCCCGCCGACCTCCGGGAGCAGAGAGGAGACGCGGCGCATCTGGACTGCCGCAGACGGGCAGCCCAGTACAGCGCGGGAGACCGTGACCCCCGCTGACCTCCACACACACACGCCGGTTACTGGCGAAGCGGCGCTACAGAGCGCGCGACCCCCACGATCCCACAGACACACGGGGAGCAGCCTGGAGGCGCCCGACCCCAGCATTCAAAGGGGGACAGAATCAGCATGCAGGAGCGTGCTGCCCCAGAATAAGAGAGGCCGCACAGAAGGCGGTGACCCCCGCTGACCCCAGCTGACCCCACTGCTACTATCTGGGGAATACTCCTGAAGTCCCTACGCGCCAGCAGCACCTAAGAGAAGGAGTGAGAGGGGGCCAGCCGCCCGGAGTGACCCACACCAGCGACAGCCTGTGACTACTAACTGTAAGTCTGCCCTTGAGGCTATAATAGCGTGATCCCTGCACACAGAGGGTGTCCTCACCAACACTGCCCCTGTAACCTGTTAGGCTGCCTGGCCCATTAACTGACCTATGCGGGATCTGCCATGCCACTTTAGCTGATCTAGCCATACAGCGTTACTGGACCCCTAAACCCCTTTATGCTTTGTCCCGGCAAGGAAACGAGCTACTATAAGGGCCGCGGAGGCCTCCTTGCCATATGGCCAACTAACTGTCTCAGTGAGGGAGAAGGACTTCGCTAGAGCGATACTGCCACCCAGTGACTCATGCACTAAAGTGCATCCTCCTATAGAATATACCGGAACAGAAGTTAATTACTCTAAGTCCTATGCATAGGCCCGTATCGGGACTGACCGGTCTTAGCAATAGAAAGTGTACCCGGGTACGTAAGATTAAATATGTATTATTGTGACGTAATGTGCTAAAGTTATTCGTTAATGCAATTCCATAGTCTTGGTGTGGTACGTCACCGTGGTTCATGCATTATTGAGTGTGTTAATGTTTTTTGTATAGATTAAGGTATATTGCCTTTATTGTATTATGATGTTGCGGAAATATTGTTAAGTCATTACGTGAAAGAGGTTGACGGTCGCAGTGACCGGTTGTAGAATAAAAGGTCAACCTAATCCTGTTGTCGATTGTCCTGTGTCCATTCCTGCATCATGAGAAGACTCCAGACTTAAACCCGTGGGATCGGGGAAGCACGACCCCCACCGCATCCATAAGGTAACCCCCCTTCAGGTGTTTACAATTCAGTGGCGTCACGAACAGGATTAGTCAACGCGGAGTATAATCCGATACCAGGATGGACGCAGTACAGGTCGGAGGTGGACAACCGCCCGTCGTGGCCCCCAGCGGCGATCAACAGGTGGCCGCCCCAGTGGTAATACCTGCACCCGCAATGGCACCTCACGCTCCCATTACACTACCCTACTACTTCGGGGCCCCATGGATGCTGACATACAGTGGGGACCCCAACAAGGGTGCCACATTCACGGCCTTCAAGAACCAGATGAAGTCCATGGCCCAACTCTACACCCCGAGAGAAGAGCAGAGGGTACAGATCCTCATCGGCCAACTCACGGGCTCCGCCCTCAGCGAGGTCGAATCGTGGGCGGACGACCAAAAGACAGACACCGAACAAATCTTGAACCGGCTGGCCACGATCTTTGAGACCGCCACCCTCCCAGAGTTGAAGATGCAACTCTACGGTCGGAAACAGCGACCAGGCGAAACCCTCCGGGACTTCGCCCTTAGCCTACAGAAGGCCCTGAAGCTCATCCAAGCGGCCGACAAAGATGAGGTTCGTAACAGTGACGAGGCTCTCACTCTCCAGTTCGTGGAGGGAGCGTCGAACCCCATCATCAAGACCCAGCTACGAATCCTAAAGATGCAGATGCCGGGAAAGTCCTTTGCCGACTTTAAGAACACCGCCATCCTGACCATCGGGAATCACGCTGACCCCGAAGCAGAATATCCGGAGATGGCGGGGGATCGAGGATCTGTGGCCACGAGCTCTGAACAAGTCGGCCGATTAAAAGACCGGACCATCCAGAGTTGCCAACCGCCAGCGGGAAACGCAGACCAATCCCTCCAGCGCCAGGTGGAAGACCTGACCCTCGTGATGGCTGCAATGGAGCGAGACATACGCCAGCTGACACAGCAAACCGCGTCTAACCGCGGGGAGGCCAGATGGAAGACAGAAGGACAGCAGTCGAACCGGAATCGATGGGACCCACCACGAGAAGATAGGAGGCGAACCTCGGGGAGAACACCGGGAGTAGATTCAGACCCGGAGGAATGGTGGGCCCAATACGTAGGACGATGCCCGAGGATCAAAGTGGCGATCAACGGGATAGAGACAGTGGCCACGATCGACACCGGGTCACAAGTATCAATGATACAGTTACCCATTCTCCAAAAGTATTGGGGAAAAGAAGTACCATTTAGACAGCCCCCCACGGAAGTAAAAGTGGTCGCTGCCAACGGCCGAGAGGTCAACTGCAACGGGTACTGGGAAGCCGACCTGAAGATCGGACGAACACACTTACCCAAACAGGGGTATTTAGTGATCACCTGTGGGGAAGGAAGGGTTGCCCCCATCATCCTGGGGATGAACATACTAAGAAATTGCCCTGAAGAGCTGATCGCGGCATTAAAGCAAGAGCAAGTGAACCAAGATCAGGCTGGGGAGATCACCCTGCAACACATCATCTGCGCACAGGGGAGCCAGGTGGAGAAGAGGGCACCGACCGCACGTATCCAAGGAACGGTCAAGTGGTTTAATGTCCGAAAGGGATATGGCTTTGTTAACCGGAATGACACGAGAACTGATGTCTTTGTCCATCGGACGGCCATGAAGAGGAACTACCAAAGGAGGTTCCTGCACAGTATCAGAGAGGGCGAGGCGGTGGAGTTCGATGTGGTAGAAGAAGAAAAGGGTGCCAAAGCGGTGAACGTAACTGCCCCAGGTGGGGTGCCGGAAAAGGGAAACAGATTTGTCCCCGACAGGCGTCCTTACCGCAGGCGCTCTGACCGGTGTCGAGGTGGGCGCTACCGCACCAACGCCAATGCCCCCTCCCACTGGACTCTACACCCAGGGGAAACGGTGGAGGATGGCGGTGGGCAGATAGGAGCACCAATGTCCATCAGCCCAGTACCACGCCATCCACCCTCAGGAGTGAACACTGCCTCCGCCAATAGAGAAGAGAGGCCGGCTGCGGAAAAGGAATGGACACCCCTTGCCCCTATCGTTAACAGTCGTCTACGGCGTAAATTCCACCATACATGGGAGACCGAACCTTACATGGTCGTCAAGAACGCGGCGACAGCAATCAACGTCCACAGAAGCGGAGAACCGGACAGGACCCAACTGTGTTGTGGGTACGTTACCAGCCCGATACCAAGAATAAATTCCCAAGCCTCCAGGGCCTGTCAGTACTGTATATAAATATGTTCCACTGCTATTTAAAATGCTGTTCTAATGTTACATGTATATAAGTGTATATGTATATTGTTCATTTAATTGACACTGTTATAACTGCCGGTAGGTTGTTCTTCTTACTGAAAGTATGTGGACTGTGAAAGAGACTTTATTGATTCAGAACTTTTTGAACGGGTCGGACTTACGTCTCGGATAGCGTGGCGTGAGGACACGACCACGAGAAAGTAGGGGCGGATGTAAGCCCCAGGAGTGGACCAGCGCACACAGGGTTAATCCTGTGTGCAGCCAGTGACTGACCGGCAAGGAGGACTGCTGATTGGAGGAGAGAAGGAGGAAGAGGAGACCCGGAAGGAGGAGGATGGGCCAGCTGAGGAGAAGGCATGGTGCCCCAGCGTGAAGTGTGGGTGAAGGAGGAGAGGGAGCAGCAGCGAGTGTCTGGCAGCGCAGAGAGAAGCGCCCGCCGCTGCCAGGAGAGGTAGCCGGAGAAGCGGGTGACGTCAGCGGTGACCCCCGCCGACCTCCGGGAGCAGAGAGGAGACGCGGCGCATCTGGACTGCCGCAGACGGGCAGCCCAGTACAGCGCGGGAGACCGTGACCCCCGCTGACCTCCACACACACACGCCGGTTACTGGCGAAGCGGCGCTACAGAGCGCGCGACCCCCACGATCCCACAGACACACGGGGAGCAGCCTGGAGGCGCCCGACCCCAGCATTCAAAGGGGGACAGAATCAGCATGCAGGAGCGTGCTGCCCCAGAATAAGAGAGGCCGCACAGAAGGCGGTGACCCCCGCTGACCCCAGCTGACCCCACTGCTACTATCTGGGGAATACTCCTGAAGTCCCTACGCGCCAGCAGCACCTAAGAGAAGGAGTGAGAGGGGGCCAGCCGCCCGGAGTGACCCACACCAGCGACAGCCTGTGACTACTAACTGTAAGTCTGCCCTTGAGGCTATAATAGCGTGATCCCTGCACACAGAGGGTGTCCTCACCAACACTGCCCCTGTAACCTGTTAGGCTGCCTGGCCCATTAACTGACCTATGCGGGATCTGCCATGCCACTTTAGCTGATCTAGCCATACAGCGTTACTGGACCCCTAAACCCCTTTATGCTTTGTCCCGGCAAGGAAACGAGCTACTATAAGGGCCGCGGAGGCCTCCTTGCCATATGGCCAACTAACTGTCTCAGTGAGGGAGAAGGACTTCGCTAGAGCGATACTGCCACCCAGTGACTCATGCACTAAAGTGCATCCTCCTATAGAATATACCGGAACAGAAGTTAATTACTCTAAGTCCTATGCATAGGCCCGTATCGGGACTGACCGGTCTTAGCAATAGAAAGTGTACCCGGGTACGTAAGATTAAATATGTATTATTGTGACGTAATGTGCTAAAGTTATTCGTTAATGCAATTCCATAGTCTTGGTGTGGTACGTCACCGTGGTTCATGCATTATTGAGTGTGTTAATGTTTTTTGTATAGATTAAGGTATATTGCCTTTATTGTATTATGATGTTGCGGAAATATTGTTAAGTCATTACGTGAAAGAGGTTGACGGTCGCAGTGACCGGTTGTAGAATAAAAGGTCAACCTAATCCTGTTGTCGATTGTCCTGTGTCCATTCCTGCATCATGAGAAGACTCCAGACTTAAACCCGTGGGATCGGGGAAGCACGACCCCCACCGCATCCATAAGGTAACCCCCCTTCAGGTGTTTACATATCTCCTGGAGCGGGTAGTGTTATGTGGTATTTGCACCATTATATATTGTTACCTTCGTGGGTGTCTGCTTCTTGGGATCCTTGCCGTGGTGGGCTCATGACCGGTGCCCTGATGTTCATTGGGCCAAGTGTGGGAGATGATTCGGGCTCACATTCAGTTGCTACATAGGAAGCAAACATTGCACCACATAAAGCAACATAAAATACTTGTGTTATCACATGTAATTTGTATATTTAATAAATTTGGGATTAATTTACCTATAATTTCAACATCACTGTCCTGAGGGGCCACCGACACAGTAGCCGTTGCAGATGATTTCTGTGAATGGCGAGGAGCAGTAACAGTCCGTGATGCTGTGCATAGTGAACGAGAAAAATTGTCAGTCATGTGTTGATAAACAAACAATCCACACATCATATGTATGTATGTATGTATGTATGTATGTATGTATGTATGTACATACACACACACACAGAGAGAGAGATACACACACACACACACACATATATACACTTTCATAGCGACACACTTGATAGGACAACAATTTACCAATCTCCACATCGAAAAAATTCCCATGGCCCACTTCCAAATCATGGGATGACGTGAGCGAGTGCGATGCAGGATGGGATGCTGTATGGAGAATAAAGCAAACATAATTTACTATAGAGCAATAGAGCGCAAGAAAGAGAGAGAGAGAGATAGAATGAGCTGAGGGTGTCTATGTTGGTGTACGCACCTGTCTCCCCAACATCTGACGTCTCCAACTGGCGACGTTTGGCCTGAGTGGCCGTTGAGCGTCTTTGTGTCTTGGAGCTGGCCGACTGGGATGCAGCACAGGATGCTGTATGGAGAATAAAGCAAACATTATTTACTATAGAGCAATAGAGCAAGAGAAAGAGAGAGCGCAAGAAAGAGAGAGAGAGAGAGTGAGTGAGTGAGTGAGAGAGAGCGCAAGAGAGAGAGAGAGACAGAGCGCAAGAGAGAGACAGAGCGCATACCTGTATCATCATCAGATTCTGCCGAAGAGGACTGTTCTAAAATCCTTTTTGACCGTCGGACACTTGAATCCGCAGGGGATGTGTGCGGTTGCTTCTGTTTAGATAGTTTTTTTTCACTTGCAGCTGTGATGAGAAATACAGAAGCACAACACATCCGAATTAGCATCACAAGGAGCAACCACAATAAAAACAGAGAATAGCAACATCCAAACATAAACATCACACCTTAATTACAAGAGTAGTCCAGTAATGGTGGCACAATTGCAATTATTAATTAATTAATTGCAATTTCTGGGGAAATCACACAGCTGTTGCTATGGGATACCAAAACAAATGGTCGCACAACAATTACTGCTAACACATCTACAAACAAATAATTATAACACAATGAGGAAAAAACATAAGCGCAGCATCGGAAAATGCAGGAACACACATTATGAACAAATATGTGTACACATGTGAACCGGTTCCCAAATTCGACATAAACAGGATATGCTTGTCTGCTGATCGATTTAATCATAGAAGAGAACAAATTACAACATGTGGGGAAGCATTATTGTGGTTAGTCAACTTGAGTTTAACCCCACAAAAAAATTATTACAAGGAGTAGACCATGTGCACTGCTGGTGGGGCAGATGTTACTGGTGCAAAGAATGTTTGTGGTGTCAGTTTCATAAATTTGGTGCCGCCTTCATACTGTGTGATTTATGCTGACACAGCAATATAGATCTCACTTTGAAGTACCACAGTAAATTTATTTTTTTGCTGCACATGTGACATATGGCCCCCTGCAGTGCATATTGGTTTGATTATCTAACAAGTGTTTTGTCAGGTTACAGTGAAGTCAAATACCACTACCTTATTCAACACAAAGGGACCATTAACATGACTATGAGGTATTGTGCTTTGCAGTGTTTGTACAGACCTAACCTGTGCAATTGTGTTATAATGCTAACAGCCTGCGCTATACAGTAACCCACTACACAAAACATGTGTGCATGAAAAGTTTGAACCTTCACATGTCAACATACTGCATGTGTCGACCAAATGTCTTTACAATAAATACAACACCAAAAAAAAAGACCATGTGAGGTGTATTGCATGTTTACATGACACTGATGTCATGGGTGTGTGCCTCATTTGTGACTAAACAATGGCTGTTGGTCCAAAATGTGATGTGGCATCATAACTATGAGAAAATTACTGCACTGACCACTACTCACCAACATGTCGGCTATCTGTGTCAAACACACCAGGTGGGTTGGTCACTTCCTTCGGAATGAGAGTGGCCATTGCCCTCTCATAGTTCTTCCAATCAATTGGAGATGGGACATTGGGGCCAAATCGCCGGCGAAACTTGTCCTCCTTTGTGATTTTCTCTTTCACCAGCCGCCGAATGTCATAAAAACGCTTTTTGCAATTAGCAAAGTCACGGACAATGGTCCCATGTGCATTGACCGCCTCCACTACCTGCTTCCATATAGTGGCCTTCCGTGCTGCCGACACAGGTTTAAAGAATAGGGGCTCCTTATACTTTATAATGTTATGCACAAGGGCACTGCTCTCTGCTGGTGTGAACATTGGCATCTTCTTCAAAGTATTCTGTGAAGATGCCTTCTTCTTCCCCTTTTTAGAGGCAGCAGGGGTGTCAACAGCCACATCATCCTCATCATCATCATCCTCACCCTCACCTTCCTCAGCCACATATTCCTCCTCCTCCTCCTCCAGCTCCTCATCAGCCACCATCACATCAGGCACCTCCTCCACCTCACCCATGGAACTGTCACCACTCTCAGACATGACACAAAAAATTAAACACAAACAACACAAAACACACTCCTACTCCTTCCCTCAAACAAACACACACACACACACACACACACACACACACACAAACACACACACAAACACACACAAATATCGACTATAGGACAAAAAAAAAAAAACTAATGGGACAAACTTTGAAAAGGACAAGACAAACAATAGCACAAGACAACTTTCAGAACAATACACACTCAGAAATCACTTAGAAACAACTCACCAAAAAACACCAACCAAACTCTCCACTGCACCTCTCTCCTCCACACTCCAAACTACACCCACAACAAGTTTTGGCGCCTCCACGACTTATATATGGGTCTGAGAGCCCTCCCCAGTGTAAAAGAGATACACCAATCACGCTTGTACTTTCATTTTCGTAGTGAGCCATGTGGTTGAATATACGAAAATTCGTATTTCATTTCACGACAAAGTCGTGAAATAACTGGGTTTTCGGACAAAAAACGCTACGACATTCGTATTTCAGCTACGAATCTACGACATTACGAAAACATGCGTAAACCAACATACGAATGCCTACACCATCGGAAAATACGAATTTTACAAATACGACTTTGTAATAACTTACACTCCGGAACACGACTTTTTCAAGATCACTAGCATTCGTACACATTCGTATATCCTACGCATACAAATACGAATACGAATTTTTAGGGAATCCATTTTGGTAAATTTCCCCCATAACATGAGGGGGATTTATGATTGAAGAGACGGAGGGTGAGGAAGATTTGAAGTGTGTTTCTTGGATGGCAACAATGTGGGCTTTCAACTTAGCAAAATGGGTGAGGGCCAACCTGCGTTTATTTGGTGAGATTACATTAACCAATAGGCATTTCAGGTAAGTTACCCTTCAGCATAGACCAGCAATATATTAAGGAGAAAAGCATATAGGCCCCCATTTATCATTGATCGCATTTACAATGCGATCTGGGCGGAATATTACCGCCCAGGATCACATTGTAAAATGCGATAATTTCGCCCCAATGTATCATCTGGCAGGGCGCAGGGACAAGGCTTTGAAAGGAGCCCGTCCCTGCGAAGCCCTGACCCGGAAGCCGGGGGGTCTGCGCATGCGCGGTTATGCGCTGACCCCCCGTGACCCCACTGACCCACTGACCATAGGCTACAACGGGCTATCGCCACATTAGAATGGCAATAGCCCAGGGCTGCAATGCCGGGCTGCCCGATGTTGATACATCGGGCAGCTTCGCATCCCCCATAGAAACCGATGGGGGATGCGGCCGGCGGCGCTGCAGGGGGGATCACAGCAGGGATCGGAGATTCCTGCTGCGGTCCCCTGTGATACATTTAGGTGATACTTAATATTTGCGTGCGTTTCGGGGATTTAGCCGCAAATATGGCTTGATAAATGGGCCCCATAGAAGTACTATCTTGTGTGGGAAAAGAAAACACTCGTAAGGTGACATTTCATAGGAGTCGATTTATGTTTTTTTTGTGACATTTTCGCGAAAAACGGCCGAAATCCCGTTTTCGCATATTTAATGAGATGCGAAAAACGGCTAAAATCGCTGATGTTGCCACAGAATCGCACTTTTAGAAAGTGCGATTTTAACTCGTGCCCGAACTCGCATCCAGATGTTTTCCCATTGAAAAGTATACAATTCGCATATTTAATGAGATGCGAATGTGGGAAATGTATCTTAAATTCGCCAAAAAATCAGACCAGGTTCTGATATGCGAGTTGGCCAGAACCCTGCACAGTTCATTGAGATCTGTGCATGGTCCTGTGGTATATAATGTGTTAAAGTGTTTTTTTTTTTGGGGGAAAAAAATTGCGTGGGGTCCCCCCTCCTGAGCATAACCAGCCCCGGGCTCATTGAGCCGGACCAGGTTCTAAAAATACGGGGGACAAAAAATATGGGGGTCCCCCTTTTTTTGAAACCAGCACCGGTCCTGGTGACACAGCTCAACATTGGGATGTAGGAGGGTCCGTAGGAGCCAGGCACCTATCCTAAAGCTTTTGGAGGGTAGGCTCCTCCCCTACTGCATCCCAGACTCCTCAGTTCGTGTTAGGTGCCCACTGGAGTGGGTGCTATTCTAAAGGGCTGCGGGAGCAGCCGAAGAATTAGAGTTAGTTAGGGTTTTTATTATTTTATTAACTTTTCACTCTAGCTAGGTAGGCACAGTGTGAGGATTCTCATAGTGAATCCTCACTCTGCTAGCGCAGCAGGAGCTGATAGAAGCGCATCCTGTCAGCTCGCTGTGCACTAGGGAGATGCTGTCTGGCCTCCCTCTGCAGCGCTTACAGCTTCTATTAAGAAGCTATATGGGGTTTCCGGGAAGGTTGCGCCGTGGACTAGAGGTGGTCACCTAGCTGCAAAAGTATGGGTACACTGCCAGTACCTGTGATAGTGCTAAAAAGGGGGGGAGGTTACACCTTGCGGTGTCACTTTTGCGCTCTGGGGACCCTTGTGAATATACAAAATAAACTCTTTATAGCTATATGAAGTTAACAAACATGAGTGAAGCGTTATCTTTTCAAAATAAATAACATTTATTTAATTTCTGCATAATATATGTGGTATCCAAACAGTAACAACAATAAAAAAATATATAAAAATATAAATAACAATCAAAAATGATTATTAATAAGAAATGAAAAACAAGATGATGATAAAATGTCCAGGTAAAAAATGATGTAAACACACTAATTAGAATGTGTTATGACAAGATTTCTAAGCCTAATACCGGTACACACATACGCAGGGTAGGTGGGGTATGGGATAACACACAGGGGTTATGCCTTTTGGTGTGATCACACTGGTTTTCTGTCTGGCTGAAGGTTAATTTTTGTAGTCTTCAACCAGGATGCCGCTGTGGGCTGATATTACCTCTTCCAGAAGTGGGAGATGAACGTGGAAACGTCTGCCGGCAGACTTCCGTCGACTGACCTCTATTTAAGGTGAGGCGTGATCGGCGGTTCCAGGTGCTTGCGTGCCTTCGACTAGTTTCGCCAGGTAACTGGCTTCCTCAGGATGGTCGCAGTACTGGATGAAGCTTCCTGTTCCTCCTTTTATGGTAGAGGTGTGGGTGTGTTTTAGGTGACGCTGGTGTGGCCTCTAATAGATCCTGCACCTATCAGTGTTGCTGATCACTCGGGGGTGGGCGGGACTAGGTACCTGCACCTATCCCCGCTGTGTAAAAATGCTGATGCGGCGGAAATTTCCGTGGGCGGATGACGTCGCTAGTGCCCTTCTATCAGATCGACTTCCGCCCTTCCCAGGGCCGCGTTAGCGCTGCTTGGTCGTTGTCATGGGGATGCGGTCTGTGTATGCTGCTGCCGCTCTTCTCCTGAAAGCGTCTGTCAATTTTACTTCCGCCCTTCTTCTGGCCGTGTTAGCGCCGTTCGTCGTTCGGACGTTGTCATGGTGACGCGGTCCGTGTATGCCGCTGTCATCTCATGCAGGCGTCTCTGCTGTTTTTTAACAAGTCGGCATTTGTTGTTGAGCCGTTGTCTAGGCGACGAGGGTTGGTTTGCGGTGGCTGTCACTTGACGCTGGAGTCCGATGCTTTCTTAATTAATTACATATTCATGTCCCTGTATTGCGGTGTGGCGCCATTATGCAGGTTGGTGATTCCATGTAATATAGTGGACACATTAGGAAGGTGGGAGTAGGGAAGAGGTGGGGCAGGGTTTCAACATAAATGATTCTATTAAGAAGCTGCCTGGGCTCCAGAGCGCTCTGAAACCGGCTTCACGCTAGGTGGGGATCATGGGGGACAGGCGCTCCGTGATGGCGGCGGCCATTTTCTGCGGAGCTTACACACTGAGCTCCTATATGATAGGACAGCAGTGTGTTACAGGCATGTTCCAAGTGGTCCCCAGCAAAGGGGGAGATACTGGAACTAGGAAATACTGCAATGGGAGCGGCTGTCTGGGGGTGGTTGGCGCCAGAAGTCACGGACCCCGCAGCAGCAGGGACTTGGTCTCTTCCCTCACTCTGTTTTGGCGCCATTCGGAATGCTTGCAGCGGAGCTGAGCTGGCTGACAGATCCTGGCAGAGTGTTTGGATTTCCTGGGCATCGTTTCCCCACATCTGAATCCTTCAGACAGATAAGTGACTGAGTACATTGGCTCTGTATAAATGCCTGTACAGTGTGCGCTGTGACTGTGGCCCAACAGTCTGTGGCTTTGGGGGAGGGAGCCCTTAATGCATTGAGCGCTTGCAGTGTTTGTACACTGAAATTTGTCCCTGAGCAGATGGCCAAGGGGGGCTTGTGTATTACTTGCGCTGCTGTGAGACCCATGGGCAGTGAACCCCAGAGTGTAGAGCAATCGGAGCCTGCGTGGGCCAGTGCCCTGGGCAGGTCTGTTAATGCCATAGTGCAATTGCTGGACAGGCAGAGTGATGTGTTGGCTTCCCCTAGACCAGTGGTTCCCAACCTTTTTTGTCTCCCGTACTCCTTGATTAGGCTTTTCATTTATGAGTACCCCCTCGGGAAATGTTTAGGGGGCGTGGCCTAAAAGGGGTGTGGCCTCATTTGAAGGGTGTGGCTTAACAGGGGCAAGTCATACTGGCAATGACGAGAAAAAAAAGTGCAACCACTTGACCACAATATAAGCTCAGCCCATTCTGTGGACAGCATATAAAATAACAGAACACTGTCAAATCTCTATTACTGAAGCAACAAACATTCCAACAGATCACGTTAGCCTTCCAATAGTGCCAGATACACATATGCCCCCAAAAGTGACAGATACACATATGCTCCAATGGTGCCAGGTATGCCCCCACAGTGCCAGAAATGGGAATGCCACCACGGTGCCAGGTATGACCCCATGGTACTGGGTATGCACCCACAGTGCCAACAATGCCCCTACAGTGCCAGCAACAAGTATGCCCCCATAGTGCCAGCAAAAAGTATGCACCACAGTGCCAGCAACAAGTATACCCCACAGTGCCAGCAATGCCCCACAGTGCCAGCAACAAATATGCCCCACAGTGCCAGCAATGCCCCACAGTGCCAGTAACAAGTATGCCCCACAGTGCCAGCAACAAGTATGCCCCACAGTGCCAGCAATGCCCCACAGTGCCAGTAACAAGTATGCCCCACAGTGCCAGCAATGCCCCACAGTGCCAGCAATGCCCCACAGTGCCAGCAACAAGTATGCCCCACAGTGCCAGCAATGCCCCCATAGTATTTCCCAGCAGCAGCACACTCACCATTGACGCTGCTGCTGGGGAGAGGACAGTCCAGTGCCCCCCTGCCATGTAGCTGCCGCCGCTGCTTCTCTCAGGGAAGGAGAGTACAGCACACTGCGTATCTCTCCTTCCCTTCACTGTGACTGGGCTGCCCGCCAATCAAAGTTCGCGGGCCGGCTCCTGATTGGCTGCCGGCCCGCAAGCAAGCTCTGATTGTCGGACGGGCGGCCAGTCACAGGGAAGCACACTGAGGGGTAGGAGAGATGTGCAATGCACTCTCCTCCCCTCCAGCAACCTGTCTGACTGCCGCGACCGCCATTACAGGCCGGGCCGCCGCGTACCCCCGAGCGGGTGGACGCGTACCCCCTGGGGTACGCGTACCACAGGTTGGGAACCACTGCCCTAGACCTATGTCATCATCTCAGCAGTACTCTGGCTCCTTGCCTCTGACACAGGCAGATCCTGGCTTCTTACAGGTCATGCAGGATACTGCTAAGGGGATCAGCAGGTTTAATGATTTATTAGACAGAATTGATGGTGACACTGTGGGGACCCCTAAAAGGTCTTATTCAGTGCCATTGCTTGTTGCTGAAGAGGAGGGAGAGTATACAGACATTCCCTGGGAGCAGGGTGATGACTCTGAGGATTCCTCTGCCCCAGGGGTGGAGGATTTGATTACTGCTGTTAAACAGGCTTTGAATTTGTCTGTGGAGGATAAAACTCCTGCAAAGGGTGTTTTTAAACGGCAGCGTAAGGAGACTGTTACCTTCCCTGCGGATGAGGGTTTACAGGATTTATTGGAAGGGGCTTGGAAAACGCCCGATAAAAGGCTGCAGATGCCTAGGAGATTTTTAAGTCTATACCCCATGCCTGAGGCTCATACAGACCTCTGGGAAAAGGTTCCATTGGTAGATGCTTCTGTGGCACGGCTATCAAAAGCCACTGTGCTACCTGTCCAGGGGGGGGGGGGGGGGGCAGCCTTTAAGGACCCCGTAGACAAAAAGCTGGAGGGTAACCTCAAGGCAATATTTGAAGGGGTGGGCTATTCTTTACGCCCTCTTATAGCATCAGCCTGGGTCTCTAAGGCCATGATTGTGTGGGCCAATGACCTGTGTACTATTTTACATGCTGATCCATGTGTGTTGTTGCTGGCTGAGAAGCTTAAAGCAGCTGCGGAGTATGTGCTTGAGGCTGAGGAGGAAGCTCTCAAAATGGCTTCCAGAGTCTCCACAGTGTCCGTCAATGCCAGGAGAATGCTTTGGCTTAAAGCCTGGGAGGCGGATAACGAATCAAAGAAGGCCTTAGAGGCATTAGCTTTTAAAGGAAAGCTGTTGTTTGGTTCAGAGCTGGAGGAGATTATTAAGAAGGCCACGGGAGGCAAAAGTACTTTCCTGCCGGCTCCTGCAGCTAAGCAGGCCTCAAGGTTTTCTGCTTTTAGGCTTTCGGCCCTCCCCTAGAGGGGGTGCGTCCTTTCGAGGACAGTCTTTTAGGGGAAAGTTTCAGTCCTCCAGGGGCAAGGCCCCAAAGTCTAAATTCGGTTCCTTTCATAAGAAACCGAGCACCAAAGGAGAGGACAAACCCTCCGCATGACTACCTGGGGAATATCCCAGCATCAAGGTGGGGGGGCGTCTGAGATGGTTCAGGGACGCTTGGGCATTGTTGGGCCGGGATTCCTAGGTGTTGGACATTGTATCCCAGGGTTACAGAATTCCCTTCAAAGGTCTTCCCCCGAGAAGATTCATTCCTACACCACTGCCAAGGGAGTCGCGGCTCCGTGCTGCTCTTTTGGGGGCGGCTCAATCTCTCTTAGAGAAAGGTGTGGTTATCCCGGTCCCTCGAGCGGAGTGGAAGAGAGGGTTTTATTCTACTCTGTTTTTGGTGCCCAAGACAGACGGGTCTTTCAGACCAATCCTAAATTAAAAATCCTTGAACCTGCATCTGTGGGTAGACCATTTCAAGATGGAATCTCTACGGTCTGTGCTGCTAAGCCTGGACCAGGGAGAATTTTCGGCATCCATGGATGTCCAGGACACATATCTTCATGTGCCTATCCATCCGGAACATCAGGCTCTATTGAGGTTTGCGATAGGAGACCTGCATTTGCAATTTTAGGCGTTGCCCTTCGGTCTGGCTACAGCGCCAAGGGTATTCACCAAAATAATGTCAGTAATGGCGGAGGTGCTCCGACTGAGGGGAATCACTGTGATCCCGTATTTAGACGACCTGAAAGGAAAGGTTACAGAGTCACTTGGCAGAAGCTATCAAGTTTTTGCAGGCTCACGGTTGGCTTTTAAATTTACAAAAGTCTCAGTTGGTGCCATAACAGAGACTCCAGTTCCTGGGAGTTGTCCTGGATATCCATCTACATCGGGTATTCCTACCAGAGACGAAGGCCAGGGACCTGGCCTCCCTGGTCCGGGAGATCCTCGGGTCTCAGAGCCCATCGGTTTGGAGGTGTCTCAAACTGTTGGGGAAGATGGTGGCGTCTTTCGAGACGTTACAGTTTACCAGGTTCCACTCCCGAGTGTTCCAGTGGAACATCCTGACATCTTGGTCGGGGAATACTCAGACCATGAAGTTAGAGCACATAGTGCTGTCTTCAGAAACACGGTCCTCCCTGCAATGGTGGATGGAGGTGGATTCCCTTCAGTGGGGTCGGTCTCTGCAGTCCTGGGACTGGCTGGTAGTCACTACCGACGCCAGTCTCAGGGGCTGGGGGGCAGTGGTTTTGGACCTGCGCCTGCAGGGGTTATGGACCTCGGAGGAATCTGCCTTGCCGATCAATATCCTGGAACTGCGAGCTGTGTGGAAGGTGATATCGCTGGCAGGAGAAAGATTGCAGCATCTTCCTTTGAGGATTCAGACCGACAACACCACGGCTGTGGCGTACTTGAATCATCAGGGAGGCACACGCAGCAAGCTGGCCATGTGGGAGGTTTCCCGGATTTTTCTGTGGGCGGAGCTGAATGTTCCAGCGTTGTCAGCGATATTTATCCCAGGGGTGGAGAATATCAAGGCCGATTTCCTGAGCAGGGAGGAGCTGCTGGAAGGGGAATGGAGCCTGAACCCACAGGTATTTCTTCAAATTACATTGAAGTGGGGAACTCCGGATGTGGACCTGATGGCATCAGGTGCCCAGGTTCTATGCCATGATGAGAGATCCACGAGCCGAAGCAGTGGATGCTACGACCACCCCCTGGGAGGGGAATCTGCTTTATGTCTTCCCGCCATTTCCAATGCTGGCGAGAGTATTGAAAAGAATCCAGTCCCAATCAATTCCGGTGATTCTAGTGGCCCCAGATTGGCCAAGGAGGTCCTGGTACTCGAGGCTTCAGAGATTTTCTGTGGACTCGTGGCTTCTACCTCTGAGGTCAGACCTGTTAAACCAAGGGCCGTTCAATCACCTGGGTTCAGCTCGGCTAAATTTGACGGCTTGGCTGTTGAGACCGCCATCTTGAAGAACAAGGGGTTCTCTGAGGCTGTGGTTAACACCATGGTGAAAGCTAGGAAGTCAGTGTCTTCTGCAAACTATTATAGGGTCTGGAAGACCTATATTAGGTGGTGTGAAAGGCAGAAGTCGCACACATCGCGATTTCGATTGTCTAAATTGCTGGAATTTTTGCAGGATGGCTTCTCATCTGGGTTAAGCCTTTAGTCACTCAAGGTACAGATCTCGGCCTTGTCAATTTATTTCCAGAGAAAGATAGCTTTCTTGTTGGAGGTGCAGACCTTCCTGCAGGGGGTTTCTCGATTGAAACCTCCCTACAAACAACCAGTGGCTCCATGGGATTTATTGCTGGTTCTGGAGTGTCTTCAAAAGGCGCCTTTTGAGCCATTGAGGTCGGCTGACCTTAAGTTCCTTACATGTAAGCTTGCTTTTTTGTTGGCAGTTGCGTCAGCAAAGAGAGTATCGGAGTTGGGAGCATTGTCCTGCAAGTCTCCCTTCCTTATATTTCATGATGACAGGGCTGTTCTTCGAACAGTACCCCAATTTTTGCCAAAAGTAGTCTCTGCTTTTCATTTAAATCAGGAGATAGTTCTACCTGTGTTTCAACTCCCAGAGGGTTCAAGGAAAAGGGACAAATTGAGGAATTTGGATGTTGTGCGCGCCTTGCGCATTTATGTGGACAGGGTGAAGGGTGTCAGGAAGACTGACACTTTGCTAGTCTTGTATGATGTGCACAAGATTGGTTGGCCTGCTTCTAAGCAGACCATTGCTAGGTGGTTGCGTTCTGTCATTGCCTTTGCATATACTAAGGTAAGTAGGCCTGTGCCGGCCAGGATTAATGCGCATACCACCAGGTCGGTCGCCACCTCTTGGGCGGTTCGACATGGGGCCACAGCTGAGCAGGTTTGCAGGGCCGCCACTTGGTCATCTGTTCACACTTTTGCCAAATTCTATAGGTTCCATGAGTTCGCGTCGGAGGACGCATCATTCAGGCGAGCAGTGATGAGAGCTGCAGACCTGAGCGTACCCACCCAAAGGACCGGCTCTGGAACGTCCCAATGTTGAGCTGTGTCACCAGGACCATTGAAAGAGAAAATGGGATTTTTGTAAGAACTTACCGTTCGAATCCCTTTCTCTGATATGGTCCTGGTGACACAGCGATCCCTCCCTTACGCTCAGTAAGTATGCCAGTGTTCATGATGTTTCATGTTATATATGGTTGAAAAGTTATTTTTGAAATTGTGCATATAATATGTGCAGGCGTTTGTACTGAGTTAGTGTATTCCAGTGGCTTTGAAAGATTGAACTGAGGAGTCTGGGATGCAGAAGGGAGGAGCCTACCCTCCAAAAGCTTTAGGATAGGTGCCTGGCTCCTACGGACCCGCCTACATCCCAATGTTGAGCTGTGTCACCAGGACCATATCAGAGAAAGGGATTCGAACGGTAAGTTCTTACAAAAATCCCTTTTTCGGCGCCACCGGTGCCTTGGGCAAGCGGTGGATTCGGTCCAGAAGAAAATCAGAAATGTGAACTGTAGGGAGCAATTTCGTGAAAACATTGGTGACAAACTATGTTAGCTCAGAGTTCGACACTGATTCTGGAATTCCTCTTATTTTCAAATTGTTCCGTCGGGACCTGTCCTCCAGATCTCCGACCTTACTGCAGAGAGCAGGAACTTCCAGTTGGAGGTCATCGTGGAGTGAGATGAGTTAATTGTGAGATTTCACCACCTCATCCAGCTTGTTCTCTAGGTGATCAGTGCATTGTCCTAGAACATCCATGGAGTGTTGGCAGCTTTGCAGGGCCAGTTAAAATTCTTGTGAGACCTCTGACTTGAAGGAAGCGAATAGTTGTTTCATAGTGCCAACCGTCAACAAATCGTCTTCTGCCATCTCGGGCATTGCTGATGGGGTCAGAGTGGCAGAACTCTTTGGTTTATTAGACAGATAAAGAGGGTTCTGTGTTGTATTAGAAGGGGATTTACCGTGTTGCTTTGAGATGGTGAGGGTTGCTTGAAGAAGCTCACCGGGGGTTCTTTGGCAGAGCTCTTATAGTGTTTGGGAGGCATCACACCCGTAGGTGAGTCCCGCAATATATGGACAGACCAAGTAGAGATATGTGATAATATGCTAGAGTAGTATCAATTTAGAATACCACATCAGGCTCGTAGGAGACAGTGGAGCAGGGGTGACGCATAGGCTATGGGTTACATTGTGGGCATTTTATTCCTATAGGGCAGGCCAGCAGAGTCCAAGAGAGGGAACACAGGCCTTTGATGGTGAGGGAACTTGGAGATGCAATGTATGGATGATTGTACTTCTAGATTACATCTTATGGCCACAAGATGGTGTTGCAGTGTAAATGGAGAGTGCAGACAGTGAGGGGAATATGCCTCTAAAACTACTGGAGCTCTAGAACCAGCAGGTATACACTCCAGGTCGTGGATCACACCCTTGTGCAGGCCACACTCTGAGTTAGGTAGGTGAGTGGTGCCTTTACACCCCGCACGCTGTACCTGGTCCAGGAGGGTCCCGATGGAGAGGGGTCGAGATGAATGGCCACGCCCCCTTTTCTTTTTATTTTAACCCTTTCTAAGGAGTTGCTCTCTTCTTACGGTAGCTGCTTGGTGAGCTACCCCATACCAGTGCCCCCAGTAGCAAAAAAACTTTTTTGTTGACACACAGCTGGTCACACTGGCCGGTCCATCAGACACACACAGCTGATCACACTGGCCGGGTCCATCAGACACACACAGCTGATCACACTGGCCGGGTCCATCAGACACACACAGCTGATCACACTGGCCGGGTCCATCAGACACACACAGCTGATCATACTGGCCGGGTCCATCGGACACACAGAGCTGATCACACTGGCCGGGTCCATCGGACACACACACAGCTGATCACACTGGTCAGGTCCATCGGACACACACAGCTGATCACACTGGCCGGGTCCATCGGACACACACAGCTGATCACACTGGCTGGGTCCATCGGACACACAGAGCTGATCACACTGGGCAGGTCCATCGGACACACACAGCTGATCACACTGGCCGGGTCCATCTGACACGCACACAGCTGATCACACTGGCCAGGTCCATCGGACACACACACAGCTGATCACACTGGCCGGGTCCATCAGACACACACAGCTGATCACACTGGCCGGGTCCATCAGAAACACACATGGCTGATCACACTGGCCGGGTCCATTGGACACATGCATGATGGGCAATATAGAAAGCCTCTGACTTAGCCAGGATTGGATGTTGGGCACCTGGAAGCCAGACGGGAAACAGGATGACACGCTGTGAATCAGACCAGAGCCCCAGATAATCCCTGCCAGGAATCGGAACCAGGAGCAGAACCCAGAAGTGTAGCAACTGTATTATTCAAATTTATGCGCAAAGCTCTGGAGTATGACCGGCTCTGCTTCCCCTACCTAACCAGACTGCACTCTGCACATCACTGGCCTTGAGCAGACCTGACAGCACAGTATTCAGTGCCATGCTGTTATGATTTGCACCAGAGTGGAACTGGAGCTGTTACACAGTGATCCGTTAGTCTCCTGCTAACTAAACCTTCGCCAATCACTTTGCCTTGGTGGACACCGCGCACAGAAGGGTATGTTCATAATGCAGAGGATGGTATATAAAATAAAATAGCAACTGCGTTAATGCAGAGGAGGGAATATATAATGCTTATGCACAGGGTGGTAATAAGTATAATAAATAGATATACCAGGAATGCAACAATGCACTGGATGGTAATGAGTATAATAAATAGATATACCCGGAATGCAACAATGCACAGGGTGGTAATGAGTATAATAAATAGATATACCACCAGGAATGCAACAATGCACAGGGTGGTAATAAGTATAATAAATAGATATACCACCAGGAATGCAACAATGCACAGGGTGGTAATAAGTATAATAAATAGACATACCAGAAATGCAACAATGCACAGGGTGGTACACAATATGTCATTAGGCAAGTGCAACAATGCACAGGGTCGTAATGAGTAGAATAAATAGATATACCAGGAATGCAACAATGCACAGGGTGGTAATAAGTATAATAAATAGATATACCAGGAATGCAACAATGCACAGGGTGGTAATGCAATAATAAATAGATATACCAGAAATGCGACAATGCACAGGGTGGTAATGCAATAATGAATAGATATACCAGAAATGCAACAATGCACAGGGAGGTAATAAGTATAATAAATAGATATACCAGGAATGCAACAATGCACAGGGAGGTAATAAGTATAATAAATAGATATACCAGGAATGCAACAATGCACAGGGTGGTAATGAGTATAATAAATAGATATACCAGGAATGCAACAATGCACTGGATGGTAATGAGTATAATAAATAGATATACCAGTAGATATACAAGTGTAGATGAGAGGTCTTATGCCGCATACACTAGATCACATCCGAGTACGTTCCCTCTGGGATGGAGATCAGAAATAGAATTATTGTTGCACATCTTCAGAGCTAATTAACATTCCACAATATTGCAATAACGGGATTGGCCTTCACAGTTAAATAGTGATAATATATAAAGCCATCAGAGACGCACATTGCTGGGAGAACACGGCAGACAGGCTGAGAACAGGTGAGTCTAGCACTGAGGATGGAGGTGACTGGAGAGAATCCACCTTATTCAATCTTGTTACAGCAAATTGGTAGAGCAGAACTACCATTGGTGCAGCAAGTGTAGTGCACTGTGGCCCCTGAGAACCAAGAGGCTCATGGCTGCCAGTGTCACACTCTTCCTGTCACCCACGGTATTACCGTATCTCACTCTGTCACCCCCTGCCTCTCTCTGTCACACTCTGCCTCCCCTGCCTCTCCCTGTCACCCCCTGCCTCTCCCTATCACACTCTGCCTCCCCTCCCTCTCCCTGTCACACTCTGCCTTGTTACAGCAAATTGGTAGAGCAGAACTACCATTGGTGCAGCAGGTGCAGTGCACTGTGGCCCCTGAGAACCAAGGAGCTCATGACTGCCAGTGTCACACTCTTCCTGTCACCCACTGTATTACCATGTTTCACTCTGTCACCCCCTGCCTCTCCCTGTCACACTCTGCCTCCCCTGCCTTTACCTGTCACCCCCTGCCTCACCCTGTCACCCCCTGCCACACTCTGCCTCCCCTGCCTCTCCCTGTCACCCCCTGCCTTACCCTGTCACCCCCTGCCTCTCCCTGTCACACTCTGCCTCCCCTGCCTCTCCCTATCACCATCTGTCTCTCCCTGTGACACTCTGCCTCTCCCTGTCACCCTCTGTCTCTCCCTGTCACCCCCTGCCTCTCCCAGTCACCATCTGCCTCTGCCTGTCACACTCTGCCTCTCCCTGTCACCCTCTTCCTCTCCATGTCATCCCTGTCTCTCCCTGCCACCATCTGCCTCCCTCTCCCTGTCACCTTCTGTCTTTCCCTGTCACTTTATGCCTCTCCCTGTCACCCCCTGCCTCACCCAGTCACCCCCTGCCTCTCCCTGTCACACTCTGCCTCTCCTGCCTCTCCCTATCATCTGCCTCTCCCTGTCACCCCCTGCCTCTCCTTTTCACACTCTACCTGCCTCTCCCTGTCACCCTCTTCCTCTCTCTGTCACCCACTTCCTCTTCCTGTCACCCACTGCCTCTCTCTGTCTCCTCCTGTCTCTCCCTGTCATGGCTTCCTCTCCCTGTCATTTCTTCCTCTCCCTGTCATGTCTGCCTCTCCCTGTCATGTCTGCCTCTCCCTGTCATGTCTGCCTCTCCCTGTCACCCACACTTTACCTGCCTCTTCCTGTCACCGTCTTCCTCTCACTGTCACCTTTTGCCTCTCTCTGTCACCTTGTCTCTCCCTGTCACCCTCTTCCTCTCCCTTTCACCGTCTCCCTTTCCCTGTACTCTCTTCTTCTCCCTGTCACCCACTGCCTCACCCTGTCACCCACTGCCATGTTGCATATTGTGAACTTGGGTTGGGGTGGAGGAGGGCCACAGTTATATTTTTTGCACCCAGGCCCATATCCCACAAGTTCTGCCACTGGTTAGGGGCTCAGGGGTTCATTTATCACGGATTTCATATTTTATGTGATCGGAGCGGGATCTTACCATTACCATGTCAATCTGTTACTTGTGTCGACCTAATGCATGTCGACCAATAGTGGTTGACCTATTGACTGTTGATCTAGTGACCTAATGCAGCTAGGTGGTCTGGGAAATGTGACAGTAATGACTGCACCTGTGCACCAGCTAGGCGGTCTGGGAAATGTGACAGTAATGACTGCACCTGTGCACCAGCTAGGAGGTCCGGGAAATGTGACAGTAATGACTACACCTGTGCACCAGCTAGGCGGTCTGGGAAATGTGACAGTAATGACTGCACTTGTGCACCAGCTAGGCGGTCTGGGAAATGTGACAGTAATGACTGCACTTGTGCACCAGCTAGGTTGCACCAGCTAGGCGGTCTGGGAAATGTGACAGTAATGACTGCACCTGTGCACCAGCTACACGGTCTGGGAAATGTGACAGTAATGGCTGCACCTGTGCACCAGCTAGGAGGTCCGGGAAATGTGACAGTAATGACTACACCTGTGCACCAGCTAGGCGGTCTGGGAAATGTGACAGTAAGGACTGCACTTGTGCACCATCTAGGTTGCACCAGCTAGGGGGGTCTGGGAAATGTGACAGTAATGACTGCACCTGTGGACCAGCTAGGGGGTCTGGGAAATGTGATAGTATTGACTGCATCTGTACACCAGCTAGGTGGTCTGGGAAATGTGACAGTAATGAATGCACCTGTGCACCAGCTAGGTAGTCCGGGAAATGTGACAGTAATGACTGCACCTGTGCACCAGCTAGGTGGTCTGGGAAATGTGACAGTAATGACTGCACTTGTGCACCAGTTAGGTTGCACCAGCTAGGCGGTCTGGGAAATGTGACAGTAATGACTGCACCTGTGCACCAGCTACGCGGTCTGGGAAATGTGACAGTAATGGCTGCACCTGTGCACCAGCTAGGAGGTCCGGGAAATGGGACAGTAATGACTACACCTGTGCACCAGCTAGGCGGTCTGGGAAATGTGACAGTAATGACTGCACTTGTGCACCAGCTAGGCGGTCTGGGAAATGTGACAGTAATGACTGCACTTGTGCACCAGCTAGGCGGTCTGGGAAATGTGACAGTAATGACTGCACTTGTGCACCAGCTAGGTTGCACCAGCTAGGGGGGTCTGGGAAATGTGACAGTAATGACTGCACCTGTGGACCAGCTAGGGGGTCTGGGAAATGTGATAGTATTGACTGCATCTGTACACCAGCTAGGTGGTCTGGGAAATGTGACAGTAATGAATGCACCTGTGCACCAGCTAGGTAGTCCGGGAAATGTGACAGTAATGACTGCACCTGTGCACCAGCTAGGTGGTCTGGGAAATGTGACAGTAATGACTGCACCTGTGCACCAGCTAGGTGGTCTGGGAAATGTGACAGTATTGACTGCAGCTGTGCACCAGCTAGGGGGTCTGGGAAATGTGATAGTAATGACTGCACCTGTGCAGCAGCTAGGTGGTTTGGGACATGTGACAGTAATGAGTACACCTGTGCACCAGCTAGGTGGTCCGGGAAATGTGACAGTAATGACTGCACCTGTGCACCAGCTAGGGGGTCTGGGAAATGTGATAGTATTGACTGCATCTGTACACCAGCTAGGTGGTCTGGGAAATGTGACAGTAATGAATGCACCTGTGCACCAGCTAGGTAGTCCGTGAAATGTGACAGTAATGATTACACCTGTATACCAGCTAGGTAGTCCGGGAAATGTGACAGTAATGACTGCACCTGTGCACCAGCTAGGTGGTCTGGGAAATGTGACAGTAATGACTGCACCTGTGCACCAGCTAGGTGGTCTGGGAAATGTGACAGTAATGACTGCACCTGTGCAGCAGCTAGGTGGTCTGGGACATGTGACAGTAATGAGTACACCTGTGCACCAGCTAGGTGGTCCGGGAAATGTGACAGTAATGACTACACCTGTGCACCAGCTAGGTGGTCCGGGAAATGTGACAGTAATGACTACACCTGTGCACCAGCTAGGTGGTCCGGGAAATGTGACAGTAATGACTGCACCTGTGCACCAGCTAGGAGGTCCGGGAAATGTGACAGTAATGGCTGCACCTGTGCACCAGCTACGCGGTCTGGGAAATGTGACAGTAATGACTGCACTTGTGCACCAGCTAGGCGGTCTGGGAAATGTGACAGTATTGACTGCACCTGTGCACCAGCTAGGCGGTCTGGGAAATGTGACAGTAATGACTACACCTGTGCACCAGCTAGGTGGTCCGGGAAATGTGACAGTAATGACTGCACCTGTGCACCAGCTAGGTGGTCCGGGAAATGTGACAGTAATGACTGCACCTGTGCACCAGCTAGGGGGTCTGGGAAATGTGATAGTATTGACTGCATCTGTACACCAGCTAGGTGGTCTGGGAAATGTGACAGTAATGAATGCACCTGTGCACCAGCTAGGTAGTCCGTGAAATGTGACAGTAATGATTACACCTGTATACCAGCTAGGTAGTCCGGGAAATGTGACAGTAATGACTGCACCTGTGCACCAGCTAGGTGGTCTGGGAAATGTGACAGTAATGACTGCACCTGTGCACCAGCTAGGTGGTCTGGGAAATGTGACAGTAATGACTGCACCTGTGCAGCAGCTAGGTGGTCTGGGACATGTGACAGTAATGAGTACACCTGTGCACCAGCTAGGTGGTCCGGGAAATGTGACAGTAATGACTACACCTGTGCACCAGCTAGGTGGTCCGGGAAATGTGACAGTAATGACTACACCTGTGCACCAGCTAGGTGGTCCGGGAAATGTGACAGTAATGACTGCACCTGTGCACCAGCTAGGAGGTCCGGGAAATGTGACAGTAATGGCTGCACCTGTGCACCAGCTACGCGGTCTGGGAAATGTGACAGTAATGACTGCACTTGTGCACCAGCTAGGCGGTCTGGGAAATGTGACAGTATTGACTGCACCTGTGCACCAGCTAGGCGGTCTGGGAAATGTGACAGTAATGACTACACCTGTGCACCAGCTAGGTGGTCCGGGAAATGTGACAGTAATGACTACACCTGTGCACCAGCTAGGTGGTCCGGGAAATGTGACAGTTAGTAATGACTGCACTTGTGCACCAGCTAGGCGGTCTGGGAAATGTGACAGTAATGACTGCACCTGTGCACCAGCTAGGTGGTCTATGAAATGTGACAGTTAGTAATGACTGCACCTGCACCAGCTAGGTGGTCTGGGAAATGTGACAGTTAGTAATGACTGCACCTGTGCACCAGCTAGGTGGTCTGTGAAATGTGACAGTTAGTAATGACTGCACCTGTGCACCAGCTAGGTGGTCTGGGAAATGTGACAGTTAGTAATGACTGCACCTGTGCACCAGCTAGGGGGTCTGGATAACATGGCCTGTATAGCCAGCCCGGGTCTAAATGTCCAGAATGCGGAGAAGGGTGGATGGGTGGCGGTTTGCTCCTAACCCTGAATAATCCAAGATGTCCTGAGAGTATTCGCCCCTAACGCGTCTGTAGCTGACCACTTACTGTACATAGGAGGTCATTCAGGATGACTCGCAAAACTGCTAGCTGTGTGAGCCAAATAAACGCCACCCGTACAAAGCTTTGCCAGCTCGCAGAATTCACCCGCACGCATGGGAATATGGTATTTAGCATAAACATCCATTCGCAGCTTGCGATCGGGGGTGAAATCATTCAATGGTCGCTTACTGGCGAATGATTTGTACAGCGCTCGCAGATCTAAGACCAGTGGCGGGCTGGGCCGGGGGGCAGGGTGCCATGTGCCCCCCGGGCCACTTGGTTACCTAGTGTCTCGGGCCGTCTGGTGGTCCAGCGTGCCGCCGCTGCATTTTAGAGACTTTCCGTCCCCGGGCAGCAGCCTGCTTGTGAAGGCGACGGCCCCTCCAAAAATGGCCGCCGCCTTCAAGGAGACAGACACTAGAGGAACTTCCTTACCTCTAGTGTCTGTCAAAGAATAACAGCAGGTCCAGCGCTACCCGGAAGTGCGGATGCAGGTAGCGCTGGCGCGCTGTTTGAAAAAGGAGCATGGGTGCGCACGGCTGCAGGCAGGGGGACACAGAAAGATGGGATGGCGCACGGTGGAGAAGTAACGCCACTGCCACCGCAGGAGCACGCCCCTCTTCTTCTTATCAATGCTGGTCCTGGCTGTCAGTCACGCCGGGGAAGTGGATTCTCAGTAGGGGGAGAAGCTACACAACCCTCACTGTCAAGCAGCCCAAGCCCCAGCAGCATGGAGAGAGAGGCGGGGAGGAGGACAGAGGATCTTTACTGCACATGGCATGAGGTACAGTATCTACCCTGCGGCCTGCGTGTGATTTGAGGATGGAAGGGAGGAGGATGGGGCACTATAATAATAATCTGTGTGTCTGTATTCATGTACTGTATGTGTGTGACTACTGTATGTATGTTTGTGTAGTACAACTATCTGACTATGTATGTGTGACTGTATGAGTGTGAATGAATTTGTGGCTGTATGTATGACATGTGTGTACTTTTGTGTAACTATGTGTTTATATTGTATATATGTGTGACTGTATATCATATGTGTTTGTGCATATGACACTGTCTATGTAATGGAGGTGGAACTACTGGCGGTGCAGCCGGTGCACTGCACCACAGCCATGGACATTACTAGTACAAATAATTTATTAGCACTAATATTGTCCACAGCTGTGGGCCCTTATATTGCCATGGGCCCTGGCTACGCCAGCCCACCTTCCCTGCAACCAGGGCCACCAGTTTAGTAAAGCAGAGGGATACATTACGGTGTGTGGCGTTATGTGTAATGGACATTACGGTGTGTGGCGTTATGTGTAATGGACATTACGGTGTGTGGCATATGTAATGGGCGTTAAGGTGTGTGGCATTATGTGTAATGGGCATTAAGGTGTGTGGCATTGTGTAATGGGCGTTAAGGTGTGTGGCATTATGTGTAATGGGCATTAAGGTGTGTGGCATTGTGTAATGGGCATTTAGGTGTGTGGCATTATGTGTAATGGGCATTTAGGTGTGTGAATGAGGGAGGAATGGAAAGGTAAATGATTGATAGAGGGAAGGATATAGTGAAAGGTATATGGTCTGCTTTCATCGTCAGTCTGTTTGTCAAGTGTTAGTGTGTCAGCATCTGTCAGTTGTCAGTTTCCTTCTGTCCGTGTGTTAGAATTTGTCTGCAGTATGTCAGCATTTGTGTGTCAACTTCCATGTGTAAGTTTGTTAATATCTACCTGCATCTGTGTGTAATGTGTCAGTAGCTGTCTGTATTACAGTGTCAGCATCTGTCTATGTATCAGTGTCACCCCCCAGTCTGCCTCACAGCCCCAGTCAGCTTAATGGCAAGCCCGCTTTTTAGTGACCACACCCCATTTTCGGGCCAGTGCTCAGTACTTGCCCCCTAGGCTAAAAGTTGCCAGTCAGCCCCTGTCTAAGACATTCTCTGGTATCTTAGATCTGCAGGAACACCCAGCGTTTTCATGGGAAGGCTTGGCGTTCCCATGGATGCAACCAAGACCCGCTGCCCCACGCCCCACCTGCTCTGCTGTGTGTGAGCGGCCAGTGAATAATAAGAGGCTTCACATGTGCAGAAAGGTTTATGCGCAGGCACAGTTGTGAAACATCGCTCACAGTTGCAAACTCGCATCGGTGAGTAGGAACCTGAATGACCTCCATAGTAACAATGGTTCTTTATCCGGGTGGATACACCAGAAAACATTGCAGCTGTCAGGACTACTCTCATAGCGAGTCCATCGCGCTCCACGTGTCGTCTTACACTATCGATGAACTTATCCAAGATTAGAGAAATGCTGCACAGAGACGAAGGTCACCTTGGGCATGTGCTCTTCAATAAATACCCGGCATGCTATCAGGGCCGGAGCAAGGGTGCTCGGCACCTTAGGCAAGAGCTCAGCTTACTGCTCCCACCAGCACCCACACTCCAATAACCACTTTCCAGAACCTCAGGTGAATTGAAGAAGAATCTGCTTGGTTTCTATGGACAACATTTAGGGTGAAATGTAGTAGGGTGCACTTTTTTTAGAGTCGTAATTTGCATGTCATTTAGTGCTATTTTTAAGTAACGAAAATGTGTGTTTTTTTTAGACATGGAAGTTTGCGGTATTTTAAAAAGAAACTGTGTGGGGTCCCCCCCTCCGAGCATAACCTGCCCTGGCCTCATTGAGCAAGTCCTGGTTCTTCAAATACAGGGGGGGAGGGGGGGGGGGGATTGAATCCTAGGTTTCCCCCGTATTTAAAAAATCAGTTCCGGGTTTTGGACCAGTCCTGGTGCCAAAAATATGTGGGACACTTTTTACGCAAGGCCCCCCACTGTCACATGAGCACCATGTCTGGTCAGCCCTGGATGGGGTACCATCCGGGCTGTCCCCGGCATCCCAGGGCAGCGGATGCTGTGCAGATGTGTGTAAAAAATAGATTAAATCACTTTGCTTTTTACAGGAGAACTACAAGACCCAGCATGGGGGAGGGGGGGCATTAATGTACCCGCTGGGTCTTGTAGTTTACCTGTAAAAAGAATGTGTAAATAATAAGACAAGACACCCAAAGCTGTACTTTAATCTCACCCCATTTATACTTTAAAAACATTTACACATACTCACCTGCTCCAGTGATGTCCTCACACTGGGCCTTATTCTAGTTCACTCTTTCTGACAAAATCCTCCTTAGATGAACAAAACCATGTGCACTGCAGGGGGGCAGATGTAAAATGTGCAGAGAGAATTAGATTTGGGTGAGTTATTTTGTTTCTGTGCAGGGTAAATACTGGCTGCTTTATTTTTACACTGCAATATAGATGTCACTTTGAAGTAAAACCCCACCCAAATCTAATTCTCTCTGCACAAGTAACACCTGCCCCCCCTGCAGTGCACATGGTTTTGTCCATCTAAGAAGGATTTTGACAGAAAGAGTGAACTAGAATAAGGGCCACTGTCTCTGCTCACTCTGCACTGTGAGGTGCGTGTTCATGTGCAAAAACCCAGCATATTTATGTCAGTTGAAAAGCAGTATGAGAGGGCATATTTGTAATGTGGCAAATAATGTAATTTCGGAGTATTATAAATGTCCGTTCCCTGTCTCACCCTGAACATAATAACTAACTTTCCTATTTGATTTAGGAAACGGCATCCTGAAGAATGCAGCTGCAGAATACAACCCCCTCTCCCCCGCCTGCTCTAATTCTCGGGTTTGGGCAGAACACAGATTTCAATGAGCTCTACGGTGTAATCACACTAATTGGCTTTCTGATGATTGTTCTATCTAACGGTACAGTAGTCACTTCAATACTGTGCACTAAGAGTCTACAGGAGCCCATGTATATGTTTATATCCACCTTATGCGCCAACGGACTGTACGGCAGCTGCGCCTTTTTACCCAGTATGTTCATAAACCTTATGTCCAAGAATCGGAACATTTCCTACACGTCCTGTATCATACAAGTATTTTGCATTTACACGTATGCAGTATGTGAAATCACTGTGCTAGCGATAATGGCGTATGACCGATACGTGTGTATATGTAACCCTCTGCGATATGTCAGTATAATGACCTTAACCGCAACATACAAGCTGATCTCAGCCGCCTGGATTTACTCCGTCACATTGATTACCATACACGTCATACTGACGGCCAGACTTCCTCTTTGTGACAACGTCATCCTGAAGGTCTACTGTGACAACTGGACCATTGTGAGACTCTCCTGCATCGATACATCAGCCAACAACATCTTTGGCGCCTTTGTTACAGTAGCATCAATCGGGCTGATGACGTTACTGATTGCTTTGTCTTATATTGAGATTCTGAAGGTGTGTGCCAAGTCCAAGGATGTCCGAGACAAGGCCATGCAGACCTGCGCCCCTCAGCTCATGTCCATCGTGATCTTTGTGACTGGTTGTGTTTTCGAGGTTTTGCTGTATCGCTCTGACCCAACCAGAGTTCCTTACGGGTTCCGAGTGTTCATGTCGGTGGAGGTCCTTGTGGTGCCACCACTGGTGAACCCTCTCCTCTATGGTTTCAAGATGAAGGCCATCAAAGATAGAATTGGGCAATTTTTTTACCTGTACAAATCTAAATTGGCCGCAATAAATGAATAATAAAAATCCATAGTAAGTCTTAAAATGGTCACATGTTGACACGATGAAGGTCGACATACATTAGGTCAAACACTAAAGGTTGACATGGTCGGAGGGTTGACACAAGCATACTGTCGACAGTCAAAAGGTCGACATGAGTTTGTCACTCTTTTGGGAGTCGACTTGTGCTGACAGGTGTTATTTCATATCAACCACAGGACCTGATTCCGAGTCGACTGCTAATTGGTGACTTTGCAATTCGTCCGATTATGAAACAATAGCGTGAGTGCATCAGGCACATGCGTGGCCAGAATCACTGACCGCTATGTAGGCACCAGTGGCATAAGTTTGTCCCAGTTGCCCAGAGGCAAGATGTATATTGGTGCCCCCCCCATGTTATTCTCATACCTCCCAACTGTCCCGCTAAACGCTACAGGGTCTATTTGCGACCGAAAACGGGAGCGCGGGTTAATTTGCATAAGCCGTGCCCTCATTTGCATATGCCACGCCCCTTCCGGATGCTCAAGCGGTGAAGCCGCGCAAGTGTCCCTATTCTCTCATTGAGAAAGTTGGGAGGTATGCTATATGAGAGAGAGAGAGGAGGTAACACATATATATTTCTGTAGTCAGCCACAGAAGCAATTAATGGATTTAAGCTTGCAGGGGATGAGAGGTGCTCCATTGAGAGCAGGAGCCCGGCGGCAGATGGCTCCATTGCCTCCCAGTTCTGCCCCTGGTAGGCGCAGTTTGATTGCAGTGGTCGCAGTTTGATTGACAGGAAGCCGCTGTTTCTGGGTGGAAACCGGACGTTTTCTGGATGTGTTTGAAAAACCACAGATGTGCCCCCGGCGGTTTTGAGGATGGTCTGTGATGTCAGCGATGACCACTTCCAGCCGGTCTCAGTCGCTGATTATCAGAAGCCCGAGACCTACTCCCATTTACACAGATGACAGAAACTGTTCGATAGTTCGGGAATTGTGACTGGATTTGCCAGTGGATAGCGATTAACGATGCATTTGCAATTCTCTCGCAATTTAGCGAGGGGCGTTTGGGGCGTATGAAACCCGTCCCTAGTCCGTGAGGCTCCCTACTATTACAGGAAGGATGGAGTCCATTTGTCTGATGACGGCATAGCGTAGTTATTTTGATTAGCATAGGTTTATATATTTTTGGGGTTGGCAGGCTGCAGTATTTACCTGGAGGGGTCAATTTAGAACCTGGCAGTGGTGGAAAGGTGCTGTCGAGCATGTTGAGGTACAGGTGGTCACTATGTGCGGTATTGCCCCCCTTTGCCAGGAAGGCTGGTGAGTCCTGCCTCCGTGTGGGGACATTGGGTACTTCCTAGAAGTGTCCTCACCATGCCATAAAAGGGTAAAAGATGGGGTATTCATCGCCCATTTTATAAGTAGGGGCATTCTAGTGGCCGCCATTATTGACACCCATTGCTCTCCAAGCGCTTTCCTAGCCATACTTTAGCAAATAGGGTCACTCCAGTAAATAAATATCCATGACCTTTCAACTTATGAAGTCGTTGTCCGTGTTGTTATTTTTAGTGATGAGATGTGTCCGTGTGGTTTATGTCTAGGGGTTATATAGAGTTAAGCTGGTGCTAAAGGGCAATCATAATAATTCAACAGGCGCCTTACCGTTCCCAGTCGCAGACCACGTAAATTGTAAAGTATAAAAAAAAATATCTTGATAATCTCATGTCAACCTTTCCATTTGTCGACCCTTGCCAAGCCATCATTGGTCCTTATTCTGGAGGCACCGCCCACCGTCCCGCCCCCCCCCCCCCTCGCACGCCGCGATCCCCCAAACGTCTGAGCGTGGATGATTTGCATTATCATCCATTCGCAGCCTTTGGTGCAGGGGAGAAATAATTCGATGGTCGGTGATTTCTCCAGCGCTTGCAGATCTGAGACACCTTTATGGTCCCTGTGCGGGAAGCAGGCTGGCAGCTGACAGCCGTCCACCTCTCGCACCCACCTCATTGGGCTATTTGCATGGGGGCCATTGTTTTCATGGGAATGCCAATGAAACACTGGGTGTTCCCATGGGCTGTACCCCCCGCCGCCACTCCGCACCCCCCCACCCACACTGCTACAGATGGAGCCGGGCTTGTCTTTGCAGGGGATGGCGATGGCGACGCCAGCCGCCATCCCCCGCCACAAGCCATCTGTATCTGCGAAAGGGGATGCACGCGCACGAGATGCGCGCGCGTCCCCTTCCGACGGCGCTTCCCCCGGGTCCCCGCCGGCTTGTCGGCGGTCACCCAGGGATCCCCACCACCTCCCCGCACCCCCCTATCCCTGTCTGTCTCCCTGAAGCGGAGACGGACAGGTTCCCGTCGCCCGGAAACTGAGACGCGCGTGAGACGCACGCGCGTCTCAGTCAGATGGAGCGCCGGGCTGCTGGCGGATCGCCAGCGGTGACAGTCTGGCGATTCGCCAGCAAGAAGGAGCGCGGCTCCATCTGTAGGTGCGAGTGGGACAGCACACATGTAGTTCGCCACGCCCAATCACATCCTGCCACTGCGGGTGCGCAGACAAAAACCGTTGATATTTGATGATGAACTATTGACTGTTGACACTGTCGTCCTTTCAACTGGATACCTGCTCAAGGTTATAGTGTAATAGGTAGTATCGAGAGTCAATAGGTCGACATGCACACAGTCAACATAATCAAAATGTTTCCATGTAAATGGTCGACACACACCGCACGGCAGACTGCGCTTTCTAAGTCCATCCTCCATCACGTTTCCATCCATGTACATGATAAGTACGGAGCTGTGCCGGTTATCGCCACCCGCACAGGCTGAGGAGGTGGAGTCAATTACATCTGGTTTTTCACCTGGCCGAAAAATCTGCACTTTCCTTTTTTTTAGGGCGAGTGGGGATTAGCCACCGTTCCACGTGTTTTCACCAATTGTGGCCATTTTTAAGGTATTTTCACTATAGTCTGGTATCGAATTCGTTTTTTTATTTGTTTTTTGCCTGTCCAATTGAAACAGCCCTACGGAGGTTCCCATATAAAGAAGCAGGCGGAGATGTCTTCATACCAGTAATACTAATAATAATTTGAAACTAAGTTTGTATAGTGAAGTTTACCCCACATAAGGGGCCTAATTCAGGTTAACACTGCCCTGCCACGTTCCCACCCGTGCACACAGGGGGATAATCACTCGCCATAGAATGATATCTAAACTAACTCGTCTCTGTGAAGGCCATGGGGAGAAAGAGGCCGCTGATGACATCAGGAGGCCGCTCATGACATCATCAGTGTCCCTCCCTCCCAACGCCCGGGGAAGCCTGCATTTTCTCGGCCTCTCCTAGAAAACGCTGTGTTACCATATTAAATCGGCCGCAGGGTGTCAATCACCCTGATAGCAGCCAGCGAAGGCCTTCGTACAGACAACTCGCGCATGTGCACAGCGTGCTGTGCGCATGCGCCACCATCCAATAATCACTCATGCAGCACAGCAAACGGGTCTCAATCTAGTACTAGATAGTGAGCTTTTCGGGGCGTGTAGTTGATGAGTAACCTCTGTAAGATCACACGTGTGCTGCGCTCATTCCTAACCCAACATTCTACAGATCCACAGGTGGCCTGGAAAACATGGACTGGCGGTAGCCACCCACTTTGGCCACTCCTCAGAGGCGTAACTCTGGGAGACAGCGGAGTCATTTACCGCTGGGCTCCTGCTCCCAAGGGGGCACCGCTCCTCCTCTGAGAGTTGGAATCAGTGCATTGAAAGCCGTTGATATTGTTTCTGTGGCTGATTCCCCCTCCTAACATCATTTTTGAGTTCAAGAGACAAACCCTGTTTTCAAACCCTTGACCTGTCTTACTGGAGACAGACACCTTACTGATTTAATCTATTGGGGTGGGTGCACCAGTATTTAACTTGCCTCCAGGCAACTGGGACAAACCTACGCCAATGCCACTCCTGGTTTAGTATATCTTATTCCATCTGTATTGTGATGTATAAGAATGTACAGAATGAATGAGTATGTTTATAAGTGTATTGTGCTTTAGCTGTGCTGCGACAGATTGCACTTTGGGGGTAATTCAACCTCACTTGGTAAACAGTGGTTGTTCTCTGCTTACCGAGCGGCTTAACGCCACCCATCGCCCTCGCCGCCAAAACTCCTTGGTAATATGCGGCCGTAGAGGAGAGAAATCATTCCATGGTCGCCTTCGGAAATAAAAGTCTGTCTAGACCGGCTGTTATTTCCTCCGCAAATCGACGAATACGGGGCTGGCACTGATATTCTGAGTGTTATTGAATTAGGCCCAGGGAGAGGAGGGGAAGCAGAGAACCACCGGGTGTGGGGTTAGGGAAAGCATTGGGACACCCAGGTGGTAACAGGAGAGAGATAGAGACACGAGAGAGGCACGAGGGAGACAGGACAGAGTTTTTACCATCCCAGTGGACGGAGAATATAATAGTGTGTCAGCGAGACACCGTGCACGAAGCATGGCGAGCGAGGGATGTGATACACTTATATGGTGACCATATCGACATTGGCACACAAAACTGCATGTCAACCATTTTCATGGTGACATTTCCATGGTGTAATTTTGCTTGTGTCGACCTTTTTGGTATGTCAACCTTTGAACTGTTGACCAATAGTGGCCAGCCTAATGACTGCCGATCTTTTTACCGTCGACAAGTAGAACCATCCCCAGGCAGAGCAGCAGAGGTGCATTTTGGGGCGATCACTGGAGTCTGATGACGTCTCCATGCAAGGAGGAGCGATGGGAGAATAAAATGGCAGCAGTATCAGATTGCTGGGGACCACAGACAGATACAGAGGTGGGGCAGAGGATGAGAGATGAAATGCTTTATTCTCAAACTGCATCAAAACCAGCTCAGGACACACCCCTGCCAAATCTAACTCTGCACATGTCACATCTGCCCCATCTGCATCACAGCATGGTGTTTTTTTTAATGAGACCCACACTGCTGCTCCAGAATGCAGAAATGACCTCCTCCCGGGTGGCTGTCAGAAAAGCCGGAAGGGGACCCCCGGACATGTAATATAGCGGCCTGATAAACATCATTCAGATCATTAATACATAACAGCAAACCGTGATTAACCCCTTCCTGACAGAGCCAGTTTTTGCGTTCCTGACAGAGCCCTTTTTTTCAAATCTGACATGTCTCACTTAAGTGGGGATAACTTTTTTTTGCTTTTACTTATCCCAGTGGTTTTGAGATTGTTTTTTCGTGACACATTGTACTTCAAATTAGTGGTAAATTTGGGTCGATACAGTCTGTGTTTTTTTGTGAAAAATACCAAAATATCGTGAAAAAATGGAAAATTTAGCGATTTGCAAAATGTTAAATTTTCTGCTTGTGAGACAAATAATCTTACCACTCAAAATAGTGAATAACTAACATAGACCATATGTCTACTTTATGTTGACATCATTATTTCAACTTCCTTTTAATTTTTTGGGACACTAGGAGGCTTACAATATGAATAGCAAATTCTCAAATTTTCAAGAAAATTTCAAACACTGATTTTTTTAGGGACCAGTTCAGTTCTGATGTGACTTTGAGGGACTTGTATGTGAGACACCCCCATAAATGATGCCATTTCAAAAACTGCACCCCTCACAGTATTCAAAACAGCATTTTGGAAGTTTGTTAACCCTTTAGGTGTTTCACAGGAATTAAAACAAAGTGTAGGTGAAATTTCAAAATTTCTTTTTTTTTGCAGATTTGCAATTTTAATACATTTTTATAAGGAACACAGTACATTTTACTAGAGAAATGTGACTAAAAATTGATTCCCCCAATTCTTTTGTTTTCATAAATATCCTATATGTGGCCCTAGTGTGCACGGTGACCAAACCACAGGCTTCATAATAGAAGGAGCACCTACTTGATTTTGGAGCCTCCTTTTTATGAGATTATTTTTTAGGCACCATGTAGGTTTCAAGGCACCATAAGATGCTAAAAGTTAGGAACCCCCCACAAGTGACCCCATTTTGCAAACTACACCCCTCAGGGAATTCATCTAGGGGTATAGTGTACATTTCAAACCCCCAGGGGTTTCACCAATTGTGGTACAACTGGGCAGTGAAAATGAAAAATTATTTTTTTTACACAAAAATGCAGTTCTGGCTCCAAATTTGTCATTTTCAGAAGGTATGAAGGAGACAAAGCACCCCAAAATCTGTGCCCCAATTTCTCCCGAGTACGGCAATGCCTCACATGTGACCAAAAAATACCAGTTGGGTGCATGGCAGGACTCAGAAGGGAAGGAGTGATTTTTGGATTTTGCAGCTCAGATTCTGGTGGAATTTTGGTGGGTGCTATGTCGCATTAGCAAGACCCCCCAAGCACCAATACAGTGGAACCCCCCCACAAGTCACCCCATTTTGCAAACTACACCCCTCAGGGAATTCATCTAGGGGTATAGTGTACATTTCAAACCCCCAGGGGTTTCACCAATTTTGATACAAGTGGGCAGTGGAAATGAAAAATTACATTTTTTTACACAAAAATGCAGTTCTGGCTCAAAATTTTTCATTTTCAGAAGGTATGAAGGAGAAAAAGCACCCCAAAATCTGTGCCCCAATTTCTCCCGAGTACGGCAATGCCTCACATGTGACCAAAAAATACCAGTTGGGTGCATGGCAGGACTCAGAAGGGAAGGAGTGATTTTTGGATTTTGCAGCACAGATTCTGGTGGAATGAATGGTGGGTGCTATGTTGCACCAATACAGTGGAACCCCCCCACAAGTCACCCCATTTTGCAAAGTACACCCCTCAGGGAATTCATCTAGGGGTATAGTGTACATTTCAAACCCCCAGGGGTTTCACCAATTTTGATACAAGTGGGCAGTGAAAATGAAAAATTACATTTTTTTACACAAAAATGCAGTTCTGGCTCAAAATTTTTCATTTTCAGAAGGTATGAAGGAGAAAAAGCACCCCAAAATATGTGCCCCAATTTCTCCCGAGTACGGAAATGCCTCACATGTGACCAAAAAATACCAGTTGGGTGCATGGCAGGACTCAGAACGGAAGGAGTGATTTTTGGATTTTGCGGCTCAGATTCTGGTGGAATTTTGGTGGGTGCTATGTCGCATTAGCAAGACCCCCCAAGCACCAATACAGTGGAACCCCCCCACAAGTCACCCCATTTTGAAAACTACACCCCTCAGGGAATTCATCTAGGGGTATAGTGTACATTTCAAACCCCCAGGGGTTTCACCAATTTTGATACAAGTGGGCAGTGAAAATGAAAAATTACATTTTTTACACAAAAATGCAGTTCTGGCTCGAAATTTTTCATTTCCAGAAGGTATGAAGGAGAAAAAGCACCCCAAAATCTGTGCCCCAATTTCTCCCGAGTACGGCAATGCCTCACATGTGACCAAAAAATACCAGTTGGGTGCATGGCAGGACTCAGAACGGAAGGAGTGATTTTTGGATTTTGCAGCTCAGATTCTGGTGGAATTTTGGTGGGTGCTATGTCGCATTAGCAAGACCCCCCAAGCACCAATACAGTGGAACCCCCCCACAAGTCACCCCATTTTGCAAACTACACCCCTCAGGGAATTCATCTAGGGGTATAGTGTACATTTCAAACCCCCAGGGGTTTCACCAATTTTGATACAAGTGGGCAGTGAAAATGAAAAATTACATTTTTTTACACAAAAATGCAGTTCTGGCTCGAAATTTTTCATTTTCAGAAGGTATGAAGGAGAAAAAGCACCCCAAAATCTGTGCCCCAATTTCTCCCGAGTACGGCAATGCCTCACATGTGACCAAAAAATACCAGTTGGGTGCATGGCAGGACTCAGAACGGAAGGAGTGATTTTTGGATTTTGCAGCACAGATTTTGGTGGAATGAATGGTGGGTGCTATGTTGCACCAATACAGTGGAACCCCCCCACAAGTCACCCCATTTTGCAAAGTACACCCCTCAGGGAATTCATCTAGGGGTATAGTGTACATTTCAAACCCCCAGGGGTTTCACCAATTTTGATACAAGTGGGCAGTGAAAATGAAAAATTACATTTTTTTACACAAAAATGCAGTTCTGGCTCAAAATTTTTCATTTTCAGAAGGTATGAAGGAGACAAAGCACCCCAAAATCTGTGCCCCAATTTCTCCCGAGTACGGCAATGCCTCACATGTGACCAAAAAATACCAGTTGGGTGCATGGCAGGACTCAGAAGGGAAGGAGTGATTTTTGGATTTTGCAGCTCAGATTCTGGTGGAATTTTGGTGGGTGCTATGTTGCATTAGCAAGACCCCCCAAGCACCAATACAGTGGAACCCCCCCACAAGTGACCCCATTTTGAAAACTACACCCCTCAGGGAATTCATCTAGGGGTATAGTGTACATTTCAAACCCCCAGGGGTTTCACCAATTTTGATACAAGTGGGCAGTGAACATGAAAAATTACATTTTTTACACAAAAATGCAGTTCTGGCTCAAAATTTTTCATTTTCACAAGGAATGAAGGAGACAAAGCACCCCAAAATCTGTGCCCCAATTTCTCCCGAGTACGGCAATGCCTCACATGTGACCAAAAAATACCAGTTGGGTGCATGGCAGGACTCAAAAGGGAAGGAGTGATTTTTGGATTTTGCAGCTCAGATTCTGGTGGAATTTTGGTGGGTGCTATGTCGCATTAGCAAGACCCCCCAAGCACCAATACAGTGGAACCCCCCCACAAGTGACCCCATTTTGCAAACTACACCCCTCAGGGAATTCATCTAGGGGTATAGTGTACATTTCAAACCCCCAGGGGTTTCACCAATTTTGATACAAGTGGGCAGTGAAAAAGAAAAATTACATTTTTTACACAAAAATGCAGTTCTGGCTCAAAATTTTTCATTTTCAGAAGGTATGAAGGAGAAAAAGCACCCCAAAATCTGTGCCCCAATTTCTCCCGAGTACGGCAATGCCTCACATGTGACCAAAAAATACCAGTTGGGTGCATGGCAGGACTCAGAAGGGAAGGAGTGATTTTTGGATTTTGCAGCACAGATTCTGGTGGAATGAATGGTGGGTGCTATGTTGCACCAATACAGTGGTACCCCCCCACAAGTCACCCCATTTTGCAAACTACACCCCTCAGGGAATTCATCTAGGGGTATAGTGTACATTTCAAACCCCCAGGGGTTTCACCAATTTTGATACAAGTGGGCAGTGAAAATGAAAAATTACATTTTTTTACACAAAAATGCAGTTCTGGCTCAAAATTTTTCATTTTCAGAAGGAATGAAGGAGACAAAGCACCCCAAAATCTGTGCCCCAATTTCTCCCGAGTACGGCAATGCCTCATGTGTGACCAAAAAGTGGCAGGACTCAGAAGGGAAGGAGTGATATTTGGATTTTGCAGCACAAATTCTGGTGGAATGATGGTGGGTGCTATGTCGCATTAGCAAGACCCCCCAAGCACCAATACAGTGGAACCCCCCCACAAGTGACCCCATTTTGCAAACTACACCCCTCAGGGAATTCATCTAGGGGTATAGTGTACATTTCAAACCCCCAGGGGTTTCACCAATTTTGATACAAGTGGGCAGTGAACATGAAAAATTACATTTTTTTACACAAAAATGCAGTTCTGGCTCAAAATTTTTCATTTTCACAAGGAATGAAGGAGACAAAGCACCCCAAAATCTGTGCCCCAATTTCTCCCGAGTACGGCAATGCCTCACATGTGACCAAAAAATACCAGTTGGGTGCATGGCAGGACTCAGAAGGGAAGGAGTGATTTTTGGATTTTGCGGCTCAGATTCTGGTGGAATGAATGGTGGGTGCTATGTGGCATTAGCAAGACCCCCGAAGCACGGTGAAATTATGAACCTAATATTCCATAGATGTGTGGTATATTTTAAAACACTCCTTTATACATAGGCCGGGTTTGTCGGGGCAAGTGTCACACTGGAAAATAGTTTGCTTTCTTATTCCCTTTTTATAGCAAACTTTGCACCTTTTTTGTGTCCTGCCCTTTTTTCCAGTGGAGGGGATTTCATCAGGAAAATGCTGCCCTGGTACAATACGGGGGCCAGTACTAGAAGTACTGGGGCCCTCTGCCTGCTGGTTCCCAAATATTAGGCCCTTTATGACTTCCTCTTGAAAGTGCATAAATATCCCCCTCTGGCCGGTAGAACGGAATAGCACGTAAGTGTTATACAGTGCCATCTGGATGATATACACGGCCACCTTCTTGTACCAGATTTTTGTTTTCCGCAGGGCACTGTACGGCTTCAGTACCTGATCTGAAAGATCCACTCCGCCCATGTACCTATTGTAATCCAGGATACAATTAGGTTTTGAGGTGTGGGTACTGGTACCTCGTACAGGGACGGAGGTGGTACTGTCTCCGTGAATTGTTGTCAGTATAAGGACATCCCTCTTGTCCTTATATTTGACCAACAACATATTTTCGTTGCATATTCCCCTGCTTTCACCCCTTCTCATTACTTGGGCAATGTGCGTTTTTGGGAGGCCTCTTTGGTTCTTGCGCACAGTACCGCAAGCTGCTGTACCTCTTGAACCAAGGGCCTTAAACAGGGGGATGCTGGTGTAAAAGTTATCCACATAGAGGTGATAACCTTTATCCAGGAAGGGGTGCACTAAATCCCAGACAATTTTCCCACTAACACCTACGAGGGAGGGGGGGCATTCTGGCGGTTCAATTCTTGAATCCTTCCCTTCATAAACCCTAAACCTGTGAGTGTACCCTGAGGTGCTTTCACACAGTTTATACATTTTTATGCCATACCTTGCCCTCTTACTGGGAAGGTACTGGCGGAATTTAACCCTTCCTTTAAAATGTATAAGGGACTCGTCGATACAAATAAATTTTTCAGGGATGTACACCTCTTCAAATTTGGCACTGAAATGATCAATGACCGGCCTGACTTTGAATAGCCGGTCAAAGGTGGGATCATCTCTGGGTGGGCACTGTGCATTATCGGTGTAATGTATAAATTTAAGAATTGTCTCAAATCGAGCCCGGGGCATGGCCATACGGTAAAATGGAGTACTGTACAGAACATCTGTACTCCAATATTGCCTAATTTCTGGCTTTTTTACTATGCCCATATGAAACACCAGACCCCAAAACGTCATCATCTCTACTGCATCTACAGGGGTCCACCTAGCAAATGATGACGTGGGGTTTTGAGCAATAAACTGCTGGGCATATAAATTAGTTTGGTCCACCATTAAATTTATAAAATCATCAGAGAAAAATAATTTGAAAAAGTCAATTTCTCTGAGACCTGTGGAATCAAATTGGATTCCTGGCATGGCCAAAAACTCAGGAACCTGGGGCTCAAAATTGTCTGGTGGTGGGGTCCATACGAGATCAATTGTTGGGGGGGGGGGTCTCAGCTGCTCTACCGGGGCGTCTTTGAGGGGGTCCCTCATCACCAGAGGAGGAAGAGGAGCTTAAGGCGAATCCTTCAAATTCCCCGCTTGCATCACTGGCTGTGTCAGAGTCAGAAGCAAGCATGGCATATGCCTCCTCCGCTGAATACATTCTCCTGGATGACTGGGAGGACATTTGGGAGGACATTTGGGAGGACATTTGGGATGCCATTTTTATTTTTGTGTTACTGGTAGTGAAATGTTTCAACACGTGTATAGTGTAGGGGGGGGTACAAACTTTATTTCAATCCGGGGGGTATGTAGTGTGTAGTGTGTATGTGGTGCAGAAAAAAAAAAAATACTTTATACCAATAAAAAAAAAAAAAATGAAGGGGTTAAAAATAAAAAATTTAAGGGGTTAAAAAAAAAAAAAGGTCCTGCGCCAAAAATTGAGCACAGATGTTGGTCAGTAACGTCTGTCACTGAACAGCGCTCAAAGGCAACAGGAATTTGATCAAAAAAAAAAAATATAGATCAACCCTGTGCCGAAAAAGATGATCAGTGATGTACGTCACTGATCAGCGCACAGCGGCCACAGGACACCCACAAAATCACAGTGTGTGTAAAAAAAAAATTAAAAAAAGACCCCACAGCACTCACAAAAAAAAAAAAAGGTGATCAGTGATGCGACACTGATTACCAGTGAGGTGCAGCAGGTGCACAACCTTTGGTGCAACTGACAGGTATATATAAAAAAAAAAAAACCTCTGTACCCCCAAAAAAGTTGCTGATCACCTCAGATATAGTGATCAGCACAAAAGGCGGGGGCAGCAGACACAAAATTTAGCACTCTCTATCACTCTCAGTCACTATCTCTCTCTATCTCTCTATCTCTCACTATCTATCACTCTATGACACTGCAGCAGCAGCACTGACAGGTATATCTATATATAAAAAAAAACCTGCGCCCCCAAAAAGTTGCTGATCAGTTAATTTATACTGATCAGCACAAAAGGAGGGGGCAGCAGTCAGTTATATCAAAAATATATAGCACAATCTGTCACTATCTCTCTCTATCTCTCTCTCTCTATCTCTCTCTATCTCTCTATAACTATCACACTGCAGCAGCACAAAATATAGCACTCTGTCACTAGGCCTCTCTATCTATCTCTCTCTCTCTATCTCTCTCTATCTATAACTATATCACACTGCAGCAGCACAAAATATAGCACTCTCTGACACTATCTCTCTCTCTCTTTTGGATTTTGCAGCACAGATTTTGGTGGAATGAATGGTGGGTGCTATGTTGCACCAATACAGTGGAACCCCCCCACAAGTCACCCCATTTTGCAAAGTACACCCCTCAGGGAATTCATCTAGGGGTATAGTGTACATTTCAAACCCCCAGGGGTTTCACCAATTTTGATACAAGTGGGCAGTGAAAATGAAAAATTACATTTTTTTACACAAAAATGCAGTTCTGGCTCAAAATTTTTCATTTTCAGAAGGTATGAAGGAGACAAAGCACCCCAAAATCTGTGCCCCAATTTCTCCCGAGTACGGCAATGCCTCACATGTGACCAAAAAATACCAGTTGGGTGCATGGCAGGACTCAGAAGGGAAGGAGTGATTTTTGGATTTTGCAGCTCAGATTCTGGTGGAATTTTGGTGGGTGCTATGTTGCATTAGCAAGACCCCCCAAGCACCAATACAGTGGAACCCCCCCACAAGTGACCCCATTTTGAAAACTACACCCCTCAGGGAATTCATCTAGGGGTATAGTGTACATTTCAAACCCCCAGGGGTTTCACCAATTTTGATACAAGTGGGCAGTGAACATGAAAAATTACATTTTTTACACAAAAATGCAGTTCTGGCTCAAAATTTTTCATTTTCACAAGGAATGAAGGAGACAAAGCACCCCAAAATCTGTGCCCCAATTTCTCCCGAGTACGGCAATGCCTCACATGTGACCAAAAAATACCAGTTGGGTGCATGGCAGGACTCAAAAGGGAAGGAGTGATTTTTGGATTTTGCAGCTCAGATTCTGGTGGAATTTTGGTGGGTGCTATGTCGCATTAGCAAGACCCCCCAAGCACCAATACAGTGGAACCCCCCCACAAGTGACCCCATTTTGCAAACTACACCCCTCAGGGAATTCATCTAGGGGTATAGTGTACATTTCAAACCCCCAGGGGTTTCACCAATTTTAATACAAGTGGGCAGTGAAAAAGAAAAATTACATTTTTTACACAAAAATGCAGTTCTGGCTCAAAATTTTTCATTTTCAGAAGGTATGAAGGAGAAAAAGCACCCCAAAATCTGTGCCCCAATTTCTCCCGAGTACGGCAATGCCTCACATGTGACCAAAAAATACCAGTTGGGTGCATGGCAGGACTCAGAAGGGAAGGAGTGATTTTTGGATTTTGCAGCACAGATTCTGGTGGAATGAATGGTGGGTGCTATGTTGCACCAATACAGTGGTACCCCCCCACAAGTCACCCCATTTTGCAAACTACACCCCTCAGGGAATTCATCTAGGGGTATAGTGTACATTTCAAACCCCCAGGGGTTTCACCAATTTTGATACAAGTGGGCAGTGAAAATGAAAAATTACATTTTTTTACACAAAAATGCAGTTCTGGCTCAAAATTTTTCATTTTCAGAAGGAATGAAGGAGACAAAGCACCCCAAAATCTGTGCCCCAATTTCTCCCGAGTACGGCAATGCCTCATGTGTGACCAAAAAGTGGCAGGACTCAGAAGGGAAGGAGTGATATTTGGATTTTGCAGCACAAATTCTGGTGGAATGATGGTGGGTGCTATGTCGCATTAGCAAGACCCCCCAAGCACCAATACAGTGGAACCCCCCCACAAGTGACCCCATTTTGCAAACTACACCCCTCAGGGAATTCATCTAGGGGTATAGTGTACATTTCAAACCCCCAGGGGTTTCACCAATTTTGATACAAGTGGGCAGTGAACATGAAAAATTACATTTTTTTACACAAAAATGCAGTTCTGGCTCAAAATTTTTCATTTTCACAAGGAATGAAGGAGACAAAGCACCCCAAAATCTGTGCCCCAATTTCTCCCGAGTACGGCAATGCCTCACATGTGACCAAAAAATACCAGTTGGGTGCATGGCAGGACTCAGAAGGGAAGGAGTGATTTTTGGATTTTGCGGCTCAGATTCTGGTGGAATGAATGGTGGGTGCTATGTGGCATTAGCAAGACCCCCGAAGCACGGTGAAATTATGAACCTAATATTCCATAGATGTGTGGTATATTTTAAAACACTCCTTTATACATAGGCCGGGTTTGTCGGGGCAAGTGTCACACTGGAAAATAGTTTGCTTTCTTATTCCCTTTTTATAGCAAACTTTGCACCTTTTTTGTGTCCTGCCCTTTTTTCCAGTGGAGGGGATTTCATCAGGAAAATGCTGCCCTGGTACAATACGGGGGCCAGTACTAGAAGTACTGGGGCCCTCTGCCTGCTGGTTCCCAAATATTAGGCCCTTTATGACTTCCTCTTGAAAGTGCATAAATGTCCCCCTCTGGCCGGTAGAACGGAATAGCACGTAAGCGTTATACAGTGCCATCTGGATGATATACACGGCCACCTTCTTGTACCAGATTTTTGTTTTCCGCAGGGCACTGTACGGCTTCAGTACCTGATCTGAAAGATCCACTCCGCCCATGTACCTATTGTAATCCAGGATACAATTAGGTTTTGAGGTGTGGGTACTGGTACCTCGTACAGGGACGGAGGTGGTACTGTCTCCGTGAATTGTTGTCAGTATAAGGACATCCCTCTTGTCCTTATATTTGACCAACAACATATTTTCGTTGCATATTCCCCTGCTTTCACCCCTTCTCATTACTTGGGCAATGTGCGTTTTTGGGAGGCCTCTTTGGTTCTTGCGCACAGTACCGCAAGCTGCTGTACCTCTTGAACCAAGGGCCTTAAACAGGGGGATGCTGGTGTAAAAGTTATCCACATAGAGGTGATAACCTTTATCCAGGAAGGGGTGCACTAAATCCCAGACAATTTTCCCACTAACACCTACGAGGGAGGGGGGGCATTCTGGCGGTTCAATTCTTGAATCCTTCCCTTCATAAACCCTAAACCTGTGAGTGTACCCTGAGGTGCTTTCACACAGTTTATACATTTTTATGCCATACCTTGCCCTCTTACTGGGAAGGTACTGGCGGAATTTAACCCTTCCTTTAAAATGTATAAGGGACTCGTCGATACAAATAAATTTTTCAGGGATGTACACCTCTTCAAATTTGGCACTGAAATGATCAATGACCGGCCTGACTTTGAATAGCCGGTCAAAGGTGGGATCATCTCTGGGTGGGCACTGTGCATTATCGGTGTAATGTATAAATTTAAGAATTGTCTCAAATCGAGCCCGGGGCATGGCCATACGGTAAAATGGAGTACTGTACAGAACATCTGTACTCCAATATTGCCTAATTTCTGGCTTTTTTACTATGCCCATATGAAACACCAGACCCCAAAACGTCATCATCTCTACTGCATCTACAGGGGTCCACCTAGCAAATGATGACGTGGGGTTTTGAGCAATAAACTGCTGGGCATATAAATTAGTTTGGTCCACCATTAAATTTATAAAATCATCAGAGAAAAATAATTTGAAAAAGTCAATTTCTCTGAGACCTGTGGAATCAAATTGGATTCCTGGCATGGCCAAAAACTCAGGAACCTGGGGCTCAAAATTGTCTGGTGGTGGGGTCCATACGAGATCAATTGTTGGGGGGGGGGGTCTCAGCTGCTCTACGGGGGCGTCTTTGAGGGGGTCCCTCATCACCAGAGGAGGAAGAGGAGCTTAAGGCGAATCCTTCAAATTCCCCGCTTGCATCACTGGCTGTGTCAGAGTCAGAAGCAAGCATGGCATATGCCTCCTCCGCTGAATACATTCTCCTGGATGACTGGGAGGACATTTGGGAGGACATTTGGGAGGACATTTGGGATGCCATTTTTATTTTTGTGTTACTGGTAGTGAAATGTTTCAACACGTGTATAGTGTAGGGGGGGGTACAAACTTTATTTCAATCCGGGGGGTATGTAGTGTGTAGTGTGTATGTGGTGCAGAAAAAAAAAAAATACTTTATACCAATAAAAAAAAAAAAAATGAAGGGGTTAAAAATAAAAAATTTAAGGGGTTAAAAAAAAAAAAAGGTCCTGCGCCAAAAATTGAGCACAGATGTTGGTCAGTAACGTCTGTCACTGAACAGCGCTCAAAGGCAACAGGAATTTGATCAAAAAAAAAAAATATAGATCAACCCTGTGCCGAAAAAGATGATCAGTGATGTACGTCACTGATCAGCGCACAGCGGCCACAGGACACCCACAAAATCACAGTGTGTGTAAAAAAAAAATTAAAAAAAGACCCCACAGCACTCACAAAAAAAAAAAAAGGTGATCAGTGATGCGACACTGATTACCAGTGAGGTGCAGCAGGTGCACAACCTTTGGTGCAACTGACAGGTATATATAAAAAAAAAAAAACCTCTGTACCCCCAAAAAAGTTGCTGATCACCTCAGATATAGTGATCAGCACAAAAGGCGGGGGCAGCAGACACAAAATTTAGCACTCTCTATCACTCTCAGTCACTATCTCTCTCTATCTCTCTATCTCTCACTATCTATCACTCTATGACACTGCAGCAGCAGCACTGACAGGTATATCTATATATAAAAAAAAACCTGCGCCCCCAAAAAGTTGCTGATCAGTTAATTTATACTGATCAGCACAAAAGGAGGGGGCAGCAGTCAGTTATATCAAAAATATATAGCACAATCTGTCACTATCTCTCTCTATCTCTCTCTATCTATAACTATATCACACTGCAGCAGCACAAAATATAGCACTCTCTGACACTATCTCTCTCTCTATCTCTCTCTCTCTATCTCTCTCTATCTCTCTATAACTATCACACTGCAGCAGCACAAAATATAGCACTCTGTCACTAGGCCTCTCTATCTATCTCTCTCTCTCTATCTCTCTCTCTCTATCTATAACTATATCACACTGCAGCAGCACAAAATATAGCACTCTCTGACACTATCTCTCTCTCTATCTCTCTCTATCTCTCTCTATCTCTCTCTATCTCTCTCTATCTCTCTCTATCTCTCTCTATCTCTCTATCTATCTCTCTCTCTATCTAGCTAGTACACTGCAGCAGCACAATTTCACAGGAAGGCACAAGTAGCAACAGGATCCAGGAAGCAGTGATGAAGCAGCGATCAGGTAAGTATGGAGCAAGTATGGAGCAAGGTTCTGGTCAGTATGGCGGCAGGGGGGTACGGTGACCGCACTGCACGCTATTCCAGACCGGAATGGCGTCTGCAGTGCAGTCACCGTTAGTTTAAATCCCCCTCCTTGGCTGTGATTGGTCCGTCGGTCCGACGAACCAATCACGGCCTTTGGGGGCGGGCGGGGTGAGGTGGGGTGACACCAGTGTCACCCTTACACCCCGCGGTGATTGGTGCTGTACTTTACAGCACCAATCACCTCTGATCCCGTGTCACCGGCGAACGTTATTCGCCGGTGACACAGGAAAACGCTGTAATTGGCTGTTCACACTGAACAGCCAATCACAGCGATCGCCGACGGGGGGGCGGCATCGCAGCCCCCCCTGGGCATGCACGGACATGTCTGCTGTCAGGGACAGCAGACATGTTGAAACTGTCACCGCGTCTATAGACGCGGTGACAGTTTAAATCCATGACGTACATTTACGCCATGTGTCGGGAAGTGCTTCCCGACCATGACGTAAATGTACGTCAAATGTCGGGAAGGGGTTAATGATTTCATACAACTAGCTGTATACAAAAGACATAGGGGGTTATTCTGATTCACTCACAAAGGCACTCTCTAATGGACAAAACCATGGGCACTGCAGGTGGGGCAGATGTAACATGAGCAGAGAGAATTTGATTTGGGTGGGGGGTGTACTTCAAACTGATATCTATATTGCAGTGTTAAAATAATGCAGCCAGTATTTACCCTGCACAGAAACAATAACTCACCAAATCTAACTCTCTCTGCACATGTTACATCTGCCCCACCTGCAGTGCACATGGTTTTGCCCATTAGAGTGTAATTATGCCTTTCCGAGTGAATCAGAATACCCCCCATAAGCAATTAATCATGACAGGTATTGAATCTACCACATATTAGAAACAAATAACAGAATATCCAAACACCAAAATGATAGCCACTGAGTCAGTTGGGCTACTGGCTCGTCACTCCAACCCGATGACCAGGGTAATTTGATGGCAGAGCGATGGACTGCTGCCCTTCGATCACTCCGTTTTGCCTACATAATGGCGCCCAAATGGGGAACTGATTAAATAGACCACAAATTTAGTGGTAAAAGTTACCAGTTGGCGTATCTTAAAAGACTTGCCCAAAAAAGGTGATTGAAACTGACACCAAGGGGGAAATTTACTAAGAATACGAATATAAAGGGGGAAATTTACTATTTGACAAGCGTGCTGCTGCGGCACCACCGCAGCAGCGTCCCGGCGCCCTTAGAAGGGCGGTTCGGGCCCTTCCGCCCGGCAAACTCCGGGCAGAGGAAGTGACGTCCGCACCGGCTGCGGCGCGTCACTTCCGCCCAGCCGGGGGACAGTGTAGAAAGTCTGGCCGCGTCGCCCGGGGGTTTCCAGGCAACCAGGGGACGCCGGGCAGCGCGCGCCCGGACAGCTGTAAATAATAAATTTATCAGCTGCCGTGCACCGGTCCCGTGCCGTACCTTGGTCAGCTATATTGTCATCTGGTCCTGCCAAGTTACTCCAGACGTGCACTTCTCCATCTGTTGCCGCTGGAGTTTCCTATCCGGTCATGTAAGTGCTCTAGTTCAGCCCGGTTCTTATCCGTTACTTTGTGGGCGAGCTGCCCCTTATTCCTTAGTTGTTCTGTCCCTGCATTGCCTGGCTCTCCGAGGTTCGGAGAGGCTCACGCTAGGGGATTTACGCCCGTTTTGGGGTACCATTACTGTACCATTTTGTGTTGGCGTGTTTGTGTTTGGTGGCACCCCGTTGCTGCTAGTACTGGTGCCTGTGGCTCGGTCACATTCCCCGTCCTTGGACAGGTGCCGTTAGGTAGGGTATTCTGTTCAGTTAGGCCCTGGTAGTTAGATCCTCCTTTTGGTCCAGTCCCTGACAGTTGCCGTGGGTTTGACCCAACATAAAACCTGGTTGCATCGGGGTCGGAGCGGGCTTAACTCGCTCCTTCGGACGCGGCAACTAAAGGAGAAGCCTAGCACCTTGCAGCCTGCGGTCACTTGTCCAGGACGGCCAACAGAGTCAGCGTAGGGCTTCGCCGTGGCCGTTCTAAACAGCGGTCCCAGCTGAGGGCTCAGCCCACCACCATCGCTGTATACACCCACGCACGTTACATTATCACCGGCCCAAACAGATTATATAAATCTCATTTATATAAAACAGACAAAATCTGTTTTGTCCGTGGGTGTTAGTGGTTGTGCGGAGCCCTCATTATGAATCCTACCTCCCCTCCGTTAGACGCCCAGGTTGCGGGTCTAACGCAAATGGTACAGGAATTGTCGCTCCGGGTAACTAATCAGGAGAGAGTGTCTCGTTCTTCCCCGGTAGTAACACCTGAACCGAAAATGAATATGCCTGACCAGTTTTCCGGTAATAGAAAGGAGTTTTTTAACTTTGGAGAGAGTTGTAAGTTTTACTTTCGGCTCCGACCAAAGTCTACTGGGTCGGAGGCTCAAAGGGTGAGTTTGGTAATCCCCTGGTTACAGGGGGACCCACAGACGTGGGCTTTTGGCTTGCCCTCTGATAGTCCTGTGTTGGCCTCAGTGGATAATTTCTTTAAGTCCCTGGATTTACTTTATGATGACCCTTATAGAGAGGCATCTGCAGAGTCTCATTTACGGGCATTAAAACAGGGAAAAGATCCTGTGGAGGTGTATTGCACGGAGTTCCGCCGCTGGGCGAATGACTGTGGGTGGAACGATCCAGCTCTGTGTAGCCAGTTCCGGTGTGGATTATTGGATACCATTAAAGATAGTTTGATCCAATACCCGGTGCCTGAGTTGTCTATCAAAATAGACCGCCGACTCCGCGAACGCAGAGCCGGTCCTAAGAATCTTCAAGCGGATGCTCTGTCACGGTGCTTTGTTCCGCAACATTCCACTCAAGAGTCGGTTAACACGCTACTGAGGAAGGACCTAGTGTCCGAAATGCATTTGGCGTTTGTTGCCTAATTTATTTAAGTACTTACGGACTTTTGTGCTGACATTCGAGATTCCAGCTCACCCCAGCTTTTGGACCTGGTGGTATCCTGCTTCTTGGACTGTCTTCCTGGCACCCCAGTCTTGCCTTGAGCGATTTTATATTGATCCTTTTATTACCCCTACCAATTGTAAGTGCACATCCCTATTAAACTACATGTTTTAAAAAGTTATGCACTATTATTTTTCTTTGTGTCATTTCATATCCTAACTGGGAGGACGTTATCATTGGAGGATCTGAAACCTTTGTGAAATCCCACCTATTGTGGAACCTTGGCTAAGTCCTGCGCTGCGGGTGGTTTGACCTACCTAATCCGTAATATAACACGGACTATCACACCTCGTTAGCTGCTGCTGTTCCGTGTGGGGCAGCTCAATTCCCCAAAATGATTACCAGAGAAAGCACAAAGTAGAACTGCGCAGTGAACGGGGGAAATAGTACATGCAGTTTATTTATGTACCAATATAAAACACATATAAAACATACACAGAAAATTAAAACACAATATATGCCATGAAAAAAACAAAAAAAAATATATATATATAATGATATTACATAAAAAAAGGGGGGGAGATAGTAAAAAAAGATTTTTGCACAACCGGTTGTGTCAAAATTTATAGGTTTAAAACCAAATAGATTTTGCTTCCCTTTAGCTTATCATGGTCGCATTAGTGTGTTAGTAATGATTAGAATACTGGTTAGGTAACAGTCTTTGTATGGATTAGTAGATATAACTGTCCAGGTTTTAATGTCTGGCCAGACAGTATTGCATTAGGGGTACCTTACAGCTGCCACCTGTAATTCCTCCGGTCTCCCAGTGGATGGTGCTGAATCACCTGTCTTTTTCCAACTATGTCTGGAGTCACCTTCGGGCTGGTGGGCTGATAGTAAGCCTGTATGGGTTCCCCTATGGTGCAGAAAGAATTTTTGTAAGTATCCCAAAAAAAAATTCTTTCTGCACCATAGGGGAACCCATACAGGCTTACTATCAGCCCACCAGCCCGAAGGTGACTCCAGACATAGTTGGAAAAAGACAGGTGATTCAGCACCATCCACTGGGAGACCGGAGGAATTACAGGTGGCAGCTGTAAGGTACCCCTAATGCAATACTGTCTGGCCAGACATTAAAACCTGGACAGTTATATCTACTAATCCATACAAAGACTGTTACCTAACCAGTATTCTAATCATTACTAACACACTAATGCGACCATGATAAGCTAAAGGGAAGCAAAATCTATTTGGTTTTAAACCTATAAATTTCGACACAACCGGTTGTGCAAAAATCTTTTTTTACTATCTCCCCCCCTTTTTTTATGTAATATCATTATATATATATATATATTTTTTTGTTTTTTTCATGGCATATATTGTGTTTTAATTTTCTGTGTATGTTTTATATGTGTTTTATATTGGTACATAAATAAACTGCATGTACTATTTCCCCCGTTCACTGCGCAGTTCTACTTTGTGCTTATTGTGGAACCTCATTGGTCACAATTCTGTGACTTTTTGGTGTGTTTTTTAAACACAGAGACTATTCTATGGGAACAACACCAGCGCTAATTGAACAGTTTTAACCCTTTCTTGCACAGAGAATTATTAGCTATCAAGTGGGCCTTCGAGGAATGGAGGCATTGGCTAGAAGGTGCGAATCATCAAGTAGTGGTTTTAACGGACCACAAGAATCTGCAGTATATTGAAGCTGCCAAGAGACTTAATGCCCGCTGGGCGTTGTTTTTTACTCACTTCAAGAATCTTCAAGCGGATGCTCTGTCACGGTGCTTTGTTCCACAACATTCCACTCAAGAGTCGGTGATCTCCATTCTTCCTGCCTCCTGCATACAGGCCGGTCTCAGTTTGACTCTAGAGGGGCTCATTCATCAGTCCCAAGGCCAGGCCCCAGCTCAGACTCCTAGTGGTTAGTTATTTGTCCCTAAAACTCTTAGGCGAAGAGTGCTTACTGACTTTCACGATAGCAAGACAGCAGGGCATCCCGGGATTCATAAGACCACAGACTTATTGGCCCGAGTTGTCTGGTGGCCAGGGATGTCAAGGAATTCGTGCTGTCATGTCTTGTTTGTGCCAGACATAAAGTGCCCCAGTCCATGCCTTTTGGTGAGCTCATGCCGTTGTCCATCCCGTCAAGGCCATGGTCACACATTGCCATGGATTTCATGGTAGGCCGACCGGTGTCAGCCGGCTGTCAAACCATTTGGGTTATCATTGACAGGTTTTCCAAGATGGCACATTTTGTGGCCTTGAAGCAGTTGCCTTCGGCCAGAGAATTAGCTTCGTTATTCTTGAGGCATGTCTTCAGGCTGCATGGATTGCCCACTGACATTGTGTCCGACAGGGGTCCGCAGTTCGTGGCATAGTACTGGAGATCGTTCTGTGCTTCTCTTAAGATCAAACTGAGCCTGACTTCAGCTTTCCACCCTCAGTCCAACGGACAAACTGAGCGGCTGAATCAGTCTTTGAAACAGTATCTGCGTTGCTTCATCTCTAAGCTGCAGAACGATTGGGAAGAGCATCTTCCCATAGCAGAATTTGCATATAACAATGCGGTACATTCTGCTTCTAAAGTTTCTCCATTTTTCGCGGTCTATGGTTACCATCCCCAGGCCAATTCGTTCTCTCAGACTTCACCCTCGACTCCATTCAGGGTCTTTCGTTTGAAGGCCACATGGAGAAAAATTCATGACGCCCTCAAAGAGACAGCCTGCAAAGAGAAGGTGTTTGCGGATAAGTTTAGACGTCCTTGCCCATTTAACATTGGTGATTGGGTCTGGGTATCGACCCGGAATATCAAACTGCATCAACCTTCGGCAAGATTTGGGCCAAAGTTCATAGGTCCATATAAGGTTATCAAGAGGGTTAATCCGGTTGCTTTCCGCTTATTGCTTCCTAAGTCCCTCAGGATTGTTAACACCTTTCATGCGTCTTTGTTAAAGCCTGTCTTCTTTTCACGTAAGTTTCCTCGTAAGGTCATCAGAGGAGCTCCTTCAGTGGATGTTCAGGGGCAGCAGGAATTCTTGGACGAAAGAATTCTGGACTCCAAATTCGTCCGTGGTTCTCTTTACTTTTTAGTCCACTGGAAGGGGTTTGGGCCTGAAGAAAGGTCATGGGGCCCCGATAGGGATGTCCATGCTCAAAGCCTGAAGAGAAAATTCTTTCTGGAATTTCCCCATAAGCCTGGAGGTAGAGGTTTCAAAACCTCTCCTCAAGGGGGGGGGGGGGGTACTGTCAGCAGCGCTGACAAGTGTGCTGCTGCGGCACCACCGCCGCAGCGTCCCGGCGCCCTTAGAAGGGCGGTTTGGGCACTTCCGCCCGGCGAGCTCCGGGCAGAGGAGGTGACGTCCGCCCGGCTGCGGCGCGTCACTTCCGCCCAGCCGGGTGACAGTGTAGAAAGTCTGGCCGCGGCGCCCGGGGGTTGCCAGGCAACCAGGGGACGCCGGGCGGCGCGCGCCCGGACAGCTGTAAATAATTAATTTATCGTGGGGGCCTGGTCCTACGGCGGAGGCTGATTGGCCAGCACAACCCTTTTAAGGGAGCTGGCCTAACACAGCCCCGCCGGTGATATTGTTTCCCCTCAGAGGGTCAGCTGATCTCTGGTGTCCCGGTCCCTGCTATTCAGCTGCCGTGCACCGGTCCCGTGCTGTACCGCCTGCCGTTGGGTCAGCCGTATCCGACCGCCGGTCCTGTGGTCGTTCCTTGGTCAGCTATATTGTCATCTGGTCCTGCCAAGTTACTCCAGACATGCACTTCTCCATCTGTTGCCGCTGGAGTTTACTATCCGGTCATGTAAGTGCTCTAGTTCAGCGCGGTTCTTATCCGTTACTTTGTGGGCGAGCTGCCCCTTATTCCTTAGTTGTTCTGTCCCTGCATTGCCTGGCTCTCCGAGGTTCGGAGAGGCTCACGCTAGGGGATTTACGCCCGTTTTGGGGTACCATTACTGTACCATTTTGTGTTGGCGTGTTTGTGTTTGGTGGCACCCCGTTGCTGCTAGTACTGGTGCCTGTGGCTCGGTCACATTCCCCGTCCTTGGCCAGGTGCCGTTAGGTAGGGTATTCTGTTCAGTTAGGCCCTGGTAGTTAGATCCTCCTTTTGGTCCAGTCCCTGACAGTTGCCGTGGGTTTGTCCCAACATAAAACCTGGTTGCATCGGAGTCGGAGCTGGCTTAACTCGCTCCTTCAGACGCGGCGACTAAAGGAGAAGCCTAGCACCTTGCAGCCTGCGGTCACTTATCTAGGACGGCCAACAGAGTCAGCGTAGGGCTTCGCCGTGGCCGTTCTAAACAGCGGTCCCAGCTGAGGGCTCAGCCTACCACCATCGCTGTATACACCCACGCACGTTACATTATCACCGGCCCAAACAGATTATATAAATCTCATTTATATAATATACCTGTTTTGTCCGTGGGTGTTAGTGGTTGTGCGGAGCCCTCATTATGAATCCTACCTCCCCTCCGTTAGACGCCCAGGTTGCGGGTCTAACACAAATGGTACAGGAATTGTCACTCCGGGTAACTAATCAGGACAGAGTGTCTCGTTCTTCCCCGGTAGTAACACCTGAACCGAAAATGAATATGCCTGACCAGTTTTCCGGTAATAGAAAGGAGTTTTTTAACTTTAGAGAGAGTTGTAAGTTGTACTTTCGGCTCCGACCAAAGTCTACTGGGTCGGAGGCTCAAAGGGTGAGTTTGGTAATCCCCTGGTTACAGGGGGACCCACAGACGTGGGCTTTTGGCTTGCCCTCTGATAGTCCTGTGTTGGCCTCAGTGGATAATTTCTTTAAGTCCCTGGGTTTACTTTATGATGACCCTGATAGAGAGGCATCTGCAGAGTCTCACTTACGGGCATTAAAACAGGGAAAAGATCCTGTGGAGGTGTATTGCACGGAGTTCCGCCGCTGGGCGAATGACTGTGGGTGGAACGATCCAGCTCTGCGTAGCCAGTTCCGGTGTGGATTATTGGATACCATTAAAGATAGTTTGATCCAATACCCGGTGCCTGAGTTGTCTATCAAAATAGACCGCCGACTCCGCGAACGCAGAGCCGGTCCTAAGAATCTTCAAGCGGATGCTCTGTCACGGTGCTTTGTTCCGCAACATTCCACTCAAGAGTCGGTTAACACGCTACTGAGGAAGGACCTAGTGTCCGAAATGCATTTGGCGTTTGTTGCCTAATTTATTTAAGTACTTACGGACTTTTGTGCTGACATTCGAGATTCCAGCTCACCCCAGCTTTTGGACCTGGTGGTATCCTGCTTCTTGGACTGTCTTCCTGGCACCCCAGTCTTGCCTTGAGCGATTTTATATTGATCCTTTTATTACCCCTACCAATTGTAAGTGCACATCCCTATTAAACTACATGTTTTAAAAAGTTATGCACTATTATTTTTCTTTGTGTCATTTCATATCCTAACTGGGAGGACGTTATCATTGGAGGATCTGAAACCTTTGTGAAATCCCACCTATTGTGGAACCTCATTGGTGACAATTCTGTGACTTTTTGGTGTGTTTTTTAAACACAGAGACTATTCTATGGGAACAACACCAGCGCTAATTGAACAGTTTTAACCCTTTCTTGCACAGAGAATTATTAGCTATCAAGTGGGCCTTCGAGGAATGGAGGCATTGGCTAGAAGGTGCGAATCATCAAGTAGTGGTTTTAACGGACCACAAGAATCTGCAGTATATTGAAGCTGCCAAGAGACTTAATGCCCGGCATGCCCGCTGGGCGTTGTTTTTTACTCACTTCAATTTTATTATTTCTTATAGACCCGGTCCTAAGAATCTTCAAGCGGATGCTCATTCACGGTGCTTTGTTCCGCAACATTCCACTCAAGAGTCGATGATCTCCATTCTTCCTGCCTCCTGCATACAGGCCGGTCTCAGTTTGACTCTAGAGGGGCTCATTCGTCAGGCCCAATGCCAGGCCCCAGCTCAGACTCCTAGGGGTCAGTTATTTGTCCCTAAAACTCTTAGGCGAAGAGTGCTTACTGACTTTCACGATAGCAAGACTGCAGGGCATCCCGGGATTCATAAGACCACGGACTTATTGGCCCGAGTTGTCTGGTGGCCAGGGATGTCAAGGAATTTGTGCGGTCATGTCTTGTTTGTGCCAGACATAAAGGGGGAAATTTACCAAAATCGATTCGTAGAAAAAAGGTGTATTCGTAGGGAGAAATACACCTTTTTTTTTACGAATTTGTATTTTCGGGATTTACAATCCCGAAAATACAACAATTCGTATTCCTAAATATGGAACATTCGTAATTGTATTTACAAATACGAATGTCTACACCATCGATAGGATACAACAGAAATCACCATTCAAAAGAATGGTGGTTCCTGATGTACTATGCAGCCGTACTGATAATACGGCTGCTAAGTGGTGTAAAACACCCACGCAAATACGACAGGAAAATACACCCTGCTTTCCCTGTCGTATTTGCTTTAAGCCTGCACGGATCAGTCAGATCCGTGCAGGCTTTAGTGTAAAAAAAGAGAAAAATTAAATAAATTTAAAAAAAAAACAGCGTGGGGTCCCCCCCACAGCCGAAACCAGCACCAGGCTGATGGAGCCTGGAGCCGGTAATTAAAAATCAGGGAACCCGACAATTAGGGGTTCCCCGATTTTTAACAACCAGCCCCAGGCTCCTGCTCTGGGGCTGGTTCCCAAAATATGGGGGACAAAATGACTAGGGGTCCCCCGTATTTTAAGAACCAGCCCCAGGCAAAACCAGCCAGCAGGGTAATGCCACAGCCGGGGGGAGACTTTTTATACAAGTCCCCCGGCCAAAGCATTAACCCTACCGACCAGTCAGCCTGGCCAGGGGCCCTGGGGGAGTGGGGACCCCCCCAATAAAGGGGTCCCCCCCCTCCAGGCCTTACCTGACCAGGCTGAAGCCTGGTACTGTCCCCGATGCCCCTGGTGGGCATCGGGCTGATTCAAGTGTAAAAAAAAAAGTGTAAAAAAAAAAAGATGAAACTATTGTTTTTTACTGTGGCACTACAAGTGCCAGCAAGCTGGGACTTGGAGAACCACAAGTCCCAGCCTGCTGGGCATTAAAGGGCCCGCTGGTACTTGTAGTTCCACAGTTAAAAAAATAGTACAATAAACACACACTGACACAATTAAAATAAAAGTTTAATACATACATTACACACATACTGATACTTACCTTTCTTGATCCCGTAGGTAGCCCTGGTCCTGATGTCCTGTGTCGTCCTTCAGGTCCATGTCGGCGGTCCGTGTCGTCCTCCAGGTCCATGTCGGCGGTCCGTGAAAAATGGCTGGGGCATTGGAGAGACCAAACGGCATTACCAGGTACTCATAGTGCCCTGTTTGAGTACTGAACGCCGTCTTCCATTCGTCCCCTTCCTGGATTCTTATGAGGTTATAGGCCCCCCTTAGATCTATTTTGGAGAAAATGGTAGCGGATCGTAGTTGGTCAAACAGAACCGTAATTAAAGGAAGGGGATAGGTGTTCTTCACCGTAATTTTATTGAGGGCACGGAAGTCTATGCAAGGCCTCAAAGAACCATCTTTTTTTTCCACAGAAAAGAAGCCGGCACTGAGCGGGGATTTAGAGGGCCGAATATACCCCTTGGAAAGACTTTCTTGGATGTACTCATCCATAGCCTTTGTCTCCGGGAGAGACAAAGCATAAAGCCTGCACTTGGGCAATGGTTCGTTTGGGACTAAATGGATGGCACAGTCGTATGGCCGGTGTGTAGGCAAACTGTCGGCCTTACCCTTAGAAAAGACATCTGAAAAATCCTGGTAAGGAACGGGAACCCCTGCTAAAGAGGTGGATTTTACCGGGAGTGAAATATGAAGGCACTTTTGCTGACAATTGGGATTCCAATGGGTAATCTCCCCCAGGCGCCAATCAATGATGGGATTGTGTCTCTTCAACCAGGGGAAACCCAACACGATGGGCATCGAAGGACATGAGGTTATCAGGAAGGTAATCTCCTCCTGATGAAAAAGACCAATGGTCAACCGTACGGGAGGAGTCTGAAATGTGACGGCCCCATTGGATAGCACCCCACCATCTAAACCCCATAGGGTAATGGGGATAGGAAGCTGGAGTTGAGGAATCCCCAAACTCTGGGCGAGGGCAGAGTCTAGGAAATTACCTGCCGCGCCACTGTTGATGAACACAGACCCTGAAAAATTACATCCCTAAAAGAAATATACCCCGGTACTTATAATAAATCTAGAGAGGAAAACAGCTGAAGGCCAAAGTGAATCCTCTCTTCGTTCACTTGGCCCGGCATTTTACTGGCCTATTGGGACAATTTCTCAAAATGTGACCCTTACAGCCACAGTATAAGCAAAGACCTGAGCTCAGTCGGCGAGCCCTTTCTTCCGGGGAAATGCGAGCTGCCCCGAGTTGCATAGGCTCCTCGCTTTCCTCAGGGGTCACCGGAACATAGGGGACCACCCGAGTGAGAGAGCCCCGTTCAATTTTAATGGCTAATTCCATTAATTTGTCCAGAGTTTTTGGTGCCGGGTATTGAATAAGGCAATCTTTAATTTCGTCAGCCAGACCGCAACGAAATTGACTGCGTAACGCAGGATCGTTCCATCCGCAATCATTTGCCCATCGGCGGAACTCAGTACAATAAGCCTCAGCTGGGTCTTTCCCTTGCTTAAGGGACCTAAGATGAGTCTCTGCTGAGGCTTCACGGTCGGGATCATCATACAATAACCCAAGAGAACTAAAGAAATTGTCCAACGAGGACAGAGCTGGGCTGTCCGAAGGCAGTCCAAAGGCCCAGGTCTGAGGGTCACCCTGGAGCAACGATATTACAAGTCCAATACGCTGGGCTTCGGACGTGAAGGAGCGTGGTTTGAGCCGAAAATACAACTTGCAGCTCTCTCGAAAATTAAAAAAAGTTTTGCGATCCCCAGAGAACCGATCTGGTAAGTTCATTTTGGGGTCTGAACCCCCTGGCTCTGGGGGGCCGCATCCTTTGCTCTTGGGAAGCTACTTTTAAAGATAATTCCCGCACCATCTGAGTAAGCCCTTGAAGCTGATCAGAAAAAGTCTGGGGAGTAGTACTCATAATACAAGATCACAAAATAAATCACCCCACAAAGTTATCAGACTAATGTAATCTGTCTTTTTCTGGCTGGTTATAATGTTACGTGCCCTGGCCTGGGCGCTGGAGACAGTAGCTGGTTACAGAAGACAAGGTGATCAGGCGTGAGCCCGTAGCCTGGACCGCCGGTTAGGATGGCCACAGCGGGTACTACACTAACTCTGTTGAGTCCCCGAGGCAGATGGCAAACCCCTGTAGAGCTAGGCTTCACCTGGGGCCGCCGCGTCCGAAGGAGCGAGTTAGGCCCGCTCCGACCCCGATGCAGCCAGGTCTTATGTAATGACAAGGGGAAAGCGATCGCCACGGGGTAACCCAAGAGGACCAGCTAACTAATGGACCTAACTGGGTAAAGGCCCCTAACTGCCGGCACCAGGCCAAGACGGGAGCGCGACCTAGTCGCAGACACCAGCTGAAGGAAGGGAGTCTCCAACAATACACACCAGGGGGACCGTGACTCCCCAAAGCAGGAATCTAGAGGAAGAAGAGATACTCCTGCCTAAACAGAATTCTAATGAAATACAGGGGCAAGGGAATATATCCTGAAGAGAATAAAGGGAATAAGGAGACACAAGAGAGGACACAAATTACTATCCCACGGAGGGGCAAAGCCACGGAGGGCCAGCGGACCAGGGAAGGAAAAGACCAGGGCTCCACTGGAGCATTTACGTGACCCACGGAAGATGGAGACTGTGGGTCCGATGCAGGCTCACAGGCTGAGAATGGAACGCAGCTGAGAACTCCAGGAGAAGACTGGGAATGATCACCGCTGGAATATATGACAGACAGGCTGGGAACACCTGGAAAACTGAAGCAGAGTACTTCAGCCAGGAAACCGAGGACCGAAGACCAAGGGGACCGGGAGGCACAAGCAATATGCTATAAGAAGCCAAAAAGCTATAACCGGCGTCTGTGCCCAGCAGACGCCGGCTATTTATTCAAAATTCGCGCTCCCGGCCGCCGGGCGGAAGTTCGGGGACGTTGCCTAGCAACGCCCCGATGCTTAGCCTCAGAGTGAGGCTTGGGACGCTGCCCGGCAACGTCCCCCACCGCGTCAGAGGATGCCGCATCTGCCGTCTGTCCGGGTGCAGGGACTCCCTGATGGCGGCGTGCAACATCTAATTTGTGTTTAGGGGTATTGTTGGGGGATATTTTTCCTGTTTAGCTTAAGTTAGCGGACGCCTACAGATGGAGCAGCTCTCATCCTGGCAGGGGATGGCGCTGGCGTCGCCAGCCCCCGCCAGCGCCATGGCGGTGGCGAGAAGGGGACGCGCGCGCACGAGACGCGCGCGCGTCCCCTTCCGACGGCGCTTCCATCCGTTCCCCCGGGTCCCTGCCGGCTTGCAGGCGGTAACCCGGGGTCCCCGCCGCCTTCCCGCACCCCCCCTAACCCTGTCCGTCTCCCTGAGGCACGTGCGTCTCAGTATATTCGCTGGCGAGGCTGCTGGCGGGTCGCCAGAGGGGACGTCCTGGCTACCCGCCAGAAAGGATGAGACCTACTCCATCTGTAGGTCAGTTTTCGTTTGGGTGGCATGCGGCGGCTCTTCGAGTCTATTTAGTTTGTCTCTTAGAGCCTGGCGGTGGCGGTAGGGCGTCACGGTCCAGCGGTCACTTGTGGCATGAGAGGGCGCAGGGAGGCACTGCCCCCTGGAAAGATGGCAGGGTGTCCTGCCTTTTTTGGGGGGGGGTGGGGGGGGGCGCGGTGAGCACTCCATCAGCGGAGTGTCCACACCGGCCAGAGCGGGGGTGGTGAGACTTCCCAACGTTAGGTTGTGCCTTAGTCGGATGGGGCCGTCTCAGTCGTTCCCATATTAATATCAATCAGTTGGGGCTTTAAAGTCGCTGCCATTTTTGATGTGACTAGAGCTGGTCATCCGTGGCGCCTTATTGCCAGCCCTTTACGAAGAAGGGTCATTCCACATAATAAATATACATATGACCTTTAAATCTAATTGCTTTGGTGTCCGTGTCTTTATTGTGTCAGGGTGAGTTATTTTTAGTTAAGCTAGCTTAAAGTGTATGTTAAGGTTCAAGCCAAATAAATGTATAGACGGCTTAGATTAAGCGAGGGCTGCCTAAGCCAGAGCGTACTTAAGAGGCTTACATTTTTTGGGTTGGCAGGAAAGTGTTAATGACTGCTAGATAACTAAAGTGGTTTCAGTTTTGTGGTTAGCCTTTGGGTGAACTTGGGGGCGTGAGCTTAGGGAGAGGGGTATATAGGCAGGTCCTTACAGGAAATACTTCCTCTTACAGAAGTCTTTCAGCCCCACCCACCCTCCCTTGCTTGCGGCATCTCAATTTATAGTCCATTCATTGGCACATTTACCATTATCAGAACTGGGGCGGTAGGGCGTCACGGTCCAGCGGTCACTTGTGGCATGAGAGGGCGCTGGGAGGCACTGCCCCTTGTAAAGAGGGCAGGGTGTCCTGCCTTTGCGGGGGGGGGGGGGCACTGTGGGATCTCCGTCAGTGGAGTGTCCACACCGGCCAGAGAAGGGGTGGTGAGACTTCCCAGCGTTAGGTTGTGCCTTAGTCGGATGGGGCCGTCTCAGTCGTCCCCATGTTAAAATCAGTCAGTTGGGGCGTTTAAGTCGCCGCCATTTTTGATGTGACTAGAGCTGGTCATCCGGGGCGCCTTATTGCCAGCCCTTTACGAAGAAGGGGTCATACCACATAATAAATATACATATGACCTTTAAATCTAATTGTTATGGTGTCCGTGTCGTTATTGTGTCAGTGTGAGTTATTCTTTAGTTAAGCTAGCTTAAAGTGTATGTTAAGGTTCAAGCCAAATAAATGTATAGACGGCTTATACTTTTCCACTGTCTATACCCTGATCTGAGCTATTCACTTCTACAGGAGGGGAGGGGGGTGGAGGGGGATCTATGTCCAGGGAATCCCCTTCCACACAGGCAGGGGTTAAATCACAGCTGTTCTGGGCTGCAGCTCTCCTTGTTTGAACTGCTAACACAGGGATTGCCTCAGTACTCCCCACAGCCCCTGCTAATGGTACTTTCACAGCATTATCTGGCAATGATACCTCGCATAACTCTACCTTGGTACAGGCATTGGGACCCACTTCCCCCCTGTACAATTGCAACGGGTTAGGTTCTGATAAATAAATAAGTCGACAACATCACATACATTTGCATTACCATTGGGGATAGTGTTCTGCTCAGCAGGCGTTACCGGAGCATCCTTAGCCACTACCACTATATCATTACCAACATAACACTCATATTTCAGACGACCACATACATTTATACTGCTGCTTTGTTGTTCAGCAGGGATCACCTGGGGAAAAACAGGATTAGGGAATAGCATTGCAGTATTAATGACATCATTATCAATTTGATATGCAGCATCCCTCCTCCCCAAATCAGCCCCCCAAATCACGGTATTAGATACAGGGTCCATGTTTCTGACATCCCTGAGGCTTCTTCCACCTCCCCAGTCCAGATATCCCTGAGCCCTGCGCACCTCAGGGTGTACCCCACCCCCACATCTCTCAGCCACAGTCTCAGGAATAAAGTTCTCGGGACTCCCTAGCGCTAAATGCACGTCAGCACCAGAGTCTAGTAGACCAACCGCTACTTGAGTTCCTACCGTATCCACGTGCAGGTTACCTTGGGGCGGTTCCTGTGGTACTTCCACCCACAGAACAGTGATCACAGGATTCTCTGCGTGACCTGTCACCGGAACAAGTGAGGATTCCTTTCTCTCAGGGCAATGTGTACTGCTGTGCCCCACTTCGTCACAATTAAAACACCTGAGGCCAGTTGCCAAAACAGGCTGGTCCCACACCCTGGTAATTTCGAGAAGGAAAAGAGTTGCACTGAGGATGCACACCGGAGAGAGGAGGATCTTTTGCAAGGGAGAAAAAGGAATCCTTACGTTTTAAAATTTATACTTTTATTAATTTTTGTTAGAAAGAAGAAAGAACAGACCTGTGTGGATTTTTTAGCATATAGAATCACACTAGGTAGTCTTCTTCAGTGCCTTGTGAAAAATTTCTTAAGAGGTTAAGACTTTGACATACATACATATAACATATAATGTGTTTCTGCCAAATGCACAGGAAAAGATAGAAGTGTGTTTAGGGATTAAAATCGATTTCCCTTTGGCTGGCTACTAGAGTGATGCTGTGATTTTAATTTTTTATATTTTAAGTGCTCATAGGAAGGAAAGTTTTTATCATTCAATTACCAACTGATTTGATTATTTTGGGTGATTTGTGGTGGGTTATTTCCCACGTGTAAATATATCAATTTTTATCTGGCAGATATTTATTACAGGGCTACGTGTATTATTATGTTTTTTATTTGGGATACATATTGAACGTATCCACCTCTCAGATTTTCTCGTAATTCGAGTACTCGGGATGATTCTTCCAGATAGTTTTTTTCTCTCAAGATAATTTTCTGGTTCCCTTAGTATTTATTGACAGTTAGTGGCTAATTTCAAATAATACACATAAATAGACCTGTTTCAGATTTACCCTAGGTCTCCGCTGTATCTCTCTCCCAATTAGTTAGCTCTCTCTCACTGAGCCACTTATATTGGGGGGGGGGGGGGGCGGAGGAGCTGATAAGTTTATTTCACGACTTTGTGTTGATACATTGGCACATTTATGCTCGTATTGTGGTTTGAATTCCACTTTTTCAATTCAATATGTTAACGCTGTTCAATATATTTGGTTTTTATTAATACAATCAGGAGAGTATTTAGAGCGGTGGGGTATTTTATATCTGGTTTCAGCAGTTTCTAGGTGGGAGCATCAAATATTAGGGATAATTCCTCCAGGTAGTTTATTCACAAACTAATTTTCTGGTTCCCTCTGAATGCTTTCTTTCAGTAACTATTGCCATCTAGTGGCTATTTTTGGATAGTGCATATGGATATATTTGTTTCCAAATCTCCTAGACTTCTGCTGTATCTCTCTCTCAATTATTAGCTCTCTCTCACTGAGCTCTTTTTCTGGGGGAGCAGATAGATTAATTTCACAGCTTTGTATTCTTTATACTGGTTTGCTGGTATTTTGTAAGGACCAGATTGTGGTTTAAATTCCACTTTCTCTTCCCAGTATAATATTGCTTTCCCAGTATCTCTGAGATATTCGTTTTTACTCCTTTGATCTGCTCTTTTTGGTGAGTCGGTCCTCTTTCATTGGGCTGTCATGTGTTTGTAAATATATTTCATAATTATTTCTAATTCTTGAGCAGTATCAGCTTTATATTTTGATTCAGTGTGTTAAAGCTGTTCAGTATATTCAATTTTTATTAATACAAGCAGGAGAGTGTTTAGAGCAGTGAAATATTTTATAGCAGTTTCTAGGTAGAAGTGTAGAAAAATTAAGGGATAATTCCTCCAGGTAGTTTATTCACAAATTAATTTTCTGGTTCCCTCTCAATACTTTCTTTCAGTCACTATTGCCATCTAGTGGCTGTTTTTTAATAGTACATGTGGATGTATTTCATTTCCAGTTCCCATAGACTTCTGCTGTATCTCTCTCTCAGATATTAGCTCTCTCTCACTGAGCTATTTTTCTGGGGGAGCAGATGGATTAATTTCACACCTTTGTGTTCTTTTATACTGGTTTACTGGTATTTTGAAAAAACCCCGATTGTGGTTTTAATTCCACTTTCTCTTCCCAGTATAATATTGCTTTCTCAGCGTCTTTAATATACTCGTTTTCAGTTATTTCTTAGGTCTGCTATTTTAGTGAATCAGCCCTTTCTCACTGAGCTGTTTCAGGTTATACATATATTTCACAGTTATTTCTAATTTTTAAGCAGTCCTAACTTGATATTTATGTTGTGGTTTTAAATTCCACTTATTCTGTCCAGTGTATCAATCTTTTCCAAGATATTCTGCTTATATCTACGCAGTCTTGGAAAGTATTATGGATAGTAATATATTTTATCTCATTTCAGCTATTTCTAGGTACTGAAATTGCTCAGATAAACGTTAACTTTCCTTTCACAGACTTGTATCTGTTACTAATTCTATCACAGCATCATTACATCATTATTTATACATTTTCATTGAAGATTGCAACAAAAGTAGCCAGTTTGGGGAGGCTAACACGTGTTTCACAGGCTTAGCTTCATCAGAGCTCTGATGAAGCTAAGCCTGTGAAACACGTGTTAGCCTCCCCAAACTGGCTACTTTTGTTGCAATCTTCAATGAAAATGTATAAATAATGATGTAATGATGCTGTGATAGAATTAGTAACAGATACAAGTCTGTGAAAGGAAAGTTAACGTTTATCTGAGCAATTTCAGTACCTAGAAATAGCTGAAATGAGATAAAATATATTACTATCCATAATACTTTCCAAGACTGCGTAGATATAAGCAGAATATCTTGGAAAAGATTGATACACTGGACAGAATAAGTGGAATTTAAAACCACAACATAAATATCAAGTTAGGACTTCTTAAAAATTAGAAATAACTGTGAAATATATGTATAACCTGAAACAGCTCAGTGAGAAAGGGCTGATTCACTAAAATAGCAGACCTAAGAAATAACTGAAAACGAGTATATTAAAGACGCTGAGAAAGCAATATTATACTGGGAAGAGAAAGTGGAATTAAAACCACAATCGGAGTTTTTTCAAAATACCAGTAAACCAGTATAAAAGAACACAAAGGTGTGAAATTAATCCATCTGCTCCCCCAGAAAAATAGCTCAGTGAGAGAGAGCTAATATCTGAGAGAGAGATACAGCAGAAGTCTATGGGAACTGGAAATGAAATACATCCACATGTACTATTAAAAAACAGCCACTAGATGGCAATAGTGACTGAAAGAAAGTATTGAGAGGGAACCAGAAAATTAATTTGTGAATAAACTACCTGGAGGAATTATCCCTTAATTTTTCTACACTTCTACCTAGAAACTGCTATAAAATATTTCACTGCTCTAAACACTCTCCTGCTTGTATTAATAAAAATTGAATATACTGAACAGCTTTAACACACTGAATCAAAATATAAAGCTGATACTGCTCAAGAATTAGAAATAATTATGAAATATATTTACAAACACATGACAGCCCAATGAAAGAGGACCGACTCACCAAAAAGAGCAGATCAAAGGAGTAAAAACGAATATCTCAGAGATACTGGGAAAGCAATATTATACTGGGAAGAGAAAGTGGAATTTAAACCACAATCTGGTCCTTACAAAATACCAGCAAACCAGTATAAAGAATACAAAGCTGTGAAATTAATCTATCTGCTCCCCCAGAAAAAGAGCTCAGTGAGAGAGAGCTAATAATTGAGAGAGAGATACAGCAGAAGTCTAGGAGATTTGGAAACAAATATATCCATATGCACTATCCAAAAATAGCCACTAGATGGCAATAGTTACTGAAAGAAAGCATTCAGAGGGAACCAGAAAATTAGTTTGTGAATAAACTACCTGGAGGAATTATCCCTAATATTTGATGCTCCCACCTAGAAACTGCTGAAACCAGATATAAAATACCCCACCGCTCTAAATACTCTCCTGATTGTATTAATAAAAACCAAATATATTGAACAGCGTTAACATATTGAATTGAAAAAGTGGAATTCAAACCACAATACGAGCATAAATGTGCCAATGTATCAACACAAAGTCGTGAAATAAACTTATCAGCTCCTCCGCCCCCCCCCCCCCAATATAAGTGGCTCAGTGAGAGAGAGCTAACTAATGGGGAGAGAGATACAGCGGAGACCTAGGGTAAATCTGAAACAGGTCTATTTATGTGTATTATTTGAAATTAGCCACTAACTGGCAATAAATACTAAGGGAACCAGAAAATTATCTTGAGAGAAAAAAACTATCTGGAAGAATCATCCCGAGTACTCGAATTACGAGAAAATCTGAGAGGTGGATACGTTCAATATGTATCCCAAATAAAAAACATAATAATACACGTAGCCCTGTAATAAATATCTGCCAGATAAAAATTGATATATTTACACGTGGGAAATAACCCACCACAAATCACCCAAAATAATCAAATCAGTTGGTAATTGAATGATAAAAACTTTCCTTCCTATGAGCACTTAAAATATAAAAAATTAAAATCACAGCATCACTCTAGTAGCCAGCCAAAGGGAAATCGATTTTAATCCCTAAACACACTTCTATCTTTTCCTGTGCATTTGGCAGAAACACATTATATGTTATATGTATGTATGTCAAAGTCTTAACCTCTTAAGAAATTTTTCACAAGGCACTGAAGAAGACTACCTGGTGTGATTCTATATGCTAAAAAATCCACACAGGTCTGTTCTTTCTTCTTTTTAACAAAAATTAATAAAAGTATAAATTTTAAAACGTAAGGATTCCTTTTTCTCCCTTGCAAAAGATCCTCCTCTCTCCGGTGTGCATCCTCAGTGCAACTCTTTTCCTTCTCGAAATTACCATTACGATTTTGTTGCCCGGATAGCACCCACCGCCGATACAAACAGAATAACGGCGCCAGAACAATATTTCCTTAAATAAAATTCAAAGGATATCACAGAAAAACGTGTGTGCGGACCCTCAACTCCCCTCCCCTGCCCCTATTATCTACTGTATGGTCCCACACCCTCCCTGCACACATAGTCTCCTCAATGAGTATGTCCGCTTCACAGTCAGCCCCTTCTGGCAACAAATCGGGGGCCACTGGTGGGAGAACTCTGCTCACATCTTCCAGCAGTTTTTCCTGGTGGGACAAACTGTCTGCATCCACAGCTCCTTCCAGCAGTTTAAACTGGGCCTTGTGAGGTGATGACTCTGGAGCAAGTTCCGGAGCTGGTGATGGAAGCTGTTCCAGGAGCTGCCATTCAGCATCTACCCAGCGGCTCTGCTCTTTCCACCATGGGGTATCAAGCTTTTTACAATCAAAGGCATATTACTGCGCTATTTCAAAACAGTCTCTCAGTTCTCTCAGCAGCATCCAAGGACTCGTATCGGGACCCCAGCCTAGAAACATGGCACGATACATTCCAACAACATTGCTCTCATCGTCTCGTGCATAGATGAGCCGCTTGATCATCTCCCTGCGGGAATTGTTGGGGCAGGAGATACCTTGCCACTGACATTCTGTAGTGAGTTCTTCTGGGCTCATAAGGCTAAACGGGTTCTTCTGGGCTCAACACCATATGGGTCAGAATACTCACTGGGCTCTTCTGGTGCTGTAGGGGATTGGTACTCTGCAGTCTCCCTGACTGCGACACATCCTACAGTCTCCCTGGTGCTAGCAGAGATGTCACCTCTCTGAGCATCGGTGGTAGTGTCCAGGGCCAGCTCATTATTCACAACCAAGCTGACACTCACTTGGATTCCTCTGTCTGCTTCCAAGACAGGGAACTGTGCATGACGCGGTCCGGTGAAATTCGCGTCAGCGGTCATTTGGGACCTCTGTCCCTTATTAGGCTCCCCATGATTGATAACAGAGTCCACATCTTGATCCAACACATTATTTACTTCCGCAGACAGTAAAAGTTCAGTACGAACCGTGTTTGACTTTGGTGCAGAGTCGTTTGTAATGTCCAGTGCTGACTGAGCCCCTGGGGTAGGATTGGGTACTTGTTTCCTATCTGGGCGCCCATCGCGGCCATCGCGGGTACATCGCATGTCATTATAATGACATGCGATGGGCCAGACGCGATGCCCGCGATTTTCCCATAGGGAACAATGTTAAATGCCTCAATTTACCCGCGATGACCGCGATTTACCATAGGAAACAATGTTAAATGGATCAATTTCCCCAAATTATCATAGGGAACAATGGGAAATGTGGCAAAAACACCCCTGAACATAAAAATGTCCCCCCAAAAGTAGTTGACGCCACCCCGCCATCAACGTGAACCCGAAGCGTGGCGAGCGCAGCGAGCCCGCGAGTTGCGGCGGTACGCGTCCTCCGACCTTTTCATGCCCTACTATCCACTAGGGCGTGGAGTGAGAATAGAATAGTGTGGCGAGCGCAGCGTGCCACCGAGGCCGAAGCGTGGCGAGCGCAGCGAGCCCGCGAGGGGCGGCGGTACGCGTCCTCCGACCTTTTCATGCCCTACTATCCACTAGGGCGTGGAGTGAGAATAGAATAGTGTGGCGAGCGCAGCGAGCCCCGCGAGGGGACGCGGATACCTTCACAGTTATACGCGTCCCCTCGCGGGCTTCCCAGGTGTCCATGGCGTCGCGGACACCTGGGAAGCCCGCGAAGGGACGCGTTTACCTGTGAAGGTATCCGCGTCCCCTAGCGGGGCTCGCTGCGCTCGCCACGCTTCGGGCTCGGTGGCTCGCTGCGCTCGCCACACTATTCTATTCTCACTCCACGCCCTAGTGGATAGTAGGGCATGAAAAGGTCGGAGGACGCGTACCGCCGCCCCTCGCGGGCTCGCTGCGCTCGCCATGCTTCGGGTTCACGTTGATGGCGGGGTGGCGTCAACTACTTTTGGGGGGACATTTTTATGTTCAGGGGTGTTTTTGCCACATTTCCCATTGTTCCCTATGATAATTTGGGGAAATTGATCCATTTAACATTGTTTCCTATGGTAAATCGCGGTCATCGCGGGTAAATTGAGGCATTTAACATTGTTCTCTATGGGAAAATCGTGGGCATCGCGTCTGGCCCATCTCACCCTATTTTTTATCGGCCGCGATGCCCGCGATGGCCCCGATTTTACCCCCGATGCCTGCGATTAAAATCGTGGGCGCCCAGATAGGAAATAAGTACCTAGGATTGTCCATGGACTGGTTTCCTCCAGCAGCTAGAGTCCGATCGGCATCCACGAGTGCCCAAATCAAACGTTTTCTACTCTGGCCAGACCAAGGGATATTCCTCTGCATACACACGACCGCCAGGTCATCTCTACTCATCTGCTGGTAATCAGCCATCCTGAGTCTCACACTTGTAAAAAAGATAGGAAAGAAAAACCAAGAGAAGGGAGGGGAACAGAGATTGCATCCACTGTGTGACTTTTAAAACTATAGTAAAGCTCTGAGTTCTGATTCTGGTGATGTGGGTATTTCTCACAAAATTCTACCCACAGTCACTTAAGTTCTTGAAGAGAAAAATGAATTCTCCACCCCACCGCTTGCCACCAAATGTCACAGACCCACCGGTCGCCTGCTCCGATACGTCAATCTGAGCAGCTCCGGCTGTGACTGTGGTTCACTTTGGACACTCGGGTTCTTTCTTTGAGGTACGCAAAGCCAAAACCTGATTTTAGCGCTTGAAACTGCGCAAGGGGTGGCTTGGCTCGCACCTGATCACACAATGCAGTATAAACTAAGGTAATGTTGACCACTCTTCTGAGGCTAATGAGTCTTAAGAACACAGAATAAGAGACTGGAAATATGTATTATTTATTCCTAGAAATACTACAGAGCTTTAAGTGATAAAAATGGTAAGCACACACAAGATAAATGCAATTTCAGAAATAAAAATGAAATAAAAAGAAATGACAGAACTGTATCTTATACGTAAATACAATTCTGGCGTGGGGGGCCTCCACAAGAAACAAGCGGTCACTTCCAGCTCGATGCTGCACCCCGAGAAGTACAACTGGGTATTCAAAGGTACAGAGGTTTTATCTGCAGCCTCCCTCATCCCTCCCACCCTTGGGATTTTTAACCATTCTCTTGCTGAGCCTATCCATAGATATAGGAGCTTTCCCGTGAAGAATCCGTCCCTGCTTTGAAGTAGATTTTATACATTCTTCAAGTGATAAAAGGTAATTTAGTGGAGGGCCAGAGCACCTTTGGCCTGTTGGCCGGACACTATTGCTCTTCCCCCCAATGTGTTTTATGAGGGGTTTCCGATCTTATCTGACATCCTAACTTCAGAGGATTTCTACAGATGGTCAAACTGAGGTAAACAGGCCTCAAACTCAAACCAGGGTCACCTACAGTTTACCCACATAATATAGAAACATAGAAACATAGAATTTGACGGCAGATAAGAACCATTTGGCCCATCTAGTCTGCCCCTTTTTTTACCCTTCAGGTAAACTCAACCCTTTTTAATCCTTATTTCTTTGTAAGGATATTCATATGCCTATCCCAAGCATGTTTAAATTGTTCTACTGTCTTAGCCTCTACCACCTTTGATGGGAGGCTATTCCACTTATCCACTACCCTTTCTGTGAAGTAATTCTTTCTAACATTTCCCCTGAACCTACCTCCCTCCAGTTTCAGTGCATGTCCTCGTGTTTTATTACTTGTTTTCCTTTGAAGAAAATTTCCCACCTCTACTATGTTAAAACCCTTGATATATTTGAAGATTTCTATCATGTCCCCCCTTTCCCTTCTCTGCTCCAAACTATACATGTTAAGATCTTTTAGTCTATCCAGGTAAGTTTTGTTATGTAGGCCACGCACCATTTTAGTTGCCCTTCTTTGTACACTCTCCAATGTATTTATATCCTTCTGAAGATATGGTCTCCAGAACTGGACACAGTATTCCAGATGAGGTCATACCAATGACCTATAAAGTGGCATTATTACGTCTTTTTTTCTGCTACTGATTCCAAGCATCTGACTTGCCTTCCTCATTGCTTTGTTACATTGCCTCCCTGCCTTTAAGTCACTTGAAATAGTGACACCTAGATCTCTTTCCTCCTCAGTAGTTTCCATTATAGTACCCTTGATACTATATTGAGCCTTTGGGTTTTTGAGTCCCAAGTGCATAATTTTGCATATTTTAGCATTAAACTGTAGTTGCCATTCTCTTGACCAATTCTCAAGTTTACTTAGATCATCAGTCATTTGATTTACCCCTCCTGGTGTGTCTACTCTGTTGCATATCTTTGTATCATCATAATAAAAGACCTGTCCTGATTCCAAACATAATAATCACAGGAGACATAACTTTACAACAATATCAGACATACATTGATAGAATAGATAATCATAACAGGAGGCATACGTTAATTTGATCGATCACCTGATCTGATCGTTACACATGAGAGCAGGAGGCTGGGCTATGAGGCATGATAGGGGTATGTGGGCAACACAGCGTCAGCGACTCCCCTGCCATCGATAGTAATAAAATATTACTTGGATAACCATCGATTGTTGTAGCTATCGATGGTCATCCATTATATCTGACTGAATAGGCCGTGGGACAATCAGAACTCGGTGGCGGGACTGTCGGGTGTGGGGGGACGGAGTGAATCGCGGGAGGGGTGATAATCTAATTTGCATCAAGGAGATCGCTTATTGGAAATTGGAGGTATGATAGATGATCTTTGATCACTATGTTGATTTAGACCACCAGTGTAATTATCACACTAATTAGGATTATTTAATCTATCCCACAGTTTATCCCTGATTATATACTTCAATATTTAAAAACCGACCATCGATTTAGAGCTAATCATCTCAATTAACGGTATGTATTATCTTACCTAATTTACTAACCTGCTACATTATGGGGGTCACTTAAAATTCAAAACTAAAAATTAATCAATATCCTTATTTATGATATATTATTAGGTGTTATAATACCCGAAGTTTCTAATAGAAGTCCTACAAATCCCATATTGGGCACCGCTTATTGCCCAAAGATCATTTTTCAAACTAAAGATAATTGGGTTCAATTCCACTACAGGTAATTATTAAATTACCACTCTTTAAATAAATTAAATTCAATAAGATTATTAATGGACCCATGAGATTATAAATATATTTTATTTATTCCAGCCAAAAAGCTTGAACTTACACTACTAATCAACAAATTTATTGGTATTAACCCCTTCCCGACATTTGACGTATATATACGTCATGGCCGGGATGTACTTCCCGACACATGACGTATATATACGTCATGACTTCAAAGTGCCACTGCGTCTAGAGACGCAGTGACAGAGGGACGATGTCTGCTGTCCCTGACAGCAGACATGTCCCTGCATGCCCAGGGGGGGCGGCGATGCCGCCCCCCCGTCGGCGATCGCTGTGATTGGCTGTTCAATGTGAACAGCCATTCGCAGCGTTTTCCTGTGTTACCGGCGAATCAGACGCTCGGTAACACAGGTGTCAATCACCGCCGGGTGTGAGGGGGCATGAGGGGGTCATCGGTGACGACGACACCTCACCCCACCTGCCCCCAAGGCTGTGATTGGTCCGTCGGACCGACGGACCAATCACAGCCATGGCGCGCCATTTAAACTAACGGTGACTGCGCTGCAGACACCATTCCGGTCTGGAATTGCGTGCAGAGCGGTCACCGGCCACTCTGTCCTGCTATACATACCTGAACCTTGCCTGATACTTACCTGATCACCGCTGATCACCGCTGGTAGCGTGCTGCCAGCAGCTGGATGCTTCCTGGATCTTGTGACTTCCTGTGTGCTGCTGCTGCAGTGTCATAGAGTCACAGATAGTGATAAATAGTCAGAGATAGTCAGAGATAGTGAGAGATAGTGACAGAGAGTGATAGAGAGTGATAGAGAGTGCTATATTTTGTGTCTGCTGCACCCCCTTTTGTGCTGATCACTATATCTGAGCTGATCAGCAACTTTTTGGGGGTGCAGAGTTTTTTTTTAAATATATATATACCTGTCAGTTGCACCAAAGGTTGTGCTGCCTGTGCAACTGACTGCTGCCCCCCCTGCTGCCCCCCCTTTTGTGCTGATCAGTTTAAATTAATTAAGATCAGCAACTTTTTGGGGGTCCAGGGTTTTTTTTTTATATATATATACACCTGTCAGTTGCACCAAAGGTTGTGCTGCGTGTGCAACTGACTGCTGCCCCCCCTTTTGTGCTGATCAGTTTAAATTAATTAATCAGCAACTTTTTGGGGGTCCAGGGTTTTTTTTTATATATACCCTGTCAGGTTGCACCCACAGTTGTATGCCTGCTGCCCCTCACTGCTAATCAGTGTTGCATCACTGCATCACTGATCTGCAGTTTTTTTTTTTTTTGGAGAGTGCAGTGGGGTTTTGTTTTTACACCCACGTTGCTTTTGTGGGTGTCCTGTGGCCGCTGAGCGCTGATCAGTGACGTACAATCACTGAACAGCATTTTTGGCACAGGGTTGATATAATTTTTTTTCTGCAGTTTTTTTAAATTGTTTTTTTTTTTGGGATAGTGCTGTGGTATATTTTTTTTAATTGTTTTTACACCCACGTTGCTTTTGTGGGTGTCCTGTGGCCGCTGATCAGTGACGTACATCACTGAACAGCATTTTTGGCACAGGGTTGATATAATTTTTTTTTCTGCAGTTTTTTTAAATTGTTTTTTTTTGTTTTTACACCCACGTTGCTTTTGTGGGTGTCCTGTTGCCTTTGAGCACTGTTCAGTGATGGACGTTACTGACCAACATCTGTGCTCAATTTTTGGCGCAGGACCTTTTTTTTTTTTTTTTTAACCCCTTCAATTTTTATTTTTTTATTGGGATCAAATTCCTGTATAAAGTATTTTTTTTCTGCACTACATACACACTACACACTACATACCCCCCATGTTGAAATAAAGTTTGTACCCCCCTACACTATACACGTGTTGAAACATTACACTTACAGAAACACAAAAATAAAAATGTCATCCCAAATGTCATCCCAAATGTCATCCCAGTCATCCAGAAGAATGTATTCAGCGGAGGAGGCATATGCCATGCTTGCCTCTGACTCTGACACAGCCAGTGATGCAAGCAGGGAATTTGAAGGATTCGTCTTAAGCTCCTCTTCCTCCTCTGGTGATGAGGGACCCCCTCAAAGACGCCCCCGTAGAGCAGCTGAGACCCCCCCCCCAATGATTTTGTGTTAGCGTATCTAGAAAACAATCTCTGCTACAAATGTGGGTCGAGAACCTCTTGTTACACTTGTAGCTGTTTTCTACATGGATATACTTCTAGCACTGAATTAAATTCACATATTCTTCACATATGTTAGTGGATTTCTCACTGTATTGACACCTGTCTAATAGTAACACTTGCTGTTGCTTGCTAATTATAAGTGTGTCGACACTTTGGTGTAGATATGCCCTGCTCAATACAAAGTTGGCTTGTGTAAATATTAGAATGACACGGTAATGGGCTTTAATTGCTTTCAATCATCTAATTATGTCTCAATCAGTCAGCATGTAGTGGTAAGACAACGCATGTATATAGGTAATATAGAAATGGTGCAGATACTATATTGCCATTGGGTTTACTAATAATAAAATGCTGCTCTGCCACCGCATATAGACAGACATTCATCAAAACCTCCAATCTTAGTTTGGCAATAGTGTAGATACTATGTTACTATCGGGCTTGTTACTGATGAAATGCTGCTATGCTGCCGCATGTAGACAGATATTCATCAAAAAGCCTCCGATATTATTGATTCTATGAATCAAGCTGTCAGTAAGTAAGACAGTGCTGACATTAAGCGTGTCTGCCTGTGATTTCACAGTGGGGCAGCAGCAGTAACACGACAGCGTGTAAAGCAGCGTGTGTATACAGACAGTATGGTACTGGTACAATTACATTTCAGGGTCATCTATTAATCTATTTTTATTTCTGATCATTCATAATAGATATCTAACTTATGATCCTATTAACGACCTCATTTGTGATACGCGGGCAGCCCTCACCATTCCATGTTCTGGTAAAAAAATAGAGCCCCAGCCTATACCTATATTCCACTCTTAATTATTTTTTATTAATTTCAATTTTTAGCCCCCTGATTATGCATTAAAATGATGCACTCATCCGCATCAAAATGGCGGTGCGTTCCACCCGTTTTAAGGTGGAACGCAAAAGGTATTGACCGTTTCATCCGCCTTTTTGGAAGCGACATTATCAGCTTCTTCTTCCGCTCCAAAATGGCGGTGCGTTCCACCTATAATAAGGTGGAACGCAAAAGGCTTTCGCTCCCTTCAAGCGATATTAGAAGCGATACGATCAGCTTCTTCTTCTGCTCCAAAATGGCGGTGCGTTCCACCTATAATAAGGTGGAACGCAAAAGGCTTTTCGCTCCATTCAAGCGATCGCCTTATCCACAGACAGAGCGTGCCACCTACTATGAGGTGTAACGCTTGGTGATACTCCGTTTGTGCATCAGACTTTAGAGAAGGCGCCTGCAATGATATAGACATCACTACATTTAAAGTCCATAGTAATGGCTGTGCGTTCCACCATTAAAAATAAAAAAAACACTATTTTCTTACAGGAAGTGATGTCACCAGTCACTCCATATTTATACCCTAGCTGGGGCAGTTGATAGTTCACTTGGTGTTTGGACACAGGAGAGCACACACCTCTAGGAGCCAGAAAGGTAATTTATTATCACTCACTATAGTATAATCTAACACTTATATGGAAGCACTTAATTAATTTATATATATCGGGTAGGTCTTTATCCCTTTATTATAGACCACATCCATACTCCTGTGTTCTTCAAGGAGATCGCATTTTGGATATTGGAGGTATGATAGATGACTATTGATCACTATGTTAATATAAACACCACTACTGTTATCATCACACTAATTAGGAATGATTTAATTTATTTCACAGTTTATCCCTGATTATATTATAAGGGGACTACACTTCAATACTAAAAAATCTACCATCGATTTAAAGCTAATTATTTCACTTTACGGTATGTATAACCATATCTAATTTACTGACCAGCCATATTATGGGAGTCATTAAAAATTAAAAATTAATTAATCTCCATTTCTCATTTGGTATATTATTAGGTATTTAAATACCCGAACCATTCTATTAGAAGTTCTACAAATTCCAAATCGGGCACTGCCCATTGCCCAAAGATTTTTGTTCATATTAAAGATAATCTAATTTGCATCAAGGAGATCGCTTATTGGAAATTGGAGGTATGATAGATGATCTTTGATCACTATGTTGATTTAGACCACCAGTGTAATTATCACACTAATTAGGATTATTTAATCTATCCCACAGTTTATCCCTGATTATATACTTCAATATTTAAAAACCGACCATCGATTTAGAGCTAATCATCTCAATTAACGGTATGTATTATCTTACCTAATTTACTAACCTGCTACATTATGGGGGTCACTTAAAATTCAAAACTAAAAATTAATCAATATCCTTATTTATGATATATTGTTAGGTGTTATAATACCCGAAGTTTCTAATAGAAGTCCTACAAATCCCATATTGGGCACCGCTTATTGCCCAAAGATCATTTTTCAAACTAAAGATTATTGGGTTCAATTCCACTACAGGTAATTATTAAATTACCACTCTTTAAATAAATTAAATTCAATAAGATTATTAATGGACCCATGAGATTATAAATATATTTTATTTATTCCAGCCAAAAAGCTTGAACTTACACTACTAATCAACAAATTTATTGGTATTAACCCCTTCCCGACATTTGACGTATATATACGTCATGGCCGGGATGTACTTCCCGACACATGACGTATATATACGTCATGACTTCAAAGTGCCACTGCGTCTAGAGACGCAGTGACAGAGGGACGATGTCTGCTGTCCCTGACAGCAGACATGTCCCTGCATGCCCAGGGGGGGGCGGCGATGCCACCCCCCCCCCGTCGGCGATCGCTGTGATTGGCTGTTCAATGTGAACAGCCATTCGCAGCGTTTTCCTGTGTTACCGGCGAATCAGACGCTCGGTAACACAGGTGTCAATCACCGCCGGGTGTGAGGGGGCATGAGGGGGTCATCGGTGACGACGACACCTCACCCCACCTGCCCCCAAGGCTGTGATTGGTCCGTCGGACCGACGGACCAATCACAGCCATGGCGCGCCATTTAAACTAACGGTGACTGCGCTGCAGACGCCATTCCGGTCTGGAATTGCGTGCAGAGCGGTCACCGGCCACTCTGTCCTGCTATACATACCTGAACCTTGCCTGATACTTACCTGATCACCGCTGATCACCGCTGGTAGCGTGCTGCCAGCAGCTGGATGCTTCCTGGATCTTGTGACTTCCTGTGTGCTGCTGCAGCAGTGTCATAGAGTCACAGATAGTGATAGATAGTCAGAGATAGTCAGAGATAGTGAGAGATAGTGACAGAGAGTGATAGAGAGTGATAGAGAGTGCTATATTTTGTGTCTGCTGCACCCCCTTTTGTGCTGATCACTATATCTGAGCTGATCAGCAACTTTTTGGGGGTGCAGAGGTTTTTTTTATATATATATATATATATATATATATATATATATATACCTGTCAGTTGCACCAAAGGTTGTGCTGCCTGTGCAACTGACTGCTGCCCCCCCTGCTGCCCCCCTTTTGTGCTGATCAGTTTAAATTAATTAAGATCAGCAACTTTTTGGGGGTCCAGGGTTTTTTTTTTTTATATATATACACCTGTCAGTTGCACCAAAGGTTGTGCTGCGTGTGCAACTGACTGCTGCCCCCCCTTTTGTGCTGATCAGTTAAAATTAATTAATCAGCAACTTTTTGGGGGTCCAGGGTTTTTTTTTATATATACCCTGTCAGGTTGCACCCACAGTTGTATGCCTGCTGCCCCTCACTGCTAATCAGTGTTGCATCACTGCATCACTGATCTGCAGTTTTTTTTTTTTGGAGAGTGCAGTGGGGTATTGTTTTTACACCCACGTTGCTTTTGTGGGTGTCCTGTGGCCGCTGAGCGCTGATCTGTGACGTACAATCACTGAACAGCATTTTTGGCACAGGGTTGATATAATTTTTTTTCTGCAGTTTTTTTAAATTGTTTTTTTTTTTTGGAGAGTGCTGTGGTATATTTTTTTAAATTGTTTTTACACCCACGTTGCTTTTGTGGGTGTCCTGTGGCCGCTGATCAGTGACGTACATCACTGAACAGCATTTTTGGCACAGGGTTGATATAATTTTTTTTTCTGCAGTTTTTTTAAATTGTTTTTTTTGTTTTTACACCCACGTTGCTTTTGTGGGTGTCCTGTTGCCTTTGAGCACTGTTCAGTGACGGACGTTACTGACCAACATCTGTGCTCAATTTTTGGCGCAGGACCTTTTTTTTTTTTTTTTAACCCCTTCAATTTTTTTTTTTTTTATTGGGATCAAATTCCTGTATAAAGTATTTTTTTTCTGCACTACATACACACTACACACTACATACCCCCCGTGTTGAAATAAAGTTTGTACCCCCCTACACTATACACGTGTTGAAACATTACACTTACAGAAACACAAAAATAAAAATGGCATCCCAAATGTCATCCCAAATGTCATCCCAGTCATCCAGAAGAATGTATTCAGCGGAGGAGGCATATGCCATGCTTGCCTCTGACTCTGACACAGCCAGTGATGCAAGCGGGGAATTTGAAGGATTCGTCTTAAGCTCCTCTTCCTCCTCTGGTGATGAGGGACCCCCTCAAAGACGCCCCCGTAGAGCAGCTGAGACCCCCCCCCCAAATGATTGATCCCGTATGGACCCCACCACCAGACAATTTTGAGCCCCAGGTTCCTGAGTTTTTGGCCATCCCAGGAATCCAATTTGATTCAACAGGTCTCAGAGAAATTGACTTTTTCAAATTATTTTTCTCTGATGATTTTATAAATGTAATGGTGGACCAAAGTAATTTATATGCCCAGCAGTTTATTGCTCAAAACCCCACGTCATCATTTGCTAGGTGGACCCCTGTAGATGCAGTAGAGATGATGACGTTTTGGGGTCTGGTGTTACATATGGGCATAGTAAAAAAGCCAGAAATTAGGCAATATTGGAGTACAGATGTTCTGTACAGCACCCCATTTTACCGTATGGCCATGACTCGGGCTCGTTTTGAGACAATCCTTAAATTTTTACATTACACCGATAATGCACAGTGCCCACCCAGAGATGATCCCACCTTTGACCGGCTATTCAAAGTCAGGCCGGTCATTGATCATTTCAGTGCCAAATTTGCAGAGATGTACATCCCTGAAAAATTTATTTGTATCGACGAGTCCCTTATACATTTTAAAGGAAGGGTTAAATTCCGCCAGTACCTTCCCAGTAAGAGGGCAAGGTATGGCATAAAAATGTATAAACTGTGTGAAAGCACCTCAGGGTACACCCACAGGTTTAGGGTATATGAAGGGAAGGATTCAAGAATTGAACCGCCAGAATGCCCCCCCTCCCTCGTAGGTGTTAGTGGAAAAATTGTCTGGGATTTAGTGCACCCCTTCCTGGATAAAGGTTATCACCTCTATGTGGATAACTTTTACACTAGCATCCCCCTGTTTAAGGCCCTTGGTTCAAGAGGTACAGCAGCTTGCGGTACTGTGCGCAAGAACCAAAGAGGCCTCCCAAAAACGCACATTGCCCAAGTACTGAGAAGGGGTGAAAGCAGGGGAATATGCACCGAAAATATGTTGTTGGTCAAATATAAGGACAAGAGGGATGTCCTTATACTGACAACAATTCATGGAGACAGTACCACCTCCGTCCCTGTACGAGGTACCAGTACCCACACCTCAAAACCTAATTGTATCCTAGATTACAATAGGTACATGGGCGGAGTGGATCTTTCAGATCAGGTAATGAAGCCGTACAGTCCCCTGCGGAAAACAAAAATCTGGTACAAGAAGCTGGCCGTGTATATCATCCAGATGGCACTGTATAACGCTTACGTGCTATTCCGTTCTACCGGCCAGAGGGGGACATTTATGCACTTTCAAGAGGAAGTTATAAAGGGCCTAATATTTGGGAACCAGCAGGCAGAGGGCCCCAGTACTTCTAGTACTGGCCCCCGTATTCTACCAGGGCAGCATTTTCCTAACGAAATCCCCTCCACTGCAAGAAAGGGCAGGACACAAAAAAGGTGCAAAGTTTGCTATAAAAAGGGAATAAGAAAGGATACTATTTTCCACTGTGAAACTTGCCCCGACAAACCCGGCCTATGTATAAAGGAGTGTTTTAAAATATACCACACATCTATGGATTATTAGGTTCATCATTTCACCGTGCTTCGGGGGTCTTGCTAATGCCACATAGCACCCACCATTCATTCCACCTGAATCTGTGCTGCAAAATCCAAAAATCACTCCTTCCCTTCTGAGTCCTGCCATGCACCCAACTGGTATTTTTTGGTCACACATGAGGCATTGCCGTACTCGGGAGAAATTGGGGCACAGATTTTGGGGTGCTTTGTCTCCTTCATTCCTTGTGAAAATGAAAAATTTTGAGCCAGAACTGCATTTTTGTGTAAAAAATGTAATTTTTCATTTTCACTGCCCAGTTGTACCACAATTGGTGAAACCCCTGGGGGTTTGAAATGTACACTATACCCCTAGATGAATTCCCTGAGGGGTGTAGTTTGCAAAATGGGGTCACTTGTGGGGGGGTTCCACTGTATTGGTGCTTCGGGGGTCTTGCTAATGCGACATAGCACCCACCAACATTCCACCAGAATCTGAGCTGCAAAATCCAAAAAACACCCCTTCCCTTCTGAGTCCTGCCATGCACCCAAATGGTATTTTTTGGTCACATGTGAGGCATTGCCGTACTCGGGAGAAATTGGGGCACAGATTTTGGTGTGCTTTGTCTCCTTCATTCCTTGTGAAAATGAAAAATTTTGAGCCAGAACTGCATTTTTGTGTAAAAAATTTAATTTTTCATTTTCACTGCCCAGTTGTACCACAATTGGTGAAACCCCTGGGGGTTTGAAATGTACACTATACCCCTAGATGAATTCCCTGAGGGGTGTAGTTTGCAAAATGGGGTCACTTGTGGGGGGGTTCCACTGTATTGGTGCTTCGGGGGTCTTGCTAATGCGACATAGCACCCACCAACATTCCACCAGAATCTGAGCTGCAAAATCCAAAAATCACTCCTTCCCTTCTGAGTCCTGCCATGCACCCAAATGGTATTTTTTGGTCACATGTGAGGCATTGCCGTACTCGGGAGAAATTGGGGCATAGATTTTGGGGTGCTTTGTCTCCTTCATTCCTTGTGAAAATGAAAAATTTTGAGCCAGAACTGCATTTTTGTGTAAAAAATGTAATTTTTCATTGTCACTGCCCAGTTGTACCACATTTGGTGAAACCCCTGGGGGTTTGAAATGTACACTATACCCCTAGATGAATTCCCTGAGGGGTGTAGTTTGCAAAATGGGGTCACTTGTGGGGGGGTTCCACTGTATTGGTGCTTCGGGGGTCTTGCTAATGCGACATAGCACCCACCAACATTCCACCAGAATCTGAGCTGCAAAATCCAAAAATCACTCCTTCCCTTCTGAGTCCTGCCATGCACCCAAATGGTATTTTTTGGTCACATGTGAGGCATTGCTGTACTCGGGAGAAATTGGGGCACAGATTTTGGGGTGCTTTGTCTCCTTCATTCCTTGTGAAAATGAAAAATTTTGAGCCAGAACTGCATTTTTGTGTAAAAAATGTAATTTTTCATTTTCACTGCCCAGTTGTACCACAATTGGTGAAACCCCTGGGGGTTTGAAATGTACACTATACCCCTAGATGAATTCCCTGAGGGGTGTAGTTTGCAAAATGGGGTCACTTGTGGGGGGGTTCCACTGTATTGGTGCTTCGGGGGTCTTGCTAATGCGACATAGCACCCACCAACATTCCACCAGAATCTGAGCTGCAAAATCCAAAAATCACTCCTTCCCTTCTGAGTCCTGCCATGCACCCAAATGGTATTTTTTGGTCACATGTGAGGCATTGCCGTACTCGGGAGAAATTGGGGCACAGATTTTGGGGTGCTTTGTCTCCTTCATTCCTTGTGAAAATGAAAACTTTTGAGCCAGAACTGCATTTTTGTGTAAAAAATTTAATTTTTCATTGTCACTGCCCAGTTGTACCACAATTGGTGAAACCCCTGGGGGTTTGAAATGTACACTATACCCCTAGATGAATTCCCTGAAGGGTGTAGTTTGCAAAATGGGGTCACTTGTGGGGGGGTTCCACTGTATTGGTGCTTCGGGGGTCTTGCTAATGCGACATAGCACCCACCAACATTCCACCAGAATCTGAGCTGCAAAATCCAAAAATCACTCCTTCCCTTCTGAGTCCTGCCATGCACCCAAATGGTATTTTTTGGTCACATGTGAGGCATTGCCGTACTCGGGAGAAATTGGGGAACAGATTTTGGGGTGCTTTGTCTCCTTCATTCCTTGTGAAAATGAAAAATTTTGAGCCAGAACTGCATTTTTGTGTAAAAAATTTAATTTTTCATTTTCACTGCCCAGTTGTACCACAATTGGTGAAACCCCTGGGGGTTTGAAATGTACACTATACCCCTAGATGAATTCCCTGAGGGGTGTAGTTTGCAAAATGGGGTCACTTGTGGGGGGGTTCCACTGTATTGGTGCTTCGGGGGTCTTGCTAATGCGACATAGCACCCACCAACATTCCACCAGAATCTGAGCTGCAAAATCCAAAAATCACTCCTTCCCTTCTGAGTCCTGCCATGCACCCAAATGGTATTTTTTGGTCACATGTGAGGCATTGCCGTACTCGGGAGAAATTGGGGCACAGATTTTGGGGTGCTTTGTCTCCTTCATTCCTTGTGAAAATGAAAAATTTTGAGCCAGAACTGCATTTTTGTGTAAAAAATTTAATTTTTCATTTGCACAGCCCAGTTGTATCAAAATTGGTGAAACCCCTGGGGGTTTGAAATGTACACTATACCCCTAGATGAATTCCCTGAGGGGTGTAGTTTGCAAAATGGGATCACTTGTGGGGGGGTTCCACTGTATTGGTGCTTCGGGGGTCTTGCTAATGCGACATAGCACCCACCAACATTCCACCAGAATCTGAGCTGCAAAATCCAAAAATCACTCCTTCCCTTCTGAGTCCTGCCATGCACCCAAATGGTATTTTTTGGTCACATGTGAGGCATTGCCGTACTCGGGAGAAATTGGGGAACAGATTTTGGGGTGCTTTGTCTCCTTCATTCCTTGTGAAAATGAAAAATTTTGAGCCAGAACTGCATTTTTGTGTAAAAAATGTAATTTTTCATTTTCACTGCCCAGTTGTACCACAATTGGTGAAACCCCTGGGGGTTTGAAATGTACACTATACCCCTAGATGAATTCCCTGAGGGGTGTAGTTTGCAAAATGGGGTCACTTGTGGGGGGGTTCCTAACTTTTAGCATCTTATGGTGCCTAGAAACCTACATGGTGCCTAAAAAATAATCTCATAAAAAGGAGGCTCCAAAATCAAGTAGGTGCTCCTTCTATTATGAAGCCTCTGGTTAGGTCAACGTGCACACTAGGGCCACATATAGGATATTTATGAAAACAAAAGAATTGGGGGAATCAATTTTTAGTCACATTTCTCTAGTAAAATCTACTGTGTTCCTTAGAAAAATGTATTAAAATTGCAAATCTGCAAAAAAAATGAAATTTTGAAATTTCACCTACACATTGTTTTAATTCCTGTGAAACACCTAAAGGGTTAACAAACTTCCAAAATGCTGTTTTGAATACTGTGAGGGGTGCAGTTTTTGAAATGGCATCATTTATGGGGGTGTCTCACATACAAGTCCCTCAAAGTCACATCAGAACTGAACTGGTCCCTAAAAAAATCAGTGTTTGAAATTTTCTTGAAAATTTGAGAATTTGCTATTCATATTTTAAGCCTCCTAGTGTCCAAAAAATTTAAAAGGAAGTTGAAATAATGATGGAAACATAAAGTAGACATATGGTCTATGTTAGTTATTAACTATTTTGAGTGGTATGATTATTTGTCTCACAAGCAGAAAATTTAACATTTTGAAAATTGCTAAATTTTCCATTTTTTTACGACATTTTGGTATTTTTCACAAAAAAAACACAGACTGTATCGACCCAAATTTACCACTAATTTGAAGTACAATGTGTCACGAGAAAACAATCTCAAAATCACTGGGATAAGTAAAAGCAAAAAAAAGTTATCCCCACTTAAGTGATACATGTCAGATTTGAAAAAAAGGGCTCTGTCAGGAAGGCAAAAACTGGCTGCGTCAGGAAGGGGTTAAAGGACTTAATAAGGTATAGTACCTTAAACAAATATCATTTATTTATCAATTGGGGACCATAGGTAAACCCTTGGATTTACATTTGTATTTATATCCACTTCTAGTAAACTATTTGAGTCTATAACCGGACCATCCACCACTACAACTGTACAAAACTATTGATTAGAGACCTAAGAAGGTACAGTACCATCATATTCTATTAAATTATATGCTTAAGAGTGGTGTCTTTTTACACCTATTATCAACTTTGGGTGCAGAGTTTTTTCTCGTCCCCTACTTATTTTTCTATGATATGACAAAATAATCAGATGTTGTCAGAATATATTCATGTCAAAATTATTTACATCCTTTTGTCTCCCTCTGTTCTCCTCTTTCTATTCCCTCTGAATTTGATTCCAAATATTACGTACAATTGTATATACTTGTACTTGTCTTTCCTATGTTATGTTATGCTATGTTATTTTAAAATTTTAAAATTATGTTCTACTCTTTGTAGATCTACTACAATACTATTTTCACCCCTGATGAAGTCTCATAAAGAGACGAAACGCATTGGGTAACCATTGACTACTATTGTGATCCATAAACCAAGGAATACACCTGTATTAGAAAAACCTTCCATAAGACATTATGAGGTTTCTGTTTTAAATGTTTTAAATAAATGTTTTCTACTTTAAAATTGTTTATGGTCCATTTGATATTGTAAAGGAAAGACAGGAAATATCCTGACTAATATACAGGGCGCTATATAACACTTTTGGTTTGGATATTGGCTTTTCGATCTCTCTAGTAGGGGATCAAGTGTTATCAAGCGACCGACACAGCATAGCGCAAATTCTGGAGATATTGTACATTATATATATATATATATATATATATATACATACAAAGAACAGACGAACCGGCACTCAGGTTTCCAGATAGCAACTGCCCCGGGTGCCAACTTCAGGTGTTATATATATATATTTCAGAACTTACTGTAGCTACAGAAGCAATTTTGATGGCTTTCAATTAATGGTTTTAAACTGGCAGTGGTGGAGAGGTGCACCCTTGATAGCAGGAGCCCGGCGGCAGATGACTCCATTGCCTCCCAGAGTTCTGCCTCTGCTGTAGCTATAATATGAGTGACAGCTCAGCCTCGCCCTGTGTGCAGAATGTGACCTAACTGGTATCAGAGACTTTCACTTTTATTTCCCTCTCCTGCTGCCAGCGATGGCGTCTGCTGATCTGAGACAGGAGCTGGACTGTTCCATCTGCCTGAGCATTTATACAGATCCTGTAACCCTGAGATGTGGCCACAACTTCTGCCGGGGCTGTATTGATCGTGTGCTGGATACACAGGAGGGGGCTGGAGTTTATAGCTGTCCTGAGTGCAGAGCAGAGTGTCAGGAGCGTCCTGCACTGATACGGAACATTCCTCTGTGTAACATAATGGGGAGGTTCCTGTCTGCTCGGCCAGATCAGGAGGAGACTGGGATCTGCTGCACTCACTGTATTCACTCTCCTGTACCTGCTGCTAAATCTTGTCTATATTGTGAGGCTCATCTGTGTGATAATCACCTGAGAGTACACAGCAAGGCAGCAGAACACGTCTTATGTGACCCCACCACTGCCCTGGGGAACAGGAAATGCTCCGTCCATAAGGAACTCTACAGATATTACTGCACTGAGGATGCTGCCTGTATCTGTGTGTCCTGCTGTCTGATTGGGGAGCACAGAGGACATCAGGTGGAGTCATTGGATGAGGCTGCAGAGAAGAAGAAGGAGAAGCTGAGGGATGTTCTGCAGAAACTGACCAGGAAGAGAGCGGAGACTGAGAATAGAGTGCAGAGACTGCAGAAGCGCAGGAGAGAAGATCAGAGAAAAGCAGCGGGTGTAACAGAGACAGTCACTGCCCTGTTTAGAGACATCAGGAGACAGCTGGAAGACCTGGAGAAGAGAGTCCTGATCGAGATCACCAGGCAGGAACAACACGTTTCACTTCCAGGCTCTGATCTGATCCAGCAGCTGGATATAAAGAAGGACGAGCTGTCCGGGAAGATGCGTCACATTGAGGAGCTGTGTAACATGTCTGACCCAGTGACTGTCTTACAGGAACCGGACACAGGGGACTTGTGTGACACTGAGGACACAGAGAGACATGATAACCAGGTCCGTGGTGCAGGAGGTCTGGATGTGGGACTCATCTCCCGGACATTACACACATTATCTGATGTAATAACAGGGATAAATACAGGGATCTATGTGCCGGAACCTACAGACCTATTACTGGATGTAACCACAGCTGGTGATAATATACAGATATCAGGTGACAGGAAAACTGCATTATGGTCAGATATAGACCAGAGACGCCCAGTAACACCAGAGAGATTTGAGTATTGTCAGGTAATCAGCACCAGGAGATTCTCCTCAGGGCGACATTACTGGGAGGTGGATGTCAGTAAGTCAGTGGGGTGGAGGGTGGGGATGTGTTATCCCAGTATAGACAGGAGAGGAGAGCAGTCACACATTGGATGTAATAACAAGTCCTGGGGTCTGTATAGGTATAACAGTCAGTACTCAGTGATACATGACAGTACAGGGATCGGGTTACCTGATAATATCCCCTATGACAGAGTGAGGATATACCTGGATTATGAGGCAGGACTGATGTCCTTTTATTCTCTGTGTGACCCCATCAGACACTTATACACCTACGCCACCACCCTCACTGAGCCCCTCCATGCTGCATTATGTGTATGGGATGGGTGTGTAACTATTTAGGGGTAGATTTATTAAGCTTGGTGAAGTGATAAAGTGTCTTGATTTTATCACCGGCCAATCAGCTCCTACCTGTCATTTTTCAAACCAAGCCTGTAACTTCACTGTAAGGAGCTGATTGGCCGGTGATAAAAACCAGGCATTTTATCACTTTACCAAGCTTAATAAATCTGCCCCTATATGTGGGGGAGTCAGGAGCTGGGAGAAATTACCATAATAAATCTACCCAGAGACTGGTGACATCACAGGAAGGGGAATCTGATTGGGGGAACATCATAGTTGCCTACCCTCCTGCATTCTGCAGGAGACTCCCTGAAATAGCAGCAATCTCCCTCTCTCCCTCATTAGTCTTGCAATCTCCCTCATTTCACCTAGCCCACATTACACTGTTACAAATTTGGGGAAAAAAGGAATGAGAGATAGATACATTTACATTGAATCATCTGCACCATTTCACAGTACTTTACCAAGTATAGTATCTCTTACTAACTGCTTTGGGGCTCATCTACATTTGGATAGAAGTCATTTTAAAAGATTCCACTTACATATAGCAGTATACACCAACGATTCTAGATGCCTCGTTGACAATCTCTTTTTGCAATCTCTCCATATATGGAATTAGACACACCCTTTGGGTGGAGCATAACACGCCCCCTGTGCAAAATTCTGCTACCAACTATAATCTCCCTGAAACTCGTTTTCAAAAGTAGGCAAGTATGGGGAACATTCAGAAAATGGCTTAGCCCCTCCTTCTGTGTGACCAGTACACCAATGTGCCTGGAGTTGTTCCATTATTGGTGTGCTAGAAACTGTCATTATATACAGTATATATGTGTGTGTGTGTTTATGTGAGATTTCTCTGCCTCTGGCTCACTGATAGCTGTGATTGGCTGCAATATCTGTCTGTCACCCAGCACTCATGAGCTCTTTATTTACTTCTCTACTTGTACTTTCACATCCACATCCCATCACCAATACAAAAAACTGCAAACATCCACCTACATCTATCTCTCCTTTCTAATCTTATTAGCTGGTGACATATCACCAAACCCAGGCCCCAACCACCTTACCCACCCAGATTTAATGGCTTCTAAGCCTAGAAATTCAGCTAACCTCATAAATATCACATGCCTCCCACCACACACCAAACAACTTAAATGTGCCCTATTGAATGCAGGCTCTGTTTGCAATAAATTAACATCCATCCATGACCTCTTCATCTCCCACAACTTCAATCTGATGGCAATTACAGAAACCTGGCTCACACAATCAGACACGGCCTCGCCTGCAGCACTGTCACATGGTGGTTTCCACTTCACTCACACCTCTAGGCCTGGTAACTGTAAAGGAGGTGGAGTTGGTATATTACTGTCACAAGACTTCACATACTCAGTTCTCCCACCAGTTCCTTCACTCACATTTACATCATTTGAAGTACACTCCATTAGGGTTTTTTCCCCTTTCTCTCTGCGTGTTGCTGCTATCTATCGCCCACCTGGGCTTCCCAAAACTCAATTTCTAGAAGATTTCTCTGCCTGGCTCCCCCATTTCTTATCCTCTGACATCTCCACTGTCATCCTGGGTGACTTCAACATTGCTATTGACAGTCCACCATCTCTGCATGCCTCCAAACTCCTCTCTCTAACCTCCTCTCTCGGCCTCTCCCAGTGGTCTGACTCCTCTACTCATGAGGAAGGCCACTGCCTTGACCTCGTTTTCACCAGGCTGTGCTCAGTCTCTGATTTTACTAACACTCCCTTCCCTCTCTCTGATCACAATCTCATTACTCTCTCACTCTCCTCCATTATCTCAAGCTCACTGACACAGAAATCATGCAAGCCTACTCTAACCCGCAGAAATACTAATGCTATTAATTTTCCACAACTTTCCACTTCCCTGCAACAACAGCTCTCACTAATTTCTACATTTACCTCTCCTGACTCTGCTGTTTCCCACCTCTACCAGACTCTTGAAACAGCCCTTGATGAAGTGGCTCCAGCTATCTATTACACCCCACGTAGGCTTAGATGCCAACCGTGGCACTCCAACACAACAAGACAACTACGAAATCAGTAACGTAAAGTTGAACGCCAATGGCGTAAATCTCGTAATATTACTGATTTCCTCACATATAAGACTAGCTACCACTCCTACTGCAATACTTTGGACACGACCAAACAAACATACTACCAATCTCTCATCTCTTCTCATGCCACCAACCCTAAGCGACTTTTTAACACATTTAAGTCTCTTCTGTACCCTCCCCCTCCTCACCCACCGGCTACCATCAGTGCACAAGAACTTGCCTCCTACTTTAAGGACAAGATTGATAACATCCGAGATGAAATGGTATGCTCCACAATCTCTAACCCTCTTTCTGCCACACCTGAACCCTCTGGCACTTTCTCTTCGTTTGAGCCCACAAATGAAAAGGAAGTATCCGCACTCTTCTTATCCTCCTACTCTACTACCTCTCCTCTTGATCCTATACCTGCACAAGTCATTAAAAATCTATCTCCTGTGCTTATTCCAACCTTAACTAAAATCTGCAATCTCTCTCTTGCTACTGGTACTTTTCCGTCTCTGCTCAAACATGCAGTGATTACTCCCATTCTGAAAAAACACAATTCTGACCCTAACTCTCTCTCTAACTATCGTCCTATCTCTCAGCTCCCATGCCTCTCCAAGCTACTCGAGAGACTTGTCTACTCTCGCCTAACAAACTTTCTTAACTCCAACACCCTATTAGACCCGCTTCAGTCAGGCTTTCGCTCTCAACACTCCACTGAGACAGCACTGACTAAAGTGGTGAATGATCTGGTAACAGCTAAGTCTAAAGGCCATTACTCACTGCTTATTCTTCTAGATCTTTCTGCTGCGTTTGACACTGTGGATCACACTCTCCTTTTACAAACACTACACTCCCTAGGTCTTAATGATACAGCCCTTTCCTGGTTCACATCTTACCTATCTGATCGCTCTTTCAGCGTTCGCTTCTCTGACTCTACTTCCTCTTCACTACCTCTGTCAGTCGGAGTTCCGCAAGGCTCAGTCTTAGGTCCTCTGCTTTTCTCAATCTATACCTCCTCGCTTGGAAAACTAATCAGCTCTTTCGGATTTCAGTATCACTTATATGCGGATGATACTCAAATCTATCTATCAACCCCAGAGTTGTCACCAGTGGTTTTGGGCCGAGTCTCTGAATGTCTCTCTGCCATCTCACTTTGGATGTCTTCTCGCCAACTCAAACTCAATATTTCCAAAACTGAATTACTTATATTCCCGCCAACTAAGAACAGTTACCATCCTGGTATCTCCATCGCTGTTGACAACTCGATAATCTACCCTTCCCCACAAGCTCGTTGCTTAGGGGTCACCCTCGACTCTGACCTGTCCTTTGTTCCCCACATTCAATCTGTCTCCAAATCATGTTACATGCATCTAAAAAACATATCCAAAATACGACCGTATCTCACACAAGACACTACTAAATCTCTTATCCATGCACTCATTATATCTCGCATTGATTATTGCAATAGTCTCCTAACTGGACTTCCCAAGAACAGACTCTCACCACTGCAATCCATTTTAAATGCTGCTGCTAGGCTGATCTTCCTTGCAAGACGCTCATCGTCTGCTGATCCGCTCTGCCAGTCCCTCCATTGGTTGCCTGTATATTACCGTATTCAATATAAAACACTTCTACTTGCATATAAAGCTATTAACCATACTGCACCAGCATATATCTCTGCACTTATCACACAATATCTCCCATCTCAACCACTCCGCTCTGCACAAGATTTGCGTCTCTCATCTGAGCGGATCACTAGCTCCCTTTCACAGGGCCTTATTTTGGTTCATTCTTTCTGACAAAATCCTTCTTAGATGGACAAAACCATGTGCACTGCAGGGGGGGCAGATGTAACATGTGCAGAGAGAATTAGATTTGGGTGAGTAATTTTGTTTCTGTGCAGGGAAAATACTGACTGCTTTATTTTTACACTGCAATATAGATCTCACTTTGAAGTAAAACCCCACCCAAATCTAATTCTCTCTGCACAAGTAACACCTGCCCCACCTGCAGTGCACATGGTTTTGCCCATCTAAGAAGGATTTTGTCAGAAAGAATGAACCAAAATAAGGCCCACTATTACAGGACTTTCATCGGGCTGCTCCCATCCTATGGAATGCCCTTCCATGCACAATTAGACTCTCTGCTAGCCTCCAAACTTTCAAGCGTTCCCTGAAAACTCGCCTCTTCAGGCAAGCCTATCATATTTAAGTTCTACACGCATAACCCTCTGAGGCACTTATGTATTATATAGCTTCCCTTCTGGACTTGTAACTTGTTGGGACTGCTATGCTATTACTGATGCCTGTCCTTGTGTTTCCCTCCTATATGCCTAATAGATTGTAAGCTTGCAGCAGGGCCCTCCTACCTCCAAGTCTGTCTGTTACCCAGTTTGTTTTATCACTGTCTACTATTGTAAAGCGCAACGGAATCTGCTGCGCTATATAAGACACTGTAACGGAATCTGCTGCGCTATAGAAGACACTGTAACGGAATCTGCTGCGCTATATAAGAAACTGCAAATAAATAAATAAATAAATAAATAAATGCACCCTATTACAGTAGTCAGTGCTAGACCTGTTCCTATGGCTGTAATTTACACGGATAGTGAATGGGGTGTTGTGTATAAATCTCCACTTACTGGGAATTGTAATATGAGTGAGTATTCCTTACATAACACGGGACAGGATGTACTACAGCTCCCAGAATGCCTCATTACTTAACCATATTATCTTGACATATGTTTTAGAAACAATAAGCTTAACTACTATTATATTTTATATTAATAGTGGTGATTATATAGCGCTCCCTGTATATACCGCAGCCCAGTGACGTGCAGTCAGGGGAGGCAGGGGAGGCAGAGCCTCACCTGTTATAACTAATAAAAAAATGAATCAAACATGATATTTATAACACACAATAACATATGCTGATAAATATCTTATTTGACTTTTTTCTTTATTAATTCTGTGATGGGAGTCCGTGGGGACAGTGCGGGGAGGCTGGGCGGCAGCGGGAGCTGTGCCTCAGGCAGACAATAGAAAACTGTCAGGCAGCTGGGGGCGGGCATAATGCGCAGGGAGAGAAATGAGGCTGGGAAGCCCATTGGAATTATATGGGGAAGCGGCATCTACTCCTCTGCCTCAATGACAGGGACGGATGCCCCAGTCACTGAGACAGATGTGATAGGACAGCGGAGCAGGCTGTCACTCACTGATAGCCTGTATCCGCTGTCCAGGAGCTTCAGTGTGTCAGTGAGTGTCTGCACGCAGGGAGGAACAGCAACACCGACATGTAAGTGTTTAGTTAATGCACCTAAAGTCACACACACACACACTTTTATATTTAAAAAAAAGCCAAATCCCCCCCCCCCCCACTACAAACACATTGATTTTTATTTAGTAACCCCCTAGCCTAGCTAGCCTAGCACACATTTTATTTCATTATCCCCCCGCTCCCCCCTTGCAGCCCAGCGCGGCTGCGGTAGCGGGCTGCGGGCATTAGATAATAAATAATTGCCTTATAATAATTAATTATTTTGTGCTCCCCCCATGTTGGTACTTTAACTTTAATTCAGATAGGAGTATGATTTTTATTTCTCCATGTCCCCGGCGGCTCCTGCATCTCGGCGCGGCGGCGCGGCTATCACACACAGTCGGGGTGATAGCTGATAGCGGAGGCTAAATGCCCGCTATCACCCCGCAGGCCGCCGATGATCAGAGCTGCAGAACGGCGGTGCGGCTGGAGCTATGAGCCGGCTACGCGCTACCACACAGTACAGACTGACTGTGTGTGATAGCCGCGCCGAGATGCAGGAGCCGCCGGGGACATGGAGAAATAAAAATCATACTCCTATCTGAATTAAAGTTAAAGTACCAACATGGGGGGAGCACAAAATAATTAATTATTATAAGGCAATTAGAATGATTTCTGCGCCGTGGGGGCAGCCGCAGCAGGGAAGAAATATGTCGGGCATAAGTATTTATTTTCTGTAAAGAAGCAGGGAAATGTACTGTATGTTACTGTTCAATTTCAATTAAATGGTTAACCTATTGGGTCTATACTGTAAGTGTGTAAATCTTACTCTGATACTAGCCAGTGCCTCACCAGTCATTGACCTCACCGCACGTCACTGCCGCAGCCCCATGTCCCGCCAGGCCTGCACCTGTATTCTGGTGTGGGGTCTTTGCCGGCAGTTAGGATACACTTAGATTTATACTGTATTATATGTTATATTAATAGTGGTGATTATATAGCGCTCCCTGTATATAACACAGCCCCATGTCCCGCCAGGCCTGCGCCTGTATTCTGGTGTGGGGTATTTGCCGGCAGTTAGGATACACTTAGATTTATACTGTATTATATGTTATATTAATAGTGGTGATTATATAGCGCTCCCTGTATATACCGCAGCCCCATGTCCCGCCAGGCCTGTGCCTGTATTCTGGTGTGGGGTATTTGCTGGCAGTTAGGATACACTTAGATTTATACTGTATTATATGTTATATTAATAGTGGTGATTATATAGCGCTCCCTGTATATAACACAGCCCCATGTCCCACCAGGCCTGCACCTGTATTCTGGTGTGGGGTATTTGCTGGCAGTTAGGATACACTTAGATTTATACTGTATTATATGTTATATTAATAGTGGTGATTATATAGCGCTCCCTGTATATAACGCAGCCCCATGTCCCACCAGGCCTGCGCCTGTATTCTGGTGTGGGGTCTTTGCCGGCAGTTAGGATACACTTAGATTTATACTGTATTATATGTTATATTAATAGTGGTGATTATATAGCGCTCCCTGTATATAACACAGCCCCATGTCCCACCAGGCCTGCGCCTGTATTCTGGTGTGGGGTCTTTGCCGGCAGTTAGGATACACTTAGATTTATACTGTATTATATGTTGTATTAATAGTGGTGATTATATAGCGCTCCCTGTATATAACACAGCCCCATGTCCCACCAGGCCTGCGCCTGTATTCTGGTGTGGGGTCTTTGCCGGCAGTTAGGATACACTTAGATTTATACTGTATTATATGTTATATTAATAGTGGTGATTATATAGCGCTCCCTGTATATACTGCAGCCCCATGTCCCGCCAGGCCTGCGCCTGTATTCTGGTGTGGGGTCTTTGCCGGCAGTTAGGATACACTTAGATGTATACTGTATTATATGTTATATTAATAGTGGTGATTATATAATGCTCCCTGTATATAACACAGCCCCATGTCCCGCCAGGCGTGCGCCTGTATTCTGGTGTGGGGTCATTGCTGGCAGTTAGGATACACTTAGATTTATACTGTATTATATGTTATATTAATAGTGGTGATTATATAGCGCTCCCTGTATATACCGCAGCCCCATGTCCCGCCAGGCCTGCACCTGTATTCTGGTGTGGGGTCTTTGCCGGCAGTTAGGATACACTTAGATTTATACTGTATTATATGTTATATTAATAGTGGTGATTATATAGCACTCCCTGTATATAACGCAGCCCCATGTCCCACCAGGCCTGCGTCTGTATTCTGGTGTGGGGTCTTTGCCGGCAGTTAGGATACACTTAGATTTATACTGTATTATATGTTATATTAATAGTGGTGATTATATAGCGCTCCCTGTATATACCGCAGCCCCATGTCCCGCCAGGCCTGCGCCTGTATTCTGGTGTGGGGTCTTTGCCGGCAGTTAGGATACACTTAGATTTATACTGTATTATATGTTATATTAATAGTGGTGATTATATAGCGCTCCCTGTATATAACACAGCCCCATGTCCCGCCAGGCCTGCGCCTGTATTCTGGTGTGGGGTCTTTGCTGGCAGTTAGGATACACTTAGATTTATACTGTATTATATGTTATATTAATAGTGGTGATTATATAGTGCTCCCTGTATATACCACAGCCCCATGTCCCGCCAGGCCTGCGCCTGTATTCTGGTGTGGGGTCTTTGCTGGCAGTTAGGATACACTTAGATTTATACTGTATTATATGTTATATTAATAGTGGTGATTATATAGTGCTCCCTGTATATACTGCAGCCCCATGTCCCACCAGGCCTGCGCCTGTATTCTGGTGTGGGGTCTTTGCCGGCAGTTAGGATACACTTAGATTTATACTGTATTATATGTTATATTAATAGTGGTGATTATATAGCGCTCCCTGTATATACCGCAGTCCCATGCCCCACCAGGCCTGCGCCTGTATTCTGGTGTGGGGTCTTTGCCGGCAGTTAGGATACACTTAGATTTATACTGTATTATATGTTATATTAATAGTGGTGATTATATAGCGCTCCCTGTATATACCGCAGCCCCATGTCCCACCAGGCCTGCGCCTGTATTCTGGTGTGGGGTCTTTGCTGGCAGTTAGGGTACACTTAGATTTATACTGTATTATATGTTATATTAATAGTGGTGATTATATAGTGCTCCCTGTACAGGCGCAGCCCCATGTCCCGCCAGGCCTGCGCCTGTATTCTGGTGTGGGGTCTTTGCCGGCAGTTAGGATACACTTAGATTTATACTGTATTATATGTTATATTAATAGTGGTGATTATATAGCGCTCCCTGTATATACCGCAGCCCCATGTCCCACCAGGCCTGCGCCTGTATTCTGGTATGGGGTCTTTGCCGGCAGTTAGGATACACTTAGATTTATACTGTATTATATTATATCTCCTATATATTTGGCTACATCTGTCACTCAAAGTGGGTGTCTGTGTCTATAACGCTCTGTTCCTGGACTTTCCTCTTAATGTGTGATTGCCTTCATCTGTGCTGAACACCTTTCTGAGAAATTAACCTGTTTAAAACAGGTGATGGCAATCATACATTAAGGGCAAGTCTAGAAACAGAGCATTGTGTCCCTCCTGGAGAGGGTCATGTTGGGAGGTATGTGACAGAGAACCAGCCCAGTGAGCCCACAGACAGTGCCAGACACCCACTGCCTTCCCATGTTGCCCAGCACTGCTACTCCACAGCCACCAGGTGAGCGCCCCCCTCCCGCGATTTGCGGCAAACCCCCCCCCCCGCGCGCCCCCCCCCTCCCGCGATTCGCGGCAAAAACACCCGCTCCCCCGCGACCCCCCCTACCGCGATTCGCAGCAAAAACATCCCCGCGACCCCCCCTCCCGCGATTCGCTGCAAAAAGAACCCCCCCACGACCCCTCCCGCAATTCACGGCATAACCACCACCCCGCGACCCCCCCCTCCCGCGAATCGCGGCAAACCCTCCCCCGTGACCCCCCCCCCGATTCGCGGAAAAAACACCCCCCCCCGCGACCTCCCTCCCGCGATTCGTGGCAAAAAGACCCCCCCCCGCGACCCCCCCTTGCACGATTGGCGGCACCCCCCTGTGACCCCCCTCCCGCGATTCGTGGCACCCCCCCCCGCAATTCGCAGCAGCCCCAGGATTAAATGGCACATGCAAAACACTGACATGGCTATGGTCGACAATGAAAAAGGTTGACATGAGTTTTTGAAGATTTATTTTTAATTTTTTTAATTTTTTCATATTCATTGTCATGTGTCGACATGGACACCAATGAAGTGGCACACTTATGTCAACATTTACATGTGTTGACCTTTCTGTGTTGATTTTTTCTTGTGGCGATTCGCGTCACACCCCCCCGCAACCCCCCCTCCCGCGATTCGCGGCACCCCCCGTGACCCCCCACCTCCCGCAATTCACGGCAACCCCCCACCGGAACCCCTGTGAACCCCGCCCTCCCGCGATTCGCGGCACCCACCCCCGCGACCCCCCCTCCCGCAATTCGCGGCACCCCCCCGTGATTCGCGGCAGCTCCAGAATTAAATTGCACATGGAAAACACTGACATGGCTATGGTCGACAATGAAAAAGGTTGACATGAGTTTTTGAAGTTTTTTTGACATTTTTTGAATATTTTCATATTCATTCTCATGTGTCGACATGGACACCAATGAAGTGCCACACTTATGTCAACATTTACATGTGTTGACCTTTCTGTGTTGATTTTTTTCTTGTGGCGATTTGCGTCACACCCCCCGCAACCCCCCCTCCGGCGATTCGCGGCACCCCGGCACCCCCCTGCGACCCCCCCCCTCCCGCAATTCGCGGCAACCCCCCACCGGAACCCCCATGAACCCCGCTCTCCCGGGATTCGCGGCACCCACCCCCGCAACCCCCCCTCCCGCAAATCGCGGCACCCCCGCGATTCACGGCAGCCCCAGGATTAAATGGCACATGCAAAACACTGGCACGGCTATGGTCGACAATGAAAAAGGTTGACATGAGTTTTTGAAGATTTATTTCATTTTTTGAATGTTTTCATATTCATTGTCATGTGTCAACATGGACACCAATGAAATGGCACACTTATGTCAACATTTACATGTGTTTGCCTTTCTGTGTTGATTTTTTCTTGTGGCGATTCGCAACACCCCCCCCCCACAACCCCCCCCCCGCGATTCGCGGCACCCCCCGTGACCCCCCACCTCCCGCAATTCGCGGCAACCCCCCACCGGAACCCCTGTGAACCCCGCCCTCCCGCGATTCGCGGCACCCAACCCCGCGACCCCCCCTCCCGCAATTCGCGGCACCCCCCGTGATTCGCGGCAGCTCCAGAATTAAATTGCACATGGAAAACACTGACATGGCTATGGTCGACAATGAAAAAGGTTGACATGAGTTTTTGAAGTTTTTTTTTTCATTTTTTGAATATTTTCATATTCATTCTCATGTGTCGACATGGACACCAATGAAATGCCACACTTATGTCAACATTTACATGTGTTGACCTTTCTGTGTTGATTTTTTCTTGTGGCGATTTGCGTCACACCCCCCCCACAACCCCCACTCCCGCGATTCACGGCACACACACACACACCTCCCCCGCGATTCTCGGCACCCCACCCCGTGACCCCCCCTCCCGTGATTCACGGCACACCCCCCGCGACCTCCCCTACCATGATTCGCCGCAACCCCCGCCCCCGTAACCCCCCTCCAGCGATTCGCGGCACCCACGCGACCCCCCCTCCCGCAATTCGCGGCACCCCCCCGCGATTCGCGTCAGCTCCAGAATTAAATTGCACATGGAAAACACTGACATGGCTATGGTCGACAATGAAAAAGGTTGACATGAGTTTTTGAAGTTTTTTTTTCATTTTTTGAATGTTTTCATATTCATTCTCATGTGTCGACATGGACACCAATGAAGTGCCACACTTATGTCAACATTTACATGTGTTGACCTTTCTGTGTTGATTTTTTCTTGTGGCGATTCGCGTCACACCCCCCCACCCCCCCCCGCAACCCCCACTCCCGCGATTCACGGCACACACACACCCCCCTGCGATTCTCGGCACCCCACCCCGTGACCCCCCCTCCCGTGATTCACGGCACACCCCCCGCGACCTCCCCTACCATGATTCGCCGCAACCCCCGCCCCCGTAACCCCCCTCCAGCGATTTGCGGCAACCCACCCCGCGACCCCCCTCCCGCGATTCTCTGCAATCCCTCCCCTCCCGCGATTCGCAGCATCCACCCCCCCACAACCCCCCCTCCTGTAATTCGCGGCACCCCCCGCGACCCCCCCCTCCTGCAATTCGCGGCACCCTCCGCGACCCCCCCTCCCGCGATTCCCGGACACCTAAGTTGCAATACAGGGCATCTTTCATACAATTCTAACCATATTTCTCATATACAAACGTTCACAAATTAAGGGGGCGCAGCCCCTTACGACGGTGTGAAGAGCGCCCGTAGGGCGCGATGAATCACCTAGTGTTATATTAATAGTGGTGATTATATAGCGCTCCCTGTATATAACGCAGCCCCATGTCCCACCAGGCCTGCGCCTGTATTCTGGTGTGGGGTCTTTGTCGGCAGTTAGGATACACTTAGATTTATACTGTATTATATGTTATATTAATAGTGGTGATTATATAGCGCTCCCTGTATATACCGCAGCCCCATGTCCCACCAGGCCTGCGCCTGTATTCTGGTGTGGGGTCTTTGCCGGCAGTTAGGATACACTTAGATTTATACTGTATTATATGTTATATTAATAGTGGTGATTATATAGCGCTCCCTGTATATAACGCAGCCCCATGTCCCACCAGGCATGCGCCTGTATTCTGGTGTGGGGTCTTTGCCGGCAGTTAGGATACACTTAGATTTATACTGTATTATATGTTATATTAAAAGTGGTGATTATATAGCGCTCTCTGTATATACCGCAGCCCCATGTCCCACCAGGCCTGTGCCTGTATTCTGGTGTGGGGTCTTTGCTGGCAGTTAGGATACACTTAGATTTATACTGTATTATATGTTATATTAATAGTGGTGATTATATAGCACTCCCTGTATATAACACAGCCCCATGTCCCGCCAGGCCTGCGCCTGTATTCTGGTGTGGGGTCTTTGCCGGCAGTTAGGATACACTTAGATTTATACTGTATTATATGTTATATTAATAGTGGTGATTATATAGCGCTCCCTGTATATAACACAGCCCCATGTCCTGCCAGGCCTGCGCCTGTATTCTGGTGTGGGATCTTTGCTGGAAGTTAGGATACACTTAGATTTATACTGTATTATTATATGTTATATTAATAGTGGTGATCATATAGCGCTCCCTGTATATAACGCAGCTCCATGTCCCGCCAGGCCTGCGCCTGTATTCTGGTGTGGGGTCTTTGCCGGCAGTTAGGATACACTTAGATTTATACTGTATTATATGTTATCTTAATAGTGGTGATTATATAGCACTCCCTGTATATACCGCAGCCCCATGTCCTGCCAGGCCTGCGCCTGTATTCTGGTGTGGGGTCTTTGCTGGCAGTTAGGATACACTTAGATTTATACTGTATTATATGTTATATTAATAGTGGTGATTATATAGCGCTCCCTGTATATACCGCAGCCCCATGTCCCACCAGGTGTGCGCCTGTATTCTGGTGTGGGGTCTTTGCTGGCAGTTAGGATACACTTAGATTTATACTGTATTATATGTTATATTAATAGTGGTGATTATATAGCGCTCCCTGTATATACCGCAGCCCCATGTCCCGCCAGGCCTGCGCCTGTATTCTGGTGTGGGGTCTTTGCTGGCAGTTAGGATACACTTAGATTTATACTGTATTATATGTTATATTAATAGTGGTGATTATATAGCGCTCCCTGTATATAACGCAGCCCCTTGTCCCGCCAGGCCTGCGCCTGTATTCTGGTGGGGGGTCTTTGCCGGCAGTTAGGATACACTTAGATTTATACTGTATTATATGTTATATTAATAGTGGTGATTATATAGCACTCCCTGTATATACCGCAGCCCCATGTCCCGCCAGGCCTGCGCCTGTATTCTGGTGTGGGGTCTTTGCCGGCAGTTAGGATACACTTAGATTTATACTGTATTATATGTTATATTAATAGTGGTGATTATATAACGCTCCCTGTATATACCGCAGCCCCATGTCCCGCCAGGCCTGCGCCTGTATTCTGGTGTGGGGTCTTTGCCGGCAGTTAGGATACACTTAGATTTATACTGTATTATATGTTATATTAATAGTGGTGATTATATAGCGCTCCCTGTATATAACACAGCCCCATGTCCCGCCAGGCCTGCCCCTGTATTCTGGTGTGGGGTCTTTGCCGGCAGTTAGGATACACTTAGATTTATACTGTATTATATGTTATATTAATAGTGGTGATTATATAGCGCTCCCTGTATATAACGCAGCCCCATGTCCCACCAGGCCTGCGCCTGTATTCTGGTGTGGGGTCTTTGCCGGCAGTTAGGATACACTTAGATTTATACTGTATTATATGTTATATTATTAGTGGTGATTATATAGCGCTCCCTGTATATAACGCAGCCCCATGTCCCGCCAGGCCTGCGCCTGTATTCTGGTGTGGGGTCTTTGCCGGCAGTTAGGATACACTTAGATGTATACTGTATTATATGTTATATTAACAGTGGTGATTATATAGCGCTCCCTGTATACAGATGGCGCCGGGCTTGTCTTTGCTGGGGATGGCGGAGGACTCGCCACCCGCCATCCCCCGCCCCGCGCCATCTGTATGGCGGAAGGGGACGCGCGTGCACGAGGTGCACGCGCGTCCCGTTCCGACGGTGCTTTTCCCCGGGTCCCCGCCGGCTTCCCCGGGTCCCTGCCGGTCCACACCGCCCCCCCCGCAGCCCCCCGCAGCCCTGCCCCTCTCCCTGAAGCTGGATACGGGCAGGACTGCACCCGCCGCGCCGCCTCGCCGCCCGGCTATTGAGACGCTCGTGCGTGGGAAACGCACGAGCGTCTCATTCAGCCAGAGCGCCAGATTGCTGGCGGATCGCCAGGGACACGGTCCTGGCGCTCCGCCAGCACTAATAAGGCCGGCGCCATCTGTATAACACAGCCCCATGTCCCACCAGGCCTGCGCCTGTATTCTGGTGTGGGGTCTTTGCCGGCAGTTAGGATACACTTAGATTTATAGATGAGTCATCTGTAATAATATCACATGTGAATCACTAGTATAACATGTCAGATACAGAATAAAGTGTCTCTATATGGCTGATTTACTCATCTGGTCTTAGTGTTACATTTATGTATATAGAATCACGAACGTTGATTAAGCAGTGAGGGAGCATAAACCGCTGATGGGTTCCTCAGGTTACACTTGTAGTTTGTCATGTAATATGGTAATGAGGAGGGGCACAAGGCCAATCAGAGCAGGGGTAGGGATGTAGACAGGGTAAGAAAAATCACATGCTAGATGTGAACTTCCTCTGTCCTGCAAAAGCATCTGACCAGGCAAGAGCTGCTGTGCAGCACAATAGTGAATTATACATATTTTGTCAATACATATATCTCTGACTCTTTCTCTCTGTTTTTCTCCTCTCTCTCTCTCTTCTAGCTCTTAGCTCTTACTGTCCTCTCATCTCTCTCCTTTAGCACAGCCCTGTGCCCTGCTGTGATGTCCCGTCCGTGCAGGGTATCGCGCCCGCCCGCCCGCCTGGCTGACGCCCCATACCTTGCTGGGGGGGGGGGGGGGGGGGGGACGCAGGGCCTAGCGCTGCCATCCCTGGTGGTTCCAGTGGGGACCGGAGGCTCCTTAGCCGAGGGAGGCGCCTGGCGTGACGGTCGCGGCGTCAGCTGATGGCGCGGCCCATCACCGGACCTCGCGTACGTAGGCCGCGGCGGTCGACCCGGATGACCTTCTCAGCGGGGGGGGGGGGGTCGAGCGGGGGTAGAGCCCGCGGCACATCTACTCCTTGGAGTGGGCTGGGCCCCCGCTACCCCGTGACACGCCCGGAGAGCGCCAGACCCGAGTCCGGTAGGCCAGGATTGAGGACTGCCAGTCTGGGGCGCAGGGGGATGTGGGGCAGCGCATGGCTACAGCAGCACTGGGCACCCCAATGTTATATAGTACCGTAGTTAGGGGCAGGGGGGGGGGCTTTTCTCCCCCAGGGCCCTGGGCGCCCATCTGGCATACCCATCCTGGCAAGTATATTGCCTCAAGGGGGTCTCCCCTCCGGAGTTGCCCTACCCACCATTTCTAGACCGAACAGCAGGCAGGGGAGCAGGTCACAGGGGTGTTCAGGCCACAAGGAGGAATACAGGCTCTGCTGGGCCCCTAAGCACCTCCTATCGCCCCAGGGCCGCAGTTGCAATGTCTCCTTTGTGCCTGTCCAGGCACCAATGGCTCAGGAGGTCCAGGCTGGTCCTGCAGCGATAGTGGTGGGGACATGGGTGCTCCTTCATCAGGCCCCCCGCCAGCGGCCCCGGCAGCCACTGCCCCTCTGCCAGCTATTGCAGAAGGGGGAGTGAAACAGTTTACGTCCCTGCTGTCTCCCCTCATGAACCAGGTTCCCACACCAGCTGGGGCGACTCTTGCTAGCACCTCCAGTTAGGCCCCCGCTGCTCTGCCCGGGATGCCCGCCCCATCACAGCCAGTGGTGGCAGGTACTTCCGCCTTGTCAGGTGGACCTGCTCCTCTCACCTCGATGGCTGTTGTAGCATCTGGAACTCCTCCGGTGGGGATCGTGGACACTCCTGCACAGATGAGCCTTGTGCAGCGGAGGGCACTTCAGGTGGGTCAGCGGCAAAGCGTAAGCGGGGCAGACGTAGGGCTGCACATTATTCCTCCTCTTCCGGCGGGTCCGACTCTGGGACGTCTGGAGAGGAAGGTGGGCGAAGATCCCATGGCGGCGTCGGCACCGACGCCGTCGGCACTCCAGCTCTAGCGGTAGTTCGGGGTCACCACTGTTCCCCAGGGGGCAGGTGGTCCACTGTGAAAATACGTCTGCGCTAAGTGGTTTGAGGAGCAGCATACAGGACAGGATTAAGGAGGGTATTGGGCAGGAGGCCTACTGCACATATCATCGGTAGCAGACGGGCATGTTCATGTTTGTGGCCTGTTATATAAAAACAAGACCGCAGGAACACATGAATATGGTGCGATACATGCACATGAATCATGGGATGTTCCTTTCCGAGGCTGACTCCTCCTGGCGATCCTATGATGAGAACTTCCGGCGTAAGCAGTCGGGTTCGGCCATCATGGATTTTGGGTGTAAGGATGTGGAGATATGGATGGGACAAAAGCCCTCCACTGCTTCAGTCGTTACACCAGCCATTTCCCCTGCCCCGTGAAAGCCCCCGGGCCCCTTTCGCGGGAGGGCGGGGTATCCCCGCCGGGCGTTGTTTCGCCTTCAACGGAGCCGGCTGCTGCTTTAGGGCTAGTTGTAAATTTAAACACGCATGCTCCAAATGCTGGGGCAACCATTCCTTTAAGGAATGCAGAAAGGGAAAACAGGGAGGCACTCCTCAGGCTGTAGCGGCCCGGGGAGACCCTCACTAAGGCCCCTTCTCCTGTTCGGGTCGATCGCTTGGCTGACTGGTTGAGTAGGTACCCGAATAGGGGGGAGGCAGAGTTTTTAGAGTCAGGAATCCGCGTGGGTTTCCGCCTCCCCATACGTGGGGAGTAGGGCGGAGTGAAAAAACTGAAATTGAGAAATTCAAAATCGGCTAGTGTGGAAAAGTTGTGACTTGACTTGAATAAGAAACGTGCAAAAGCATTTTGATCTGAGTCAACATCTTCTGTTCTGGCAAGAGGCCTGAAGTTTCACTTTTTTGGTGAAAATGACGAAAACTATGAAGATGCTCCGATCTAGTTAAAATTATGTCAGGATGTCTTAGAGTGGTTCATTAATATACATTAGGATAGTAAAAGAGAGTACAAGCTTGTCCTAGTGCAAAGTGAATGACTTTGGTGGGAGAAAAAATCCCTAATAATTGACCCATTTTCATGGTCACAATTGTGAATATTGTGTGTTTTCTCCTGAACGTGTTTATAATAGAAGAAGCACAAATACTCTAAATGGAATTTCAGTGACACTGTGTGATATATAACGCTGCATAATAGCCCTTAATCAGACCTGATCCCAGTACAAATTTGTTCTCAAAATGGGCAAAACAAATGCTGCATTGCAGGTGGGGCAGATGTTACGTGCTGAGAGAGTTAAATTTGGGTGGGGTGTGTTGAAACTGAAATCTAAATTACAGTGTAAAAATAATGCAGCCGGTATTTACCTTGCACAGAAACAAAATAACTCACACAAATCTAAAGGTGGCCATACATCTACAGATCGATTGTCCGATTGGACCGGTTGGAACAAACACCTGGTACAGTAATATCTGAATGACAGTTTTTCAGCATTTCAAAGCAAATGGTCAACTGTCATTTGCTCTCATCTTTTACCAGGATTTTGTTCCAACCAGACCGATCGGACAATAAATCTGTAGATGTATGGCCACCTTAAATCTCTCTGCACATGTTACATCTGCCCCACATGCAGTACAGCATTTTTTTGCCCATTTTGAGAACAAATTTGTACTGCGATCAGGTCTGATTAAGGGCCATTATGCAGTGTTATATTTCACACAGTGTCACTGAAATACATGAAATTGGATTTATGCTGCTCTCTTTGCAGTGCATATACAAAGATAGACAATCCTGTGTATATAAATAAGAAATAACTGTTGCAGTCTGTTATTGAAAAACAGTAACTGTTACAATAAGTATTACAAGTGTAAACTGTCTAATGTATCATTTTACATATCACTTCTGTTTATTGACAGAAAAACAGTGTTGCATCCCCTATACTGGGAACATGATTGGGCTGCATTACAGCATATAATTATGCCAAAGATAAGCCAATATATTAACTGTTAAATACGTTGAAGTGTATTATGATGTAATAAATTGTAAGCTTACAGCAGGGCCCTCTAACCCCCAAGTCTGTCTGTTGTTACCCAGTTTGTTTTATCACTGTCTACTATGTAAAGCGTAAAGGAATCTGCTGAGCTATATAAGAAACTGTAAATAAATAAATAAACAAATACATCTAATGTTTAGGGGGAAAAAAACAAGAACATTGATTCAAAAAATAACAGGTTAATCATTCTATGAGTGGTGTCCAGCAGTATATATATGCCAATCACTGTGTTCATTTCTAGGCAGCAGGGCCGTCTTAACAGCAGTGTGGGCACCTGGGCAAAGCAATGCACTGGGGCCCTTACCCATTCTCCCCTCCTAGGGGTGGGGGGTGCTATCAGCAGCAGCTGTGATGTCCCATGGGTGGCAGGGGGTGCTCTATCTTCCATTCAACATGTAGGACCTGGAGCAGTAACTTCTGCTAATTACTCCTTTACTGCACAGGTGGTGGGAGGGTGAACACTAACGTGTGGAAGGGGGCACTGAGCTGTATGAAGGGTCCCTTGTAAATGACTTCCAGGGAGGTAGGGGGTGTTTTATACACAGGGGACGGTTGGATAATGGAGTGGGCTTAATATTCGTCATTTTCTGGTGGAAGGGCAGCTTGTTTGACTGCAAATATCGCCATTATCTGGAAATAGATTTCTTAGCCTAGTATAAAAACCTAGAGTCCCAACTTTCAGGAGGTGCTGGGAACTTGGGTATCAGAGATCAGGAGCCAGAGCAATCCATTGACAAAGATATAAAACTACACCAGACGTTTGGAGCTGGAGCAGGGACCGGCTGCTTGAAGGCTGATATCTCTGGTTCTGGGCATGATAGAGACAAGCCGCTAGTGTCAGAGAGAACCTGAGAAATATGACTGGAAATTGTAATTAACAGGTCGGATGTGGACTGCTGCTTTGAAGTTGGATATCTGCAGTTACCCAGGGCCGAATTTAAAAATTCTGGTATCCAGGGCCGTTTCTAGAGGCGGACAAGCCGTGCAGCAGCCCGGGGCGCCGCACGGCTTGTCCGCCTCTGAAACAGCCAGGGCGCCCGGCAGTCTAACCCCCCCGCCCGCAGCCGCTGCCGCTGTCTCCCCGGCCGCCCGACTCCACGCTGGAGAGGGGAGGGGAACGCATCGTGCGTTTCTCCGTCCCCTCGCCCACGTCACTGGGCTGCCGCTGTCAGCCAATAGGAGCTCGGGCGCGGGATAGGAGAGAAGCACGATGCGCTCCCCTCCCCTCTCCAAGTAAGTTTGTTACTGGGGGCATATGTTTGTGACACTGGGGGGCATATATCTGTGGCACTGGGGGGCATATATCTGTGGCACTGGGGGCATATATCTGTGGCACTGGGGGCATATATCTGTGGCACTGGGGGCATATGTTTGTGACACTGGGGGGCATATATCTGTGGCACTGGGGGGCATATATCTGTGGCACTGTGGGCATATATCTGTGGCACTGGGGGCATATATCTGTGGCACTGGGGGCATATGTTTGTGACACTGGGGGGCATATATCTGTGGCACTGGGGGGCATATATCTGTGGCACTGGGGGCATATATCTGTGGCACTGGGGGCATATATCTGTGGCACTGGGGGCATATATCTGTGGCACTGGGGGCATATGTTTGTGACACTGGGGGGCATATATCTGTGGCACTGGGGGGCATATATCTGTGGCACTGGGGGCATATATCTGTGGCACTGGGGGCATATATCTGTGGCACTGGGGGCATATATCTGTGGCACTGTGGGGCATATGTGTGGCACTGTGGGGCATAATTGTGGCACTGTGGGGGCATATATTTGTGGCACTGGGGGCATATGTGTGGCACTGTGGGGGCATATATTTGTGGGACTGTGGGGGCATATATTTGTGTCACTGTGGGGGCATATATTTGTGTCACTGTGGGGGCATATGTGTGGCACTGTGGGGGCATATATGTGGCACTGTGGGGTATATATTTGTGGCGCTGTGGGGCATATCTGGCACTGTGGGGGCATATTAGTAAACAGCATCGGTTGTGCGGCAGCGGCACATGGGGCATAATGTGTAATGGGCATTACGATGTGGGGAGTATTGTGTAATTGCCATCACAGTGTGTGGTCTAATGGGCATCTTGGTGTGCGGTGTAATGTGTAATTGTCATCACGGTGTGCGGCGTAATATGTAATCGTCATCACAGTGTACGGCGTAATGTGTAATTGGCATCACAGATAAATAGTGTATAATGATTTAAGTAGCCTGTCATTGTGAGGCGTACTAGGTCATTGTGTGGCCTTCAGCCAGCCAACTTAAGTGCGGGAGGACAATAACAATTCCTGCAGCAACCAATGTCTGGTCTTGCAGGTTGCAAAAGTGTGATATAAGGTAATTGTTTTCCTGCTAGACCACGCCTTACATTAAGCCACACCCCTTTTAATATCAAGCCACACCCCCTATTTCGGCGCGCGAAATTACTATAATACCATGCTATGTATTGGGGGGGGGGGGGGGGGGGGCGCATTTTTATTTCTTCGCCCTGGGAGCTAAATTGTCTAGAAACGGCCCTGCTGGTATCCCTGGAAAAAGGGGATCCTCAGCTATCAACCTAGAGCCCTTATACGCCTGGGGCCCCTGGGCAAGTGCCCATTAAGCCCATACAAAAAGGCAGCCCTGCTAGGCAGGATTGATCAGCAATACTTATTACAGCATAATGCACCTTCATGTATTTAACTGTTAATATATTGGCTTATCTTTGGCATAATTATATGCTGTAATGCAGCTGCAGGTGGGGCAGATGTAACATGTGCAGAGGGAGTTAATGTGGCCATACATCTACAGATTTATTGTCCGATCTGTCTGTTTGGAACAAAATACTGGTAATGGATAAGAGCACTTTGCTTTGAAATGCTGGAAAACTGCCAAAAACTGTCATTCAGATATTACCAGGTATTTGTTCCAACCAGCCAGATCTGACAATCGATCTGTAGATGTATGGCCACCTTTAGATTTGTGTTGAGTTATTTTGTTTCTGTGCAGGGTAAATACCTGCTGCATTATTTTTACACTGCAATTTAGATTTCAGTTTCATCACACCCCACCCAAATTTAACTCTCTCAGCACGTTACATCTGCCCCACCTGCAATGCAGCATTTGTTTTGCCCATTTTGAGAACAAATTTGGGTACTTGTTTCCTAGAACGGCCACAACGATTTAGATCGTTGTGGTCGTAAGATAAAAAATCGGATCGATCGCATCGCATGCGATTTGGTCGCATACGATGCGACCGATCCGATCGACCGATTTTTCACCCGATTTATTTTTTTTTTCACCTGATTATTTTCAATTGCCCCCACAAATGTTACTAAGTGGGCTAGACCCCACGATAGACGTCAACCCGAAGCGTGGCGAGCGCAGCGAGCCCGCGAGGGGCGGCGGTGCGCGTCCTCCGACCTTTTCATTCCCCTACTATCCACTAGGGCGTGCAGTGAGAATAGAATAGTGTGGCGAGCGCAGCGAGCCACCGAGCCCGAAGCGTGGCGAGCGCAGCGAGCCCCGCGAGCCCCGCGAGGGGACGCGTCTAACTTCACAGGTATACGCGTCCCCTCGCGGGGCTCGCTGCGCTCGCCACGCTTCGGGCTCGGTGGCTCGCTGCGCTCGCCACACTATTATATTCTCACTCCACGCCCTAGTGGATAGTAGGGGAATGAAAAGGTCGGAGGACGCGCACCGCCGCCCCTCGCGGGCTCGCTGCGCTCGCCACGCTTCGGGTTGACGTCTATCGTGGGGTCATGGCGGGCACATAAAAAATGTGAAATTGGTCATATTGGCCCATTTCACCTTTTTTAACATTTTTCCCTATGTGAGATGGACTTAATCAAGTCCATCTCATCTTGTGCCATTATAATGGCACAAGACCGACAAGATCCTCCCGATTTCAATGTTAAAAGATTTTTTAACATTGAAGTCTATGGAAAAATCGGGTCAATCGGTCGGTCGCATCGCGGCCGATTTTAATTGGTCGCGACCGACCGATTGACCCGATTTCTGTCAATCAAAGGGAAAAAATTGTAAAAAATCGGCCACATCGTGAGGATCGTGTCCCTTAATTAAGAGCCACGATCACTCACGATTGTGGCCGTTCTAGGAAACAAGTACCCAAATTTGTACTGCGATCAGGTCTGATTAAGGGCCATTATGCAGTGTTATATTTCACCCAGTGTCACTGAAATTACATTTAGAGTATTTGTGCTTCTTCTATTATAAACACGTTCAGGAGAAAACACACAATATTCACAATTGTGACCATGAAAATGGGTCAATTATTTGGGATTTTTTCTCCTGCCAGTCAGTCACTTTGCACTAGGACAAGCTCGTACTGTTTTTTACTATGCTAAAGTATATTAATGAACCACTCTAAGACATCCTGACATAATTATAACTAGATCGGAGCATCTTCATAGGTTTCGTCATTTTCACCTAAAAAGTGAAACTTTAGGCCTCTTGCCAGAACAGAAGATGTTGACTCAGATCAAAAAGCTTTTGCATGTTTCTTATTCAGGTCAAGTCACAACTTTCCCACACTAGCCGATTTTGAATTTCTCAATTTCAGTTTTTTCACTCCGCCCTAGTGGGGAGGTCTCATCTGCGGCCCCCCATAATTTAAAATCTGCCCTTCAGATGCCAGGGGTTGTTTTAGAAAAGGTGGCCAAGGAGGTGAGCATGGGTAGGATGGTTGGTCCTTTCCCATCCCCCCTATCAAGGATTTGGTGCTTTCACCAGTGGTTGTGGTTCCCAAGAAGGCCATGGGCAAGTTTAGGCTTGTCCCACCCTCAGGGTAACTCGGTTAACGATGCAATTCCAGAGGAATTGTGCCGCGTGCAGTACCAATCTTTTGAACAGGCTCTGGTGATAGTGCGCGCCTATTTTGAGTGCTTTAGCAGCTTTTTACATTTGTGCGTGGTGTCGGGCTCTGGGGAGGAAGGGGTGGCCCACTATTTGGATGATTTCCTGTGCGTGGGCCCCGCGGACTCCCAGCGGTGCGGATTCCTACAGTCTTACATGCAGGATCTGTTTCAGCATTTTGGGGTTCCCATAGCGGTGGACAAGACGGAGGGGCCGGTGTCATGCCTGTCCTTATTGGGCATCGAAATTGATACGGTGGGATGCTGCCGGCTCCCCCTCGACAAGCTGTCCCGGCTACGAGAGGCTGTCTCGCTAGCGCTCGCCACGGGGAAACTCCAATTGCGCCAGCTGAAGTCACTGCTAGGTCATTTGCATTTTGCCTGCAGGGTCATACCCATGGGCCGAGTGTTTTGCAGAAAGCTAGAGAGGTCCATGGCGGCCATCAGACACCCCCTTCACTATGTGTGGCTGTCCGCTGAGCTGAAGAGAGACCTGTGCATATGGCTCGCTGTTTTGGAACAATTTAACGGGGTCCTTGTATGCCCCCCCCCCCCCCCCTGCACCAACATACAGTTGCTATTATTCACTGACGCTGCCGGAGGGGTGGGCTTCTGAGCCTTCTTGCATGGGTAATAGTGCGCTGCACCGTGGCCTGCGGAGTGGGTGTCGGAGGGCCTCACCAAAAATTTGATGCTCCTTGAATTGTTCCCCATTGTAGTGGCATTGGAGCTGTGGGGGACAGGTTACGCGATTCTAGTTTTATATTCTGGTGCGACAACCTGGGGGGGGGGGGTGCACGCGGTCAACCGGCGGGTTCAGCCTCCCTGCCGGTGGTTCGCCTGCTTGCGCGTCTTGTCCTGAAATGCCTGCTGCTCAATGTGCAGTTCGTGGCAAAACATGTTCCCGGAGTGGAGAACTCCGTGGCAGACGCATTGTCCAGGGCCGACTGGACTAAGTTCCAAGCCTTGGCACCTGAGGCATCCCTGGTTGGTGAACCCTGTCCCTCTTATATTTGGCAGATGATTAGGCCGGAATGGCGGGGCTAGCCATGCGGGCGATCGCGCCCAGGACGCTCCATTGCTATGAAGCAGGATGGCACGAATGGGAGCAGTCTTGGCTGTCTGCCCCCCATCAGGTAAGACACCTGAGGCGGCCATGGTGGCCTTTGTTTGGAGTTTGTACTCCGTTGGTCATTCTGTCGCCTCCGTGCGCAGGACGCTTGCAGTGGTGTCTTTTTTCTCCTCATTGCAGGGTAGGGCAGACCCGTCCTGGTCATTCTTGGTGTCCAGGGCATTGCGTGGATGGCGGCGGGCCTCGCCGTCTCTCCCGGACTGCAGGTGTACAATTGATATGTTGTTGCTTTCAGCATTGCTGGGCGACCTGGTGGACATTTGCTGGCCTTCCTATATGGTCCTTTTGTTCCTACGGTGTTTGCGATGGCCTATCACGGGGCCTTCAGGGGAGCTGGTGGCGCCATCAAAACGGACGCCGTCGCCACTGGCCGTGGATGACCTTGTGGTCCATGCGGATTCGGTGCTATGTCACCTGCGACGTTCCAAGACGGACCAGGCTGGTAGGGGGCCGTGGCTGTCATTGCTCCAATGCACGATGGATGGGGTGTGCCCCGTGGCGTTGGTTATGGCCTTCGTGCAGGTGCGCCCAGATATACCTGGTGCATGGCTGATGCATGATGATGGGTCACCGCTCACCAAGTATCAGTTTTGCCATGTATTGGGATGGGCGCTGGAGGCCATGGGTCTCGATCCAAAGGAATTTGGGTCGCATTCCTTCCAGATTGGGGCTGCTACCTTGGCGGCTGCAGGGGGCCGCTCCGATGCAGAGATTCAGTCGGCAGCATTCCGTAGGTACATTCGGCCGTCTTTATCTGTCATTTTTCGCCATGGCCGACTGGACGCATAAGCGCTCGCTAACTTCCCATGGGGGCCTTGAGGTGTGTTATCGCATTCGCCTGGGGGCACAATTTGGCTTCCATTACAATCTAGCATGGCGTACCTGTTAGTTTACTCCAGACGGTGTGTTTTGTGCCTCAAGAGCTGGTCGGTCACGTTTTTTCCATCATCTCTCTTTCTGACATGTTGGTGCTTGAGTGTAGTATGAAAGGATGTCGCCAGCTCACTAACCTCTCGTATGCATATTTCAGGTCGACAGGACGTAAAGTCCGTGTGGATGATGGGCCACTGCTTTGTGTATTGGGCCTCGCAGGCGAACATCGCCTCTGATGTATGTGTGTTCCCATAGGCTGGGGAGGTTAGGTGGCTGGGTGTAAGGGGGATGATGTGGAGTGGACTGCAGGCTGGGCTGATTCGAGCCTTGAGGATGTTTGGGGTCCCGGGAGTCATTATATTCCACCTGGGTGGAAATGACTTAGGGCGGGGATCCGCCTTGGAGCTGCGCCCCGTGATCGTCCAGGACCTACACATCATTGCCCAGTGTTTGCCGACATGTAGGTTGGTCTGGTCCTCCATGATCTCTAGGAGAGTATGGAGGAACGCTAGATCTTGCCCCCCGCCTGGAGCGTTTGCGGAAGAAAGTGAACGCTGCAGTTGAGAGATACCTGCTGACCAATGGTGGGGGCGTCATTCGCCATGACGCCATCAGCTTTCAGCGACCTGAGCTATATAGAAGAGATTGTGTTCATTTGAGCCTGGAGGGCGTGGCTCTGTTTTTGGGCAATGTTTCTGACTGGTTGGGTACACAGTGCTGAGCGTTTCGTTAGGTGGTGGCGGTGCTGCGGCTTAGGGCCTAGCTGTGGCGGTAAAGAACGGTCATCCTTTTAAGAACTCTGTGTGTGTGTAGATAGTGGGGTGCACTCTCCCTTGACATTGATTGTCATGGGCCATGCTTCTGTCCGGGGGATGGCCACACCACCTGCCTGGGTGGATGACCAGGGAGAGTGTTTACCAGCGATGGTGTGTATGTGTATTCATCTTTAACCCCACTTTCCTATACGGCGTCTACTGCATTATTGAGATGAACCTTTTCTTTCAACTTAAACCTTGATTACCCTTAGAAGTAAATTACACGGACACATGACCTGAAATAACTCACACGGACACGTGATATGAAATAACGACACGGACAACCACTGCATAAGTTTAAAAGGTCAAGGGTATTTATTGTGGCATGACCCTATTGAAAAGGGATGGCCTAGAGAGCGCTTGGAGACCAGCCAGTCATAAAACGTTAGCAATGGCGGCGACTACAACGCCCCAACTTGTAACCAGGGCGATGAACCGCCCCCATTGAATTCAAAGCCAGCCTGCGCTGTGACTGTCTTGCCGCCCCTCCTAGGGCATGATGAGGACAGTTCTAAAAGTGTCCTGCGTCCCCCCCTCGGGGGCAGAACTCACCAGCCTTCCTGGCAGAGGGTGGCAATACCTCACAGTGACCTCCTGTACTTCAAACTGGACTGCTGATCGAGAGCGCCCTCCCGCCACAGCTGGGTTCAAAAATTGCCACTTAAAGACAATTACTGTAGAACCCAAGCCCGCCAAACCTATCAATAACGAAGTCAACCAGAGTAACACAAACCTAATCCCCTATCTGCAACAACTGAACAAGTCCTGAAGTAGAACGGCCATGCCTGATTCTGACAAATGGACACCATCACTTCTGTAGAAGAATGGGGTCTCCAGTGCTAAAGAGGGGTGTCTAACCACTGTGCCTCCCATGGACGTGACCGCTTTGGAGACCACAAAGTTAACCTTGCGTCTGATCTTTTCTAAGGACTTGGGGTTCCAGCAGCCTCTCCAGTTAAAACCGAGGCACTATGTCGGACCAAACTATCCGCAATCCAGGCCAAAGGCCCACCAGAGTCTTAAGATCAGCCTCGATCCTCAAAATAAGGCCTATGCTGGTTCCCCGGCCTAAGTCGTTACCTCCTAGGTGTACAACCAAAACATACGGGCGACCCCAACGATGCTCTTTGTCTGACAACAATGGTAAAAGACCATTCCACCGGAGACCCCTGACATCGAACCAATGTACTGCCTTCGCCCCTAGCTCTGCCCGGGCCCTGACAGCTAAATGATGATTGGATGCCCAGAAAATGAATGAATGCCCGACGAACCAGACAGTGGCATTAGTCGTTGAAGGGGGGGGGGGGGGGGGAGGGCTGAAAAAGAAAACCCTAACCAGTTAGCATTCAAACTTAAACTGTACAATGCACAACGTAGGGTTAGACATATAATGCACAACATAAATTGGTACACTAGAATCCAAGTGAAGGGGAAAACCTTAAAAACCTCCGGTGGACTTGAGGGGGGGAAGCCAATTGTAATCAGCCCACTATCGGAGGAAAAAGTAAAAAATTCCCTTCACACCCTCGATTCCGTAACGCTGTCGTTACAGAACCGAGTGTAAACATCGTTTTTGGATCCAGCGCCAATGGCGCGTTCTAAACCTTATCTAAACGAATATAAGATTTATAAGCGGAGGACTTCCAGCGGCCGAGTTCTTGTATGGCATTCACTGGAAGACCCTCCGCTGCTGCGTTGGTGGCCGCACCAATACAGGACGAATGCGTCCAGCAATCGGCGACCTCCAAACCCAACGCAGCCACACAACGCTTAAACACAGCAGTGCACGGTAAGCGCGTCATGGCCATGTATCAGCATGTGCGAGGAACTGGGCGGGAGCGGCAGGCCTCAAAGGCAGATATGCCGTGGCCAGCCGCACGGTGCAGATCCCCTTTCCAGCTGGGACTTAAGGGATACCCAGCGACCTCTACCCAACTGATCGTCTCAGACCGGCGGAGCACACAAAGGACGACCCGTCCTGGAAGACCATGTCTTCGAACCGCACCTAAATCAGTGGCATTCTTGCTGGCCGCAACCAGCTCGCTGACCCTAAAGTCCCTAAAGAACGCAAAAGAGAACGCCACCCGAAAGAGTGACGTCTCTTCCGTGCTCTCCGCTACACTCTGAACACAGGCTACAATTTCCACCGCGTCTACAGCTCGATGGACTTGCGGGAATCCGCTGTCATGGTCTGCACTCTCGCCCACCAATCAAAGCCCCTGCTAGCGCAAAGGCTTTGGTGGTGTCCCGTTCTCCGCGTAACTTAGCACGGAATATATCTCGGCTAATGCCGCAGCCATGGCAGATGCCCGCGCCAATAATGCCCACGCCCGAAAACAGCAACGGTCATCGACCGACTTCCGCTGTTCCCCGAGGACTCCTAAAAAGGCCGACCAGTCCTGCAGCGTGGCTGCATATGCCCTACTGGTGGAGGGGGCCAGGGATGGCAAGGTAATCCACCCATGTCTGCTCTATGATCTGCCCTACAGGACCTGGATAAGTGAGCCCAAGGGGCGCAGCGATCGGTACCAACTTGCAAAACTTCGCAAAGTAGAACCGCGACAGGGCATCGGCTGTAACGTGCTGCACCATGAAATGTATGTTGCCCTGCAAGCAGCGTGATACCAGATGTCTGAGCAGTGTCAGGGGTGAAAAAAAGTGCCCTGGTTTTCAGTGGGGTGTACCCCTCCTAGGTTATATCACCATAACCTCCCGTTTGGTTTGCCAACATATGAGCCCACCATCCCACCGCTACAGCGATGGGAAAGAACTCTAATAGCAGAAAATTGGCTGAGAAACCCCTCCCAATCCATGATTGAGGCCATGGGGGTGCGCGCCATTCGCCCTGAAAAAATGCCCCAAAACCCGAGGACCCCGGGGCCTGCGTAAATAACTGAAGCCTGGCCATAGGCGAAGGCTCTGCGGTCCAAAGAAGCTCCCCATTAAAGTCCACCAGAAATGGAGACCAGACCGTAGCGCAGCACCCGGGACAGCCTAACCATGTAAGGGGAGCCTTAGTCCCCGCTGTAGCCCCTACCCGCTTGTGGCAAAACAACGCCCCTGGGGGCGGCCCAGCACTCAAAGTTAAGGGACCCCCAGTAATGACTGGACCTGCCTTAGATTGGCCTTCTTCTTGGCCCGGCAGCCCTGCATAAGGACCTGAAACTTGCAGGCTCGGTCAGCCGGCAGGCTACAGCCGCCGGCCGCAGTGCCAATCTCTAAGCATGGCCAGATATGACGCATGTTGGGCCCTCGGTCCTGGTGTGGGCCACCGATCCCCTAAGTTAGGGTGTCACGGAAGGAGGCAGAAAGCGGACTCCATGCCCAACTTGGCCCTGAGTGCACAGTGCCCAACTTATGGACTAGCCAGGGTATTTTATCAAACAGCTGATAACGCACTTGCATGCCTACTCAGTAATAGCATCTTTAATGGCTGCCCAGCGAGGGCAAGCGGGTGCTGGATTAACCGGTATTTACCCAGAGCCTTCTTGGGTACTACTCCCAAGGGCGAAAAACACATGTTGGGCAATGGTACGGCAGTGGTGACTGGCCCCCCAATTCCAGGATAAGCGGCGAAGACGGCATTGACGCCTCTATCGCCCTTTGAATCATTGAAGGCAAAGCACTGGCCTTTAGCGGCTGGCTTCGTACCCTACTTGCCAGGGGAAAAATGGCTTCTTGGGATGGTGCTCAGAAATAGCGTGGCCTTTACCCATGACCTGCAATCATATCCTGATGCGCTTAAGGCCCACGGGCGTAACCCGTGTGTCGGCGTGGGTCAGACGAAATTTCTCGTCCTAATCTCTCCGAGCCGTACCCTTGTAAGCGAGAAAAACCTGTGCCCAAGGAAAATGCATCGCCTAACGCTGTTGCGCTCCTTGAGTCTAGGGTTAAAATAGCCAGATGGAATATAAGGAACTGCTTAAGCTAGGGAGAAAACTCCGATATGAGTTTTCACCGACATCGGCCAATTTCTTGGCCTTGTCGAAATCAGTTACATGTTGCTAGCAACTTGAAACATCCACGAACTCCCCCTTGGCTATTTTACCCTTTGTGCCCATATGAGACCCCTGGACCCTGCAGTGTCGCTGCGATGGACCATGTCAGAGGAAAGCTGGGACTCAGCAAAGGATTTAGTCTTGCTATCCCGCTAACCCCTTCCCCTGCTTGCTGTGCAACTGCGCGCGCTAAGCTTGGCAAACCTGCGGGGGCGTCTAATGGTTCCTGACTCCTCGCAGCCGGCATAGGAATGGCCCGGAAAAGACTCAGAGGTATCATAACCATCATGCTCACCATCACCTGGAAAGTCGACAGCCTCCCGAGGCCTGGCCTCATGCGACGCCCCTGCTGCAGCTGCCTGGAGAAGCGATCGCCGTTGTTGCCTGCTCGCCTGTCGACCACACTTCAGCGCCTGCGGCACCTGCCGTAATGTTCTCTCCAGAATGATGATCCACTTCCGCTGCTGCCCTCCTGGCAACCGATGAGCCCTTGGAAGAAGCATGCAAAGTGGTTAGCGACTCACTCGTAACTCACGCACAACCAACCCCACCCTGAAAAAAGTGGGGGCAAAGCCACCTGCCATGGGTCTGACAGTCCGGGGCCATTCGGACGGGGTAAGGCCATGCCGGAGGCATGTGGTGCCGTAAGCTAGGGGGAACACTCGTGGGAACCGGGCCCGAAACCGTGTAATAACCCGGATGAGGTTACATGTGAGGGCGCGCCGCCTTCTGGCGGTGCCTCCGATGCCCCCCCCAGCCCTGATGGGGGCAATGTGGAATTTGATGGTGGGTACCCCTGCCATGGAAATATTGGCACTGGAGTGCCTTGGCCGGGTACAAAAAACCCCAACAGGGGAATACAGCTGCCCCTACTGTATGTGCAATGATGCAAGCACCAGCAGGGGGCGCAGCGCCCCTCTGCTGGTATGAAACAGCCGCCGCCTGGGATCCAGGAAACCCTGGTAGCGGGGCGTCCCAGATCCCCCTGCTGTGCAGCCAAGGCACCGATTGTGGCGCCCCACTGAGGGCTTATGGATACCGTGGGGGGGGGGGGGGGGCGCCATGGGGATGTGTTTGCCGGGGCTGTATTAGAGCTGGGCAAAACGGATATTAAGCTGAGCCGGGATCAGACGGATTTCCCAGTGAAAAGATACAGATCTTTTAGACGGATCCTCAGCTCGCTTTAAAAACAAAGGGGGATATACATGACCGAGTAAAAACACTGATAGATGGCTGGGTGCAGCATCACCATCGATGGCAACCATCGATGGCATCTGCACCAATGGCCATCCCTCAAGAGGAAGATGGATCACCTGACTACCCCTTATATACCTCCACCTAAGCTACCACCCCTTCCACACCTGATTGGCTACCCCATCTACACTGCACTTCTATGGGTAAGTGACACTCTGATTTCTATCTTTGTCATACCATCCCAAACTGCACCGACTCTTATATTCCCTCATGCCTAGGCAGCCCTCGCTCTCTCTAATGACCGTTCTTTAGTGCCGCCACCATTTATAGTTATACTTTAATTGTCAAAAAATTTGACATTCATTTTTGAAACGCCAGCACTTTGTGTCCGTGACAACAGTGCCCGCCCCCTTTTTGGCGATCTCTGACAGTAATAAAAGTCGGCTCAGACTGACATTTATTACCGAAGGGGAGAGACATCATTCCATGGTCAGAGTCAGTGTTATATGATTTCTCTCCCCTTCGCCCACATGCGAGGGTGTTAGGAGCTGCCCGGCAGCCGCCCGGTTACCGGGACGCCGTCGCGTCACCAGCCGGGTACTTCCGGCGGACGGAGACGGGCGCCCGGCAGCTCTGACACAACCCCTTCCTCCCCTGCCGCAGCGGTTGCCTAGGCGACGGGGGACGCCTGGCGGCAGCAGGGAGGAAGGGGTGCACAAGACGCCGCACGCAGCGGCAGGACAGCTGATTGGCGCCCTATTTAAACTTCCTGGCCGGCTCACTCAGACGCCGGCTATAGTTCCTGACTTTGCGTCTTGAGTGTTTCCGGTTCCAGGTTCCTGCACTGTGATTCTCCTGTCGACAGTAACCTTGTCCTAGCTGCCTCCTGTATCCCTGTCATCTCCTGGTTGCAGATTCCGGAGGTACTCCTCTTGGCTGCCTGCCCTTGTGGTTCAGATAAGTTGGGAGTTCCCCACTCTCATTCCTTTGCTTCTGCATTTTGATTATTGTGTCAGCGTTTTGTGTATTGTTACACCTGTCAGTATTTCTTATTGGGTCAACCCTTGTGTATTGTTACACCTGTCAGTATTGCTTATTGGGTCAACCCTTGTGTATTGTTACACCTGTCAGTATTGCTTATTTGGTCAACCCTTGTGTATTGTTACACCTGTCAGTATTGTTTATTGTGTCAGCTATTGTGTATTGTTACACCCGCTGGTAACAGCATTTGCCCAGGAGGTTCCTGCCTGGGGTGTTATCCGCTTGCACCCTCCTTTGTAGGGCTGGGTGGTCCTCGCCATTTGTTGTTCAGTTAGTTTTCCCCTTGTTCACCTCTGGCCTTGGCGGCTGCGTTGTCACTCGTAAGACCAGGTGGCATCGGGGTGGGAGCCTGACTAACGGGCTCCCACGAACGTGGCTATTAGTGGTGAAGGTTAGCTCTGCACGCATCCGCCAACTCCACTAGGTGACAACGGAGTTAGGGTCGGCGAGGTCTCCCGTGTCCCTAACATTATAGCCGGCCAATACTTCACACTCCACCCCCCAGGCTCTTGTTTAGCTGTTATGGATCCGGCCCAGCAACCTGCTAGTCACGCTCTGGCGGCACAGATGCATACCCTGACACATAAGCTCCAGGAATTGACCCTCCGGGTTAATTCACAAGAGGAACGGGTACAGGGGGCCTTATCCTCATCTAGAAACCCTGAGCCCAAGTTGAGTCTCCCGGACCGTTTTTCCGGGGAGCGTTCCCAGTTTTTTAACTTTAGGGAGTCGTGTAAGTTATACTTCAAGCTCCGCCCTGTGTCCTCCGGCTCGGAATCCCAGCGGGTGGGAATGGTTATCTCCCTTCTGCAAGGGGACCCACAGACCTGGGCTTTCGGCCTTCCCGCAGGTTCCGAGGCCCTCTCCTCTGTAAATGCTTTCTTTTCTGCCATGGGGTTGCTGTACGATGACCCGGAGCGTGCTGCTTCGGCCGAAGCCAACCTGAGGGCAATACGGCAAGGTCAGGGAAATGCAGAGGCTTATTGTACTCAGTTTAGGAGGTGGGCCATTGATTCAGGTTGGAATGATCCTGCACTTCGCAGCCAGTTTAGAATTGGTCTGTCTGAAACCCTAAAAGATGCCCTGGTTCACTACCCTACCCCGACCTCCCTTGATGAAATTATGGAATTGGCCATCAAGGTAGACCGGAGGTTTCGGGAGCGCCAGAGGGAGAGGGAGTCCGGGATATTTCCCTCGTCTCCACTGGGTGAAACTTCGGAGGTTGCCAGTGACGAACCCATGCAGATTGGGGCCACTCGTTTGTCAGCCTCAGAGAAAAATCGCAGGAGGCTCAAGGGCCTGTGTCTTTATTGTGGGGGCCAGGGTCACCGTGCTGTTGTCTGCCCGTTGAAGGCGGGAAAAGACAGGGCCTAAGTGATTTAGGGGAACTCACTTGGGCCTATCCTGTTTTTCTCCCCTAGACTCTATCCTTATTCAGGTGTCTGTCACCAGTGAAAATCGCACCATCAAAACTACTGCCTGTGTTGATTGCGGCACAGCCGGCAATTTTATTGACGAGGGTCTGGTTCGTTCGCTGGGGCTCGAGTCCATTCCCTTGGTCAATACCTTGTCGGTCTGTGGCCTAGATGGTCAGTCGCTCTCCAACGGCAGTATAACCGCATGTACCCCTTCTCTCCAGCTTTCGGTGGGGGCTCTTCATTCAGAAGAGATTTCCTTCTTTTTGTTTCACTGTCCACTCACGCCACTCGTCCTGGGGTTACCGTGGCTGAGGAAGCACAACCCCAATATCGATTGGACCACGGGAGAAATCACGCGTTGGGGCTCCTTCTGTTCTGACCATTGTCTCTCTCTTCCTCTCCGACTCGTTCTGCCTGTTCTTTCTTCCATACCTTTACCCTACAGAGACTTTGCCAATGTGTTTTCCAAAAAGGAACCAGATACGTTGCCCCCTCACCGCTCCTTTGATTGTGCCATTGACCTGGTCCCCAATGCCAGATTGCCCAAAGGACACCTATATGCCCTCTCAGCACCCGAATCCCAGGCCATGGATTCATACATAAGAGAGAGTCTTGAAAAGGGATTCATTCGTCCCTCAAAGTCTCCCGTGGGCGCAGGTTTCTTTTTTGTAGAAAAAAAAGATGGTTCATTACGTCCTTGTATAGATTATCGGGCCCTGAACAAAATCACCATCAAGAACTCCTACCCGTTACCGCTCATATCGGTTTTGTTTGATCAAATTCGGGAGGTGAGAGTCTTTTCTAAAATCGACCTTAGAGGAGCATATAATCTCATTAGGATTAGAAAAGGAGATGAGTGGAAGACTGCCTTTAATACCCACTCGGGTCACTACGAGTATCTTGTAATGCCGTTTGGCTTGGCCAATGCCCCTGCAGTCTTCCAGGACCTGATCAACAAAGTTCTCCGGCCTTACCTGGGGTTATTTGCTGTGGTTTACCTAGATGACATTTTGATTTTTTCCAAGTCCCTTCCTGAACATCGGCAACACGTCCGCATGGTCCTCCAGAAGTTGCGTGAGAATCAATTATATGCCAAACTCGAAAAGTGTGAATTCGAAGTGTCTCAAGTCTCATTTCTGGGCTATGTCATCTCTCCCAAGGGGTTTTCAATGGACCCAAGCAAGGTCCAGGCCATCCTGTCCTGGGCTCGCCCTACCAACCTCAAGGCGATCCAAAGGTTTTTAGGATTTTCTAATTATTATCGGAAATTCATCCGTTCTTTTTCTGACATTGTCGCCCCTATTATTGAGTTGACTCGCAAAGGAGCCGATCCGGAAGTTTGGTCCCCACAGGCCATCGAATCCTTTCACAGGTTAAAAAAAGCCTTCTGTTCGGCTCCCATTTTACATCACCCGGATCCCAGGATTCCTTTTCTTGTTGAGGTTGACGCCTCGGATGTAGGGGCTGGAGCTGTTCTTTCCCAGAAGGATGTCTGTGATCAGAAGATTCATCCTTGTGCCTTCTTCTCCCGCAAGTTCTCCACAGCCGAAAAGAACTATGATGTTGGGAATCGTGAATTGTTGGCCATTAAGTGGGCTTTTGAGGAGTGGCGTCATTGGCTTGAGGGGGCCAAGCACGTCATCACCGTGATCACCGACCACAAGAACTTAGCCTACATTGAGTCGGCCAAACGGCTAAACCCACGACAAGCTCGGTGGGCATTGTTCTTTACCAGGTTTCAGTTTATTATTACATTCAGACCTGGTCACAAAAACATCAAAGCTGATGCACTATCTCGTAGTTTCCAGACTTGTCAGAATGCTGGGCTGGAAGATGCTCCCATTGTCCCGTCTTCCGTCATTTTTGCTGGTTTGACTCAGGATTTGGCCTCTCGTGTTCTGGCTTCTCAGCCTTCAGCTCCTCAGGGGACTCCACATAATCGCCTGTTTGTCCCTAAAGATCTGAGAGAGTTGGTCCTCAAGGACTTTCATTCCAGTAGGGTCACGGGACATCCTGGCGTTACTAAGACCCTTGAGCACTTGTCCAGAGCGGTATGGTGGCCCACCATAAAGCAAGATGTTGTTCGTTTTGTCTCTTCTTGTCCTGTTTGTGCTCGACATAAGTCTTCCAGATTATCACCTGTGGGTACACTCCTCCCATTGTCCATTCCAGAAAGGCCGTGGTCCCATATCTCTATGGATTTCATTGTCGACCTTCCTCCATCTGCTCACTTCACCACCATTTGGGTCACGGTCGATCGCTTTAGCAAGATGGCACATTTTACACCCTTGCGTAAACTTCCCACAGCCAAAGAATTAGCACAGCTGTTTATCACTCATGTTTTCAGGCTCCATGGTCTTCCCTTGGATATAGTTTCGGACAGGGGGTCTCAGTTTGTGGACAGGTTCTGGAGAAGTTTTTGTTCTGGTTTAGGAATACAGGTCAGTCTTTCATCTGGATATCACCCACAATCCAACGGACAGACCGAAAGGGTCAATTAGGCCTTGGAACAATACTTACGCTGTTTTGTCTCCAAATGTCAGAGCAATTGGGCTGAGCTGGTACCTTTGGCTGAGTTTGCTTATAATAACTCCTATCATGTGGCTTCCAAGAGCTCGCCTTTTCTGTGTAATTTCGGGTTCCATCCCAAGTGCAATTCCTTTTTTGTTCCTAGGGATTCCTCTCGGTCGCCCTTTTCTACGGTGTCCCTCCTTAGGAGGTCGTGGCAGAAGGTGCATTTAGCTCTGAGACAGTCTTCTGCACGTTCCAAAATCTTTTTTGACAAACATAGGATGCCATGTTTATTCAGAGTGGGTCAAAAGGTGTGGCTGTCAACTCGCCACATCAAGCTTCGCCAGAGATGCCCAAAACTGAGACCCATGTTCATCGGTCCATTTCTGATCACTGATCAGATCAACCCAGTGGCATTTAGGTTGCAGCTTCCCAGAGCGCTGCGAATCAATAATGTCTTCCACTGTTCTCTTCTCAAACCAGTCTCGATGGCTTCTCAATCTGGGCCTGCTCGGAATCGTAAACCTGTCCTCATTCAGGGGCACAAAGAATTCATAGTGGAGCAGATATTAGATTCCAAGATCGTCCGGGGTCAACTCAAATTTTTGGTCCATTGGAAGGGGTTCGGAGAGGAGGAGAGGTCCTGGGTACCCGAGCGATTTTTACATGCACCCAGGCTCAAAGCAGAGTTTTTTAAGACTTTCCCATCAGGGTGGGAGCCTGACTAACGGGCTCCCACGAACGCGGCTATTAGTGGTGAAGGTTAGCTCTGCACGCATCCGCCAACTCCACTAGGTGACAACGGAGTTAGGGTCGGCGAGGTCTCCCGTGTCCCTAACAGAGGGGATGTGTTCCCGTACACTTTCCCCCGCATGTTAGAGAGGGGATTCTGTGGCCTGGGGTGGGGGGGGGGGGGTGTTTGGTCGGGCAGATCTGAGCTGTTTGCTAGGATGTGAGTATACGCAGCCTAACAACCAGTTCTGAATCAGGCCCCTTGTGTAATTCTCTCTCCCCCATGTGAGCTGGTGTGTTAGTAATGTGACACACACATCAGTGTTATATATACAGAACAGCAGGTTAGACCAGGGTTGCCCGGTACGGCCGGGAGGGTCCTGGAAATCGGGACCCCATCCCGGCCCCCCAGACAGGGGGGCAAGCCTTCCAGGTTTCTGGCTGTGTCCCGCACCCCTCCCATCAGCAGGGGTCTGTGGGATCAAATTACATGGTCGCGTCATTGGAGTCCCGCAATACTAGCATTGCATAGTGGGGGGCGTGGCCACGAGGATGCATTTACACTGGCCATGCCCCCAAAAGATGACATAACACTGTGGCTTTGCCCCTTCCCCTCCCCGTCCGTCGCCCCATCCATCTCTGTCAAAGAGGTGGCTGCTCTCTCCCGGAGAGGGCAGCACAATAGTAAGTATCCCTGGGTTACCCATCTCTGTCATAGAGGTGTCTGCCCTGTGCCGGAGAGGGCAGCACAATAGTAAGTATCCCTGGGTTACCCATCTCTGTCATAGAGGTGTCTGCCCTGTGCCGGAGAGGGCAGCACAATAGTAAGTATCCCTGGGTTACCCATCTCTGTCATAGAGGTGTCTTCCCTGTGCCGGAGAGGGCAGCACAATAGTAAGTGACCCTGGGTTACCCATCTCTGTCATAGAGGTGTCTGCCCTGTGACGGAGAGGGCAGCACAATAGTAAGTATCCCTGGGTTACCCATCTCTGTCATAGAGGTGTCTGCCCTGTGCCGGAGAGGGCAGCACAATAGTAAGTATCCCTGGGTTACCCATCTCTGTCATAGAGGTGTCTGCCCTCTGCCGGAGAGGGCAGCGCAATAGTAAGTATCCCTGGGTTACCCATCTCTGTCATAGAGGTGTCTGCCCTGTGCCGGAGAGGGCAGCACAATAGTAAGTATCCCTGGGTTACCCATCTCTGTCATAGAGGTGTCTGCCCTGTGCCGGAGAGGGCAGCACAATAGTAAGTATCCCTGGGTTACCCATCTCTGTCATAGAGGTGTCTGCTCTCTCCCGGAGAGGGCAGCACAATAGTAAGTAACCCTGGGTTACCCATCTCTGTCATAGAGGTGTCTTCCCTGTGCCGGAGAGGGCAGCACAATAGTAAGTATCCCTGGGTTACCCATCTGTGTCATAGAGGTGTCTGCCCTGTGCCGGAGAGGGCAGCACAATAGTAAGTATCCCTGGGTTACCCATCTCTGTCATAGAGGTGTCTGCCCTCTCCCGGAGAGGGCAGCACAATAGTAAGTATCCCTGGGTTACCCATCTGTGTCATAGAGGTGTCTGCCCTGTGCCGGAGAGGGCAGCACAATAGTAAGTATCCCTGGGTTACCCATCTCTGTCATAGAGGTGTCTACCCTGTGCCGGAGAGGGCAGCACAATAGTAAGTATCCCTGGGTTACCCATCTCTGTCATAGAGGTGGCTGCCCTCTTCCGGAGAGGGCAGCACAATAGTAAGTATCCCTGGGTTACCCATCTGTGTCATAGAGGTGTCTGCCCTGTGCCGGAGAGGGCAGCACAATAGTAAGTATCCCTGGGTTACCCATCTGTGTCATAGAGGTGTCTGCCCTGTGCCGGAGAGGGCAGCACAATAGTAAGTATCCCTGGGTTACCCATCTCTGTCATAGAGGTGGCTGCTCTCTCCCGGAGAGGGCAGCACAATAGTAAGTAACCCTGGGTTACCCATCTCTGTCATAGAGGTGTCTGCCCTGTGCCGGAGAGGGCAGCACAATAGTAAGTATCCCTGGGTTACCCATCTCTGTCATAGAGGTGTCTACCCTGTGCCGGAGAGGGCAGCACAATAGTAAGTATCCCTGGGTTACCCATCTCTGTCATAGAGGTGCTGCCCTGTGCCGGAGAGGGCAGCACAATAGTAAGTATCCCTGGGTTACCCATCTCTGTCATAGAGGTGTCTGCCCTCTGCCGGAGAGGGCAGCACAATAGTAAGTATCCCTGGGTTACCCATCTGTGTCATAGAGGTGTCTGCCCTGTGCCGGAGAGGGCAGCACAATAGTAAGTATCCCTGGGTTACCCATCTCTGTCATAGAGGTGCTGCCCTGTGCCGGAGAGGGCAGCACAATAGTAAGTATCCCTGGGTTACCCATCTGTGTCATAGAGGTGTCTGCCCTGTGCCGGAGAGGGCAGCACAATAGTAAGTATCCCTGGGTTACCCATCTCTGTCATAGAGGTGTCTGCCCTGTGCCGGAGAGGGCAGCACAATAGTAAGTATCCCTGGGTTACCCATCTCTGTCATAGAGGTGACTGCCCTGTGCCGGAGAGGGCAGCACAATAGTAAGTAACCCTGGGTTACCCATCTCTGTCATAGAGGTGTCTGCCCTCTACCGGAGAGGGCAGCACAATAGTAAGTAACCCTGGGTTACCCATCTCTGTCATAGAGGTGTCTGCCCTCTGCCGGAGAGGGCAGCACAATAGTAAGTAACCCTGGGTTACCCATCTCTGTCATAGAGGTGTCTGCCCTGTGCCGGAGAGGGCAGCACAATAGTAAGTATCCCTGGGTTACCCATCTCTGTCATAGAGGTGTCTGCCCTGTGCCGGAGAGGGCAGCACAATAGTAAGTATCCCTGGGTTACCCATCTCTGTCATAGAGGTGTCTGCCCTGTGCCGGAGAGGGCAGCACAATAGTAAGTATCCCTGGGTTAGGCTGTTTCAGGGTTTTATTTGGACACAACTATGAATATGAAATAACATGACTACATATAATGCTTGTTGTAGAGGAAACAGGGGGTGAAAATTACTAACATGTGAGTTCTATTGCAGATGAGATGTTTCCCATAGCAACCAAGCAGATTCTACTTCTGATTTGTTCAGTCCCTTTGGAAGCTAATATAATCTTCTGATTGGTTGCTATGGGAGACTGGGAAGGGGAACTAACTAGGACTAATGTTCTTCATAATATTCTATAGGAGAAGGCCCCTCTGTCAGTATAATGAGCGACAGATAATGCTTTTGGGGAGGGGGTGCAGCCACAGACAGCCCCACAGACCTTGCAGTCGCGGGGAGGCACTGATTAAGTGTGGGCGCTTGACCCATGTCGACCTCTACCCATGTCGACCTAACGGTGTTGACATAATGCTTATCGACTAACTTGCTGTAGACCAAACGATCCCAACCCATATATTGTATCTCTTTAGTTATCGGGATGATACATTGTATTCATACAGAGAACTCCAACATAATTATTGTCTCAATGCCCAGAGTCAGTACAATATGTGCTTGTTCTGGTTCATTCAGCTAGTGCAGCGGTTCTCAAACTGTGGGTCCCAACCTTCTCAGCATGGGGTCCCAACCTTCTCAGCATGGGGTCCCAACCTTCTCAGCATGGGGTTGCGACTCCATGTTGCTGACCATCAGGCTGATGACTTTCTAATCCCAGTCAGCAGGGCCGGACTGGCCATCTGGCACTTCTGGCAAATGTTTAGTAACATGGAGAAAAAGAAGACTCTTTTTTGGGGGCACTCTTAAATAGTTATTTGCATATACATATAGGCAAATACAAATACCTGTAAACTACCAAAGTATGTGGAAAGAAAATCTCTTATATATTTGGCTACATCTGTCACTCAAAGTGTGCCTGAAGCTGTAACGCTGGGTGGAGCCTCTGACTCACATGACTGACTCACATGACAGAGAACCAGCCCAGTGAGCCCACAGTGCCAGACTGCCAGGGTCTGCCTCTCCATGTTACACAGCAAAGACACAGCTACTCACCAGACACACCAGGTGAGCGCCCCACACCTCCATACCTCCCAACATGACCCTCTCCAGGAGGGACAGAATGCTCTGTTTGTGGACTTCCATCCTAATTTATGATTGTCATCATCTGTTTTAAACAGGGTAATTGATAAGAAAGGTGTTTAAGCACAGGTGATGGTAATCCATAAATTAAGAAGAAAGTCCAGAAACAGAGCAATGTGTCCCTCCTGGAGAGGGTCATGTTGGGTATGCACCTCCCTCCCCCCCCCCCCCCCCCCCCCATTCACGGCATCCCCACGATTCAATGGCACATGCAAAACACTGACACGGCTATGGTCGACAATGAAAAAGGTTGACATGAGTTTTTGAAGATTTATTTTTAACTTTTTCAATGTTTTCATATTCATTCTCATGTGTCGACATGGACACCAATGAAGTGCCACACTTATGTCAACATTTACATGTGTTGACCTTTCTGTGTTGATTTTTTCTTGTGGCGATTCGCGGCACCCCCCGGCGACCCCCCTCCCACGATGCACAGCACACCCCCCCAATTCGCGGCGACTCCCGCGATTTGCGGCCCCACCCCGTGACACACCCCCTCCTGCGATTCGTGGCACCCCGCGACCCCCCCCCCATGATTTGTGCCAACCCCCTAGGCCCCCCTTCCTCGCGGTACCCCCCACCCCCCGCGACCCCCCCTACCGCGATTCCCCCCCTGTCATTGCGGCAACCTCCCGCCCCTGCGACCCACCCTCCCACGATTCACTGCAACCCCCCGCGTCCCCCCTCCCACGATTCGCGGCACCCACACCCCCCCGCGACCCCCCCTCCCACAATTCACGGCATCCACCCACGACCCCTCCTCCCGTGATTCGCGGACACACCTCACCTCCCCCCCCCACCCCCGCTCGCGATTCACGGCAACCCCAGGATTAAATGGCACATGCAAAACACTGACACGGCTATGGTCGACAATTAAAAAGGTTGACATGAGTTTTTGAAGATTTATTTTTCTTTTTTGAATCTCTTATATATTTGGCTACATCTGTCACTCAAAGTGTGCCTGAAGCTGTAACGCTGGGTGGAGCCTCTGACTCACATGACTGACTCACACGACAGAGAACCAGCCCAGAGAGCCCACAGTGCCAGACTGCCAGGGTCTGCCTCTCCATCATGTTACACAGCAAATACACAGCTACTCACCAGACACACCAGGTGAGCGCCCCACACCTCCATACCTCCCAACATGACCCTCTCCAGGAGGGACAGAATGCTCTGTTTGTGGACTTCCATCTTAATTTATGATTGTCATCACCTGTTTTAAACAGGGTAATTGATAAGAAAGGTGTTTAAGCACAGGTGATGGTATTTCATAAATTAAGAAGAAAGTACAGAAACAGAGCAATGTGTCCCTCCCCCCCCCACCCCATTCACGGCAACCCCACGATTAAATGGCACATGCAAAACACTGACATGGCTATGGTCGACAATGAAAAAGGTTGACATGAGTTTTTGAAGATTTATTTTTCACTTTTTCAATGTTTTCATATTCATTCTCATGTGTCGACATGGACACCAATGAAGTGCCACACTTATGTCAACATTTACATGTGTTGACCTTTCTGTGTTGATTTTTTCTTGTGGCGATTCGCGGCACCCCCCGGCGACCCCCCTCCTGCGATTCACAGCACACACCCCCAATTCGCGGCGACTCCCGCGATTTGCGGCCCCACCCCGTGACACACCCCCTCCTGCGATTCGTGGCACCCCGCGACCCCCCCTCCCACGATTTGTGCCAACCCCCTAGGCCCCCCCTTCCTCGCGGTACCCCCCACCCCCGCGACCCCCCCTACCGCGATTCCCCCCCTGTCATTGCGGCAACCCCCCGCCCCTGCGACCCACCCTCCCACGATTCACTGCAACCCCCGCGTCCCCCCCTCCCACGATTCGCGGACACACCTCACCTCCTCCCCCCCCCACCCCCGCTCGCGATTCACGGCAACCCCAGGATTAAATGGCACATGCAAAACACTGACACGGCTATGGTCGACAATGAAAAAGGTTGACATGAGTTTTTGAAGATTTATTTTTCTTTTTTTAATGTTTTCATATTCATTCTCATGTGTCGACATGGACACCAATGAAGTGCCACACTTATGTCAACATTTACATGTGTTGACCTTTCTGTGTTGATTTTTTCTTGTAGCAATTTTTTCACAGTGACAATTATGTGCACGTCAACCTACACATCATCAACCAATTCTTTGTATAATATATAACACCTGTTCTGTTTTACTGTAGATGTTTTAAGTCAGATCTTTTACTGCTAATATTACTGTTTATGTAAATGCATTCTGAATGACAGCAACATCCTACCATCCTTCTACAAGAATATATAACCAACTAGGTGATTTATCGCGCCCCGTGCCCCCCCCTCCCGCAATTCACGGACCCCCCGCGCACCCCCCCCCACGATTCACGCCCCCTCCCACAATTCACGTCACCCCCCGCACACACCCCCCTCCCGCCATTCGCAACCCCCCCTCCCGCAATTCGCAACCCCCCCTCCCGCAATTCACGCCCCCTCCCACGCTTTGCGGACCCCCGCCCTCTCCTGCGATCCGCGGCACCCACCACGCCCCTCCCACAATTCACGGCACCCCTAAGCCCCTCTTTAGTCCCCCGTATACTCACACACCCCTATCACTACCCAGCTTCCTGCTCTCCTGAACCGTAACTTCCACCACTGGGGAGTCGCTGACTTTGTTTTGCCCACATGCCCCTATCATGCCTCATAGCCAGCCTCCTGCTCTCATCTACCCTAACTCCCACCCAGTAGGAGGAGACACTGACTCAGGGCCACCGTCCTGTACTCCTGTACTGCCACACTGGACCCTCACCCACTGGCAGAAGCTGCACAGTATCTCCCACCCTCCTCTTTAGTCCCCCTTATGCCCACACACCCCTATCACTACCCAGCCTCCTGTTTTCCTGTGTCGTGACCTCCGCCAGTGGGGAGCCGCTGACTCAAAAACACCCTACTATACTATTGCACACACACACACCTAAACAACATGCACACACAGCCCCCCACCCAACACCCACAATTGTCACTGTACCATCCACACTATCAATGTACATCTTACTCTGTAACCGCTTTTTAATTAAACAAAACAATACACACCCCCTTCCACATCATATGCTCTCTATTTAACACATTTCACCTATAACTCAAGTTGCAATACAGGCATCTTTCATACAATTCTAACCATCTTTCTCATATACAAATGTTCACAAATTAAGGGGGCGCAGCCCCTTACGACGGTGTGAAGAGCGCCCGTAGGGCGCGATGAATCACCTAGTGTTAATGTATGTAGTATTATTTATTTTTAAAACTTAACTTTTAATATTCTTACTACAGTATGTTTAATATAAGTGGTAATGCACACAAAATAAAGTTTAAAAGATGCACTGCAACTCCGTAGTCTTGTCTAGAGCTCTTCATTTAACACAAAATATTTGTGAAATTTTAAGACTGAGAGCTCGTAGACATATCAACCGCTGGACTGAGTTTAGAAATTTGAAGAAAATGTAGCAGGTACAATCTACTGCGTATAATCACATATTACCTAGTGTAGACCATTCAGATAATAACAATTTTACAAGCTTGAAGCCTGGATAGGTTGTGTTACTTAACCTTTATTGTGTCAGCTAATAAGACTTAGTGTGTGCTGTTGCTCTTGGAGAGAGATAAAGTGAACGAAGAATTAGTTTGCTGGTGTCTATATCTCACCCAGATTTCTATATTTCACCATCATACATTTAGAGGATGGTGGTTAAGGAAATTGGGGAGAGCCTCCGCAAATGAAAAATAGAAGTGAGAGATTGGCCACAGTTCCTTCTGCTGCTCGTTTAATCGAGCAAATGCCAGAAGGGCCGATGGCCATGTGGGCCGATTTTGTGCTTTGTGCAAGCTCCAGGACTCACTCACGGCACCCGGTGATGTCACTCTGGGAAAGCCGCGATCTCGCGAGACCGGCAACCCGGAAGTCACGTCCCGGCATCAGTGCCAGTGGATCCAGGCACACTTCGGCGCACCTCAGTGACACTATATGGCACACCAGACGCCACAAGACTCACTCTACAATGGAAATGGTAAGCAGCAGGCTAGCGGGGCGCTGCTCCCTTCTGACACTTTCCTGATTTCTTCCCTACTTTACTACGAATTGACTTTCAGTTTAGACACTCCGGCAGCATTTATGCTGGTTTAGCAGAGACTACCCTGAACTTTATACCATTTGCAATCCCCACATCTCTGGACGACCACCCAGTGGTGTAGCTAGGTGCCACGGTGCCCGGAGCAAGGGCATGTTTTGCGCCCCCCCCCCTTCCCGATTTGTATAAGGGGGGGCTCTTGCAGCAGTATATATGTATATACAGTGTGTATATATACTGTGTATATATATATATACACACACACACACATATACATACATACATACATACATATATATATATACACACAGACACACACATATATATTTATATATATATTTATGCATGATCTAATAAAATCTTGTCAGCGAGTCTTACTTGTGCTGCTGGTCCCAGCCTGGGTCCTGTGCTCCAGGGATCCCGCCTCCTTCCTCCGGGCAGCCTGCCCCCAACCAATTAGGGTCCGGCAGGCTGCAGATTCAATTATAAGTGGACAGCTGAGCCATCGCTCAGCTGTCCTGGGCAGCTCTGCAGCAGGCACCTGGCGTGAGCTGTCGGTGTGCACTGCACAGTAGGGAGGGCAGCGCTGCGGATCGGATCAGTTATAGAGATCCGATCCGCGGCAAGTGTCAGCCATAGGGGGAGCATTTCAGAAAAGCAGGAGGCTCTGTCTCTGACGCCGGGCAAAGCGGAGAGCGGGGGAGCCGGCGGCAGAGAGCACAGCTCCGGCGCCAGGTGATATGTCGGTGCCTGGAGCTAGTGCTCCACCGGCTCCACCCTATCTACGCCCCTGAGACCACCTAAGTCATTTGGCAGGGACATAGGTCCCTGGTGAGGGTCCTATGGTAAAAAGGGGTCCAAAAGAAAAGATAACCACATACCCTAGCCAGGGGCCTGTCAGAGTGATACTGTGTAGGTCCAACCTACCCTGCCAAAACCTGCAAGTCTGTTGCCCCCGGCGACACCAGCACTAGCTCTAAGTAAGGCCCTCCTCTCCCTTAGTGGTTTCCGAGTTAGAGCGCCGTTTGCACTTTTACCTGAACAGGGAGGCTGCCAGTTTTTTGTTACAAGGTTTTAGTTTGCCCATTCCCCAGGCGGTCAGGCTGGTTTCCCGCAGGAATTTGAAGTCAGCAGTGGATTTCCCCGAAGTGGTAAGACAGAAGGTGCAGGCCGAAGTGGCACTGGGCAGAATGGTCGGCCCCTTTTTGTCCGAGTCTTTGCCCAATATGTGTTTTTCACCTTTGGGAGTAGTTCCCAAGAAAGCTCCGGGTACAAAGTTTGCAGCGTGCGTTATCAGCTGTTTGATGAGGTACTCTGTTTAGTCCACAGTTTTGGGCAAGGCGCGCTCATGGCTAAGCTGGACATTGAGTCCGCTTTCCGCCTCCTCCCGTTACACCCCAACTCATTCCGTTTTATGGGTTTTCATTTAGACGGGGGCGTTTTCTTAGATAAATGTCTGCCTATGGGCTGCTCTGTCTCTTGTTCCTACTTTGAGAAGTTTAGCACCTTCTTGCATTGGTGCGTCCAGGATGATACGGGGTGCCGCGGTGTAGGGCGCTACCTGGACGACTTCCTCTTTGTAGGGATTAGGAGACAACGGCACCTGCTCCCTAATATTGTCCTCTGCCATCAGGATATTTTAAGCCCTGGGGGTACCAGTTGCCGCTGACAAGACCGAGGGCTCCACGTGCGTCATCTCCTACCTTGGCATAGAAATCAACACGGCCGTCGGCTGCTGTCGCCTGCCGGCGGACAAGGTCGATAAGCTGTTGGGCCTCATTCAGGAGTCATCCCCATGGGCAGGGTCTTTTGTCGCAAATTAGAGCGAGCTACCGCTGGCGTCAGGGACCCCCATCACACCGTTAGACTATCCCATGAGATCTGTGACGACCTGGTCGTCTGGTCCACCTTTTTGGTGCACTTTAACCATGAGCTGCTGTGGCCCTCAGAGCCATCTTCTAATGCTAGGCTTCAGCTGTTTACGGATGCCGCGGGATCCACGGTTTTGGGGCATTCTTTCAGGGCGAATGGTGTGCGGCCCCATGGCCTCAGTCTTGGGTTGACTGGGGTTTCATGGCTAACCTGCTGTTGTTGGAGCTTTTTCACATTATTTTGGCAGTGGAATTATGGTCCCATAGGCTAGCAAATCAGACAATAGTGTTCTGGTGCGATAACCTGGGCGTGGTGCACGCCATTAACAACCAGCGCACCTCATCCACTCAGGCTTTGCATTTGCATAGGCACCTAGTCTTACTTTGTTTGCAGAACAACATACATTTCATGGTGCGGCACATTCCCGGGGTAGACAACGGCATCGCCCCAGTAGTTCCAGTTACATATAATGTCACCAGTCGTGCCAGTTACCGATGTCCCCAGTAGTGCAAGTTACATATCATGTCCCCAGTAGTGCCAGTTACCGATGTCCCCAGTAGTGCAAGTTACATATCATGTCCCCAGTAGTGCCAGATACAGATGTCCCCAGTAGTGCCAGTTACATATCATGTCCCCAGTATTGCCAGTTGCAGATGTCCCCAGTAATGCCAGTTACATATCATGTCCCCAGTATTGCCAGTTGCAGATGTCCCCAGTAGAGCCAGTTACATATCATGTCCCCAGTAGTGCCAGTTGCAGATGTCCCCAGTAGAGCCAGTTACATATCATGTCCCCAGTAGTGCCAGTTGCAGATGTCCCCAGTAGAGCCAGTTACATATCATGTCCCCAGTAGTGCCAGTTACATATCATGTCCCCAGTAGAGCCAGTTACATATCATGTCCCCAGTAGTGCCAGTTACATATCATGTCCCCAGTAGTGCCAGTTACCGATGTCCCCAGTAGTGCAAGTTACATATCATGTCCCCAGTAGTGCCAGTTGCAGATGTCCCCAGTAGAGCCAGTTACATATCATGTCCCCAGTAGTGCCAGTTGCAGATGTCCCCAGTAGAGCCAGTTACATATCATGTCCCCAGTAGTGCCAGTTACATATCATGTCCCCAGTAGTGCCAGTTACCGATGTCCCCAGTAGTGCAAGTTACATATCATGTCCCCAGTAGCGCCAGTTACAGATGTCCCCGGTAGTGCCAGTTGCAGATGTCCCCGGTAGTGCCAGTTGCAGATGTCCCCAGTAGTGCCAGTTACATATCATGTCCCCAGTAGTGCCAGTTGCAGATGTCCCCAGTAGAGCCAGTTACATATTATGCCCCCAGTAGTGCCAGTTGCAGATTTCCCCAGTAGTGCCAGATACAGATGTCCACAGTAGTGTCAGATACATATCATGCCCCCAGTAGTGCCAGTTGCAGTTGTCCCCAGTAGTGCCAGCTACAGATATCCCCAGTAGTGTCAGATACATACTGTATCATGTCCCCAGTAGTGGGCAGTTACAGATGTCTCCAGTAGTGCCAGTAACATATCATGTCCCCAGTAGTGTCAGTTACATATCGTGTCCCAAGTAGTGCCAGTTACATATTGTGTTCCCAGTAGTGCCAGTTACAGATGTCCCCAGTATTGCCAGCTACAGATGTCCTCAGTAGTGCAAGCTACAGATGTCCCCAGTAGTGCCAGTTACATATCGTGTTCCCAGTAGTGTCAGTTGTATATCATGTCCCAGTAGTTTCAGCTACAGATGTCCCCAGTAGTGCCAGTTAGAGATGTCCCAAGTAGTGCCAGTTACAGATGTCCCCAGTAGTGCCAGTTACATATCATGTCCCCAGTAGTGCCAATTAGATATCATATCCTCAGTAGTGCCAGTTACATATCATGTCCCCAGTAGTGCCAGTTACATATCTTATCCTCAGTAGTACCAGTTACATATCATGTCCCCAGTAGTGACAGTTACATATTATATCCTCAGTAGTGCCAGTTACATATCATGTCCCCAGTAGTGCCAGTTACATATTATATCGTCAGTAATGCCAGTTACATATCATGTCCCCGGTAGTGCCAGTTACATATTATATCCTCAGTAGTGCCAGTTACATATCATGTCCCCAGTAGTGCCAGTTACATATAATGTTCCTAGTAGTGCCAGTTACATATTATATCCTCAGTAGTGCCAGTTACATATCATGTTCCCAGTAGTGCCAGTTACATATTATATCCTCAGTAGTGCCAGTTACATATCATGTCCCCAGTAGTGCCAGTTACATATTATATCCTCAGTAGTGCTGTTACATATCATGTTCCCAGTAGTGCCAGTTACATATTATATCCTCAGTAGTGCCAGTTACATATCATGTCCCCAGTATTGCCAGTTACAGATGTCCCCAGTATTGCCAGCTACAGATGTCCTCAGTAGTGCAAGCTACAGATGTCCCCAGTAGTGCCAGTTACATATCGTGTTCCCAGTAGTGTCAGTTGTATATCATGTGCCAGTAGTTTCAGCTACAGATGTCCCCAGTAGTGCCAGTTAGAGATGTCCCAAGTAGTGCCAGTTACAGATGTCCCCAGTAGTGCCAGTTACATATCATGTCCCCAGTAGTGGCAATTAGATATCATATCCTCAGTAGTGCCAGTTACATATCATGTCCCCAGTAGTGCCAGTTACATATCATGTTCCCAGTAGTGCCAGTTACATATCATGTTCCAAGTAGTGCCAGTTACATATTATATCCTCAGTAGTGCCAGTTACATATCATATCCTCAGTAGTGCCAGTTACATATAATGTCCCCAGTAGTGCCAGTTACATATCATGTCCCCTGTTATGCCAGTTACATATTATATCCTCAGTAGTGCCAGTTACATATCATGTCCCCAGTAGTGCCAGTTACATATCATGTTCCCAGTAGTGCCAGTTACATATCATGTTCCAAGTAGTGCCAGTTACATATTATATCCTCAGTAGTGCCAGTTACATATCATGTCCCCAGTAGTGCCAGTTATATATCATGTCCCCAGTAGTGCCAGTTACATATCATGTTCCCAGTAGTGCCAGTTACATATTATATCCCCAGTAGTGCCAGCTACATATTATATCCTCAGTAGTGCCAGTTACCTATCATGTTCCCAGTAGTGCCAGTTACATATTATTTCCTTAGTAGTGCCAGTTACTTATCATGTTCCCAGTAGTGCCAGTTACATATTATATCCTCAGTAGTGCCAGTTACATATCATGTCCCCAGTAGTGCTAGTTACATATTGTGTTCCCAGTAGTGTCAGTTGTATATCATGTGCCAGTAGTTTCAGCTACAGATGTCCCCAGTAGTGCCAGTTAGAGATGTCCGAAGTAGTGCCAGTTACAGATGTCCCCAGTAGTGCCAGTTATATATCATGTCCCCAGTAGTGGCAATTAGATATCATATCCTCAGTAGTGCCAGTTACATATCATGTCCCCAGTAGTGCCAGTTACATATCTTATCCTCAGTAGTGCCAGTTACATATCATGTGCCCAGTAGTGCCAGGTACATATCATGTTCCCAGTAGTGCCAGTTACATATCATATCCTCAGTAGTGCCAGTTACATATAATGTCCCCAGTAGTGCCAGTTACATATCATGTCCCCTGTTATGCCAGTTACATATTATATCCTCAGTAGTGCCAGTTACATATCATGTCCCCAGTAGTGCCAGTTACATATCATGTTCCCAGTAGTGCCAGTTACATATCATGTTCCAAGTAGTGCCAGTTACATATTATATCCTCAGTAGTGCCAGTTACATATCATGTCCCCAGTAGTGCCAGTTATATATCATGTCCCCAGTAGTGCCAGTTACATATCATGTTCCCAGTAGTGCCAGTTACATATTATATCCCCAGTAGTGCCAGCTACATATTATATCCTCAGTAGTGCCAGTTACGTATCATGTTCCCAGTAGTGCCAGTTACATATTATTTCCTTAGTAGTGCCAGTTACATATCATGTTCCCAGTAGTGCCAGTTACATATTATATCCTCAGTAGTGCCAGTTACATATCATGTCCCCAGTAGTGCCAGTTACAGATGGGTCAGGGTCCATCTTTGCAGGGGATGGCGCTGGCGTCGCCAGCCGCCATCCCCCACCAGCGCCATGGCGATCGTGAGAAGGGGACGCGCGCGCACGAGAGGCGCGCGCGCCCCCTTCCGACAGCGCTTCCAAACGTTTCCCCGGGCCCCGCCGGCTTGCCGGCGGTAACCCGGGGTCCCCGCCGCCTGCCCGCATCCCCCCTAACCCCCCCCTAACCCCGTCCGTCTCCCTGAGGCGGAGACGGACAGGGTTTCCGCCACGCTAGCGACGGAGACTGAGACGCGCGTGCGCGTGAGACGCACGCGCGTCTCAGTCTCCTCGCTGGCGAGGCTGCTGGCGGGTCGCCAGCGCGTACGTTCTGGCGACCCGCCAGCAAGGATGTGCATAGGCACATACTGTACATATTATATCCTCAGTAGTGCCAGTTACATATCATGTCCCGAGTAGTGCCAGTTACATATCATGTCCCCAGTAGTGCCAGTTACATATCATGTTCCCAGTAGGTTTTTAGCAAAAAAACAACAACCTGTACTTACTTTTATCTTGCCCGTTCTTGTACAAATTTGTGGTGGTCACTGACCTCATGTGAAGTCATCTGTCCGCCACATGCTTGCATTCATGCCCAGCGGTTCCATGCATGCCCATGAAATGATGGGTGGCCCCGTTCAACCACCCCGCGCCTGTCAATCATTTTGTGAACACCCTGGCGAGTGTATAACATGAGCGACTATGCGCCATACACTATTTCACTGGTGTTCTAGCTTATGCTGTTTTTTTGGGCTGCCGCATCCTGCACCTAGATATAGCACCAGGGATCCCCAATATCATACATTTGTGCATATATATAACCAATATCTCTGAATTCTATTATCATGTAGTGTTCTAGACTGGTTACCAGTGGCGGCTCGTACCTTTTGGGCGGAGGGGGCTGCAGCCGCCGCTGGGGTGCCACGATGCAGGCACAGTCCCCGCTTCAGCTGCCGCCACTACCACTGCCACCGCTCCCCCTGGTCCCCGCAGCATTCCTGGCACGTGTGCTATGATGACAGGCGCCGGGACTGGCGCATGCGCCATACAAACCTTTGTACTGCGCATGCGGCCAGCTTCTATGGGCTGCTTCGGCAACAGCCCATAGAAGGGGGATCACGGTCCCAGCGCCTGTATAATACAGATGACACACACCGGAACCGGCACGTGCGCAGTATCGATATAGATTTTGCTCGGCAGCCCATAGAGAGGCGTCCAGGAGAAAGGGAACACCTCCCAATGGGACTGACTCGGTGACTGGCAGATCGGACATCCAATAGAAAGTCACTGCCAGTCACAGTGAAGCTACTGCAGTCTGGCTTCACAGTGGCGGATTTTACCTGGGGGGGCGGGGGGGGGGGGAGGCTGCAGCCCATAGGTAAAAACCGCCACTGCTAGTTACTAATACCATTCAGAGCTGGGGGAAACAATGTATTTTTTCACTTACAGACTATGCGCATGTGCTGACCAGCACCATCGGGAACGGGGACGAATTAGAACCTGTGCGAACAAGTCTGAATCAGCTCCTTAATCCTCTTTTAATTTAACTCTATTATATAGTCCTATATCACATGACTATACTATTAAAATAGTCAAATAATAAATATGATTATACAAAGTCAATATCAGTAAAGTTTAGTTCAATAAAAACATATGTAAACAAGTTTTCATAATTTTTTAGATGTTATTTGAGAAGTTTGTTTTACTTCCAATAGAATTGTATTCAATATAACCGCAATGAACAGTTATTATTTGCTGACGAAGGCGCTAGTGATACCGGTAAGGGCAGCACCGGGGTGATTGTGTTCCTCCTAATTAATCCTTACATCGACCTTTCATCTGTGTCCCAGCAGATTCACTTTCCAGAATTTACAAGATGTCAACAGTCATTAAAATTCAATTATGATATTGTGTAAGATTTGCTGCTGTTCCTACTGTACAGATGGGGCCCTAACCTCAGGGTATAAGTAGAGGTTACTGCGCTGTACGTACAATGTCTGATTCCCCCTGCATCTGGAGGCGTTCTTAGGATCGGTGAGTGAGTATACAGTATGTGTGGTGTGTGTGTTACTTATTGTTGATCACTGAAGATTGACAGGCCATATGAAGACACATGAAATAGGTCAACGAGGCCAATGGCGTAACTATACATTTTGCTCACGCTCCCCAAAAAGTTTCTGGCACCCCCCCCAAATGCCCCTTATGCATTATGCCACATACTGTAATGCCCCTTATGCAGTATGCCACACACCATAATGCCACTTACACTATACACCCCACACAATAATGGCACTTACAATATACGCCACACACTGTAATGACGTATACCGCTCACACACACACACAGTATACACCACCCCCATTATATAACCCCCACTGTATACAACACCCCCATTATCTAACTGCAGCACACACACAGTATACACCATCCCCATTATATACCCCCCCCACACACAGAATACACCACCCCCATTATATAACCCCCACACACAGTATACACCATCCCCATTATATACCCCCCCCCACACACACACAGTATAAACCACCCCCATTATATAACCCCCACACACAGTATACAGCACCCCCATTATCTAACTGCCATGCACATACAGTATACACCACCCCCATTATATACCCCCCACACACAGTATACAACACCCCCATTATCTAACTGCCGCACACACACAGTATACACTATCCCCATTATATACCCCCCACACATAGTATACACCACCGCCATTATATACCTCCCACACACAGTATACACCACCCCCATTATATACCCCCCACGCACAGTATACAACACCCCCATTATCTAACTGCCGCGCACATAGAGTGTACACCCCCCCATTATATACCCCTCACACACACAGTATAAAACTCCCTCATTGTCTAACTGCCGCGCACATACAGTATACACCACCCCAATTATATACCCCTCACACACACAGTGTGATACCCCCATAAGTCAGATCTTCATTCCCCCCTTCAGCAGATATTATGTAGGTGCTGCGCTGGACGGATCACATATGGGAATCCTTTGAGAGGTAGGGCCATTAGGAGCTAGCCTGAGCCTGAGGTATCAGGTGAGGTGGAGCAGCACTGAGAGGAGACAGTACTCAACAGTGCAGGGAGTCCTGCTGTGAGGACTAGCGGCGCTGACAGGCTCTGGCAGCTGCGGAGGGGGAAGAGGCACCTGGCAGCAGCGGTGGTCCCCAGTGACAGTTGCGGAGGCTGATTGTCCTCTTGGCAGTGGCGGTGATCTTCCCCGAGACAGACTCTCCCATTTCTTTGGGAAGTGATCGGGTGGCAGCCCCCACAGAAAGTGGTCAGTGTACGGTGCAGCTGAGAGGAGGAGCAACGGAGTTGGGCCCTGCAGCACTGAATGGGCACACACAGCAGCAGGACTGCAAACCGGGTGCAGGCTACAGTGGTGCAGGACTCATGGGCACTACACTTCCTGCACTCTCCGCAGAGCCCGATGGCCTCCCCCAAGCCACCGCGGGGTCTGCGGCAGCATTGTTACGCCACTGAACAGGACTAAAGTTAATGGGGTTGGAAGGTTGACACCTTGCCATTGCTGACCTTCAGTGCTCGAACCAATGCATGTTGTCCTAATATGGCTCGACCGAATGACCTATACCCATCCGAAGGAGATAGACCGCTCTGTACGCTGTTTTGGTCTCTGAGTCAGTTTTCATAAATAAATCAATACAAGTACAGTAAGTGCGTCTGAAACTAACATACTATTAACAATCTATCATTTTATTAAATTAAATGGGAAAAAAGACCTTATATAGTAAAAGTGCATGTCCCTAGCAAACGATTATTTTTCATCTCTTGATTTATAGGGATTTATTTACTACAGTAAATGTGAGTTCTATTGAAGATTGGGGGTGAGATTTAATAGGATGAGAGATTCAGAAAGTGAGAGATTTGGGAAGAAAGCTCCAGTTTTTTTAAAGCGGCAATCATTTACACTGCAAAACCCAGTTTGATTTTGCAGTGTAAATGATTGCCGCTTTAAAAAAACTGGAGATTTCTTCCCAAATCTCTCACTTTCTGAATCTCGCATCCTATTAAATCTCACCCAGGAAGTTGTTATGGGCAAACAGCAACAGAACACGGGGACATGCACTGACACTAGAGGGAGGAAGGTACAGGTGGGAGACATTATTCACAGGAAGAGGAGCAGCAGAACACGAGGACATGCATTGACACTAGGGGGAGGAAGGTACAGGTGGGAGACATTAGTCATTAGTCAAAGGAGGAGGAGCAGCAGAACACGAGGACACGCACTGACACTAGGGGGAGGAAGGTACAGGTGGGAGACATTCTTCACAGGAAGAGGAGCAGCAGAACACGAGGACATGCACTGACACTAGGGGGAGGAAGGTACAGGTGGGAGACATTAGTCACAGGAAGAGGAGCAGCAGAACACGAGGACATGCACTGCCACTAGAGGGAGGAAGGTACAGGTGGGAGACATTCTTCACAGGAAGAGGAGCAGCAGAACACGAGGACATGCACTGCCACTAGAGGGAGGAAGGTACAGGTGGGAGACATTAGTCACAGGAAGAGGAGCAGCAATACACGAGGACATGCACTGCCACTAGGGGGCGGAAGGTACAGGTGGCAGACATTATTCACAGGAAGAGGAGCAGCAGAACACGAGGACATGCACTGACACTAGAGGGAGGAAGATTCAGGGGAAATCTGAGGAAGAATTACCTCACAGAAAGAGTAGTAGATAAGTGGAATAGCCTCCCATCAGAGGTGGTAGAGGCTAAGACAGTAGCACAATGTAAACATGCTTGGGATAGGCATACAGTATTGTTTTCATTACAAAACATTAAGGATCAAATATGTATTGAGGTAACATGTTTTTTTAAAAAGGGGCAGACTAGATGGGCCAGGTGGTTCTTATCCGCCGTCACATTCTATGTTTGTATGGCTCATGACCAGGGGCGTAGATAGTGTAAGGCAGCCCCCGCTGCTGCTTGGGGGAGCGGGGGCTGCGTGGGCTCCGGGTGCCGGCACCCGCCTGGCAGCCGGCATACTGAGTGGAGTGTGGCCGCGGACACTGTCAGTCAAAAAAAACAAAACCTTACTTGAAGGGCGAGCGGGCGGGCTGTCCAATGGGAGGGAGGGAAGCAGGGGCGTTGTGTTGGAAGGTCCAATATGTTGCCGCCGGGCTTCTCAGCCTCCCGTCCCGAGTCCCATTCAGTGACGCCGTGCGAGTGACGTCATGCCGCCGACGCCCACCCGCCCGTGCGTACAGTATGACAGCGTGTCCCTGCACTGTTCTGGCTGCCCGGCCCCGGCAGGCTGAAGTGGAGGAGGAGGTCCCTTCTCCACTCTAGAGGAGCAGCAGCAGCAGCCAGCCCAAATAGGCAGCGTGAGGCGTGGATCTCTTACACGGGGAGGTGGCAGCATTGTGGGGGTAAGCGGCTGTCACTTATGTTCTTCTCTGTCACCTTTTTCCTAACCCTCTCACCTCTATCCTTATCCTGTCACTTCTGTCCATCCATCTTTGTCCTCTACCTGTCATCTATTTCTTGCCATGTCCCCACAGTCTTGCCATGTCCCCACTGCATCACAGGTCTCCAACCCACAGCGGGCTGCAGGCACATTCTATGTGCTGAAGCCCCTTCAAAATGGCATAATAGGTGGTATAATTTGAAATGGGCATTGTGTTGGGTGGCATGTCTAATGGGCATTATAGTGGGTGGCATTATGTGTAGTGGGCATTATTGTGTGTGGTATTATGTGTAAAGGGCATTATGGTATGAGGGAATTATATGTAATGGACATTTTTTGTCTGAGCGCGGGTTGCGATAGTAGCCCTGCCCAATGAATTAGGCTCCACCTGGTTTTGCATCTCCAGGAATTGATGATTCATGAGGTGGCAACCCTAGACACCACGCTGGTGGCTGGCTCCCTGTGCAACACATATAATATAATGTGTAATACGGCGTGTCCCATAATGTGTAGTGGGCACTACGGCGTGTCCCATAATGTGTAGTGGCGTGTCCCATAATGTGTAGTGGGCACTACGGCGTGTCCCATAATGTGTAGTGGGCACTACGGCGTGTCCAATAATGTGTAGTGTATATGTGTGTGTGTGTATGTATATCTATAGATAGAGCGCCCGTAATTCTTGCAGGGGCTGGCGGTAGATTTGCCAGCTGCCAGAAGGGGACATGCGCACACGAGACACGCGTGCGTCCCCTTACTACGGTGCTCCCCGCCGCTTGATACCACCTCCCTGCTCCCCCCCTAACCCTGCCCGTCTCCCTGAAGCAGAAACTGGCGGGGTTTGCGTCCCGTCCAACCCCCCCCCCGCCGCCAGGAAACTGGGACGCTCAGATGGAGCGTCGCATCTCCTGCAAGGGGGGCGCAACAATTTTTTTGGCAGGGGGGAGCAAAATTTATAGTTACGCCACTGCTCATGACAGTGTATTAGGGTTATTACCCTTACCCCTTGCAGAAGGTAGTAGAAGTGTATGGTACAGTACTTACATTTGTTATCCTGCCCTTTTATACACAAACAGCCCACACAGCGCTACACACAGAACGATCAGTGCTGCATTTACAAGAGCCTGGTCAGATTGCTTAGAAAGGGGGTGAAAATCGCCCCGTGTGTATTCCCCCGAACTGAACAGTTGAACAGTGTTTAAAGAAGACTCACAAACCAGTGGCAAATGCAGGATTTTCAGAAGGGGGTTTCCAGAGGGGCGGAGCAAAGCACAGAGATGGACCCTTAGGTTACCCAGTATATGCCGGGTCAGTTAAAGTATTATAGATAGACCAAATGTGTGTGTATATATACATACCTCCCAACATGACCCTCTCCAGGAGGGACACAATGCTCTGTTTCTGGACTTTCCTCTTAATGTATGATTACCATCACCTGTGTTGAAACACCTTTCTTCTCAATTAACCTGTTTAAAACAGGTGATGGCAATTCTTAATTAAGAGGACAGTCCAGGAGCAGAGCATTGTGTCCCTCCTGGAAAGGGTCATGTTGGGAGGTATGTATATATATATATATATATATATATATATATATACATAATACATACATACAGGGCGTCAACAGCAGTGTAGACCCCTGGGCATAGCAATGTATTGGGGCACCTACCAATCCTCCAGCGGTAGGGGTGGGGGGAAGCTTTGATGTCTCCCGGATGGTAGGGGGTATTATATCAACATGTAGGGCCTGGATCAGTAATTTCCACTACTTACCACTTTACTGCACAGATGGTGGGAGATGAGGTGGGAGAAGGGGGCATTGGGCTGGATGAAGGGGTCCTGATACATAACTTCCAGGGTGGTAGAGGATGTTTAATATGCAGAGGAGGGGTGTATAGTAGAGTGGGCATATTATTCATAATTTTCTGGTGGGAGGACAGCTTGCTTGACTGCAGATATCTCCAGTTCCCGGAAATGGATTTCTTAGATTTTAATGGAATTAAAAACTAGAGAATCCCTCCTACCAAATGGTATTGGGGACTAGGGGATCAGAGTTCAGGAGGCAGAGCAATCTGCCAACGAGAATATAATACTACATACCAGGTGTGTGGAGCTGGAGCAGTAACCAGCTGCTGGAAGGCTGATATCTCTGGTTCTGGGAACAGTAGAGACAAGCTACTAGTGTCAATCAAAGGGGGAGAGTCCCAGCTTTTAGAATATGCCCTCAGAAAAACTCTAAGTTAGACAGAACCTGGAATATCTGACTGGGAAGAGCAATTAACAAGCTTGGATGGGGACCACTGATTTGAAGTCAGATATCTCCGGTTCCCAAGGGCCGATTTTTAAAATTCTTGTACCCATGGAAAGAGGGTGGTAGAGGATGTTTAATATGCAGAGGAGGGGTGTATAGTAGAGTGGGCATATTATTCATAATTTTCTGGTGGGAGGACAGCTTGCTTGACTGCAGATATCTCCAGTTCCCGGAAATGGATTTCTTAGATTTTAATGGAATTAAAAACTAGAGAATCCCACCTACCAAATGGTGTTAGGGACTAGGGGATCAGAGTTCAGGAGGCAGAGCAATCTGCCAACGAGAATATAATACTACATACCAGGTGTGTGGAGCTGGAGCAGTAACCAGCTGCTGGAAGGCTGATATCTCTGGTTCTGGGAACAGTAGAGACAAGCTACTAGTGTCAATCAAAGGGGGAGAGTCCCAGCTTTTAGAATATGCCCTCAGAAAAACTCTAAGTCAGAAAGAACCTGGAATATCTGACTGGGAAGAGCAATTAACAAGCTTGGATGGGGACCACTGATTTGAAGTCAGATATCTCCGGTTCCCAAGGGCCGATTTTTAAAATTCTTGTACCCATGGAAAGAGGGGACCCTCAGCTTTCAGCCTAGGGCCCTTAGACTCCTGGGGGGGGGGGGTTTCTGGGTACTCAGAAACACCCCCTGCGTGCGCTACTGCAAACTATTGTATAAACGTTATTTGGATAATTATAAAATATTTAGTGATAATATAATTAATTTCACATCTGTATCTGTCCCTGATCGTTTAACTGAAATTATGTAAAATTACTTATATTAATTTATTCATTTTCTATTATTTACAAGCTGATGTCAGGATGTATAAAACCAGGTTTATATTTAATAGCATGAAAAAAATAAATGAGATCGTTTGTCCTGGTTTCCGGGTTATTTGCCAAATATATTTTGAAATACCTATAAAAACAAACAAACAAAAACAATGTATCGTACTTATTAGGAGTTTGCTTTCTCTTACACATTGTTACTTTTTCTAAGAAACAAATGTATATTTATATTAAAAGCTACAAGCCAATCAACTCCTAACTGCCATGTTACATGCTATGTTTGAAAAATGGCAGTTAGGACCTGTTACTTTATCTCTCTCCATGCTATCCCCCTCCAAGGCTTAATTGATAGACCCCATATATTATATTACAGTGATGATTAATAACATGTGCCCCCTCCAGCTGTTGTGGGACTACACACCCCAGCATGCCCCATCACAGTTTTTGCATACACTAGTAGCAAACCTGTGGCAGGGGCTGCTGGGATGTGTAGTTCTACAACATCCGGAGTGATACAACATGCGAGAAGCGTTTTATAGCAGAAGCCCCTTAATATTCCACTTCACATAAAATAGCTCAATATGTTCAGACATTTTCATTTTAAAATCACTAATTATAGAAAATGTAAAATTCTGAATCTGCAGCATCAACTTCCTGCGCTGAGATCACATCACACAAACTGGAATTCCTGTTATCGGCCGGGTCACACTTATTGTGTTCATTTCTATGGCACCAAAAGGGTTCAGACATAATTTAGGAAGCCCATTGATGGACTGACTGCTAGGCAATATAGGCAGCTGCCTAGTTCCCAGGGTCCCGCCAACAGGGCTGAATTGAGGGCCATTTACAAGTTCCAGGGTCCAGCGGATGAGAGACTTTGTGGCTGCTGGGGTGAGGTGACAGCTGGCTGCTGACTCTGTGTGGCTCAAACCCCCAATGGTGGATGCTGGAGGAGACAGGAGGATGCTGGAGGAGGCAGGTGCATGTTGATGGAGGCAGGTGGCCGCTGGAGGAGGCAGGTGCATGTTGATGGAGGCAGGTGGCCGCTGGAGGAGGCAGGTGCATGTTGATGGAGGCAGGTGGCCGCTGGAGGAGGCAGGTGCATGTTGATGGAGGCAGGTGGCCGCTGGAGGAGGCAGGTGCATGTTGATGGAGGCAGGTGGCCGCTGGAGGAGGCAGGTGCATGTTGATGGAGGCAGGTGGCCGCTGGAGGAGGCAGGTGCATGTTGATGGAGGCAGGTGGCCGCTGGAGGAGGCAGGTGCATGTTGATGGACGCAGGTGGCCGCTGGAGGAGGCAGGTGCATGTTGATGGACGCAGGTGGCCGCTGGAGGAGGCAGGTGCATGTTGATGGACGCAGGTGGCCGCTGGAGGAGGCAGGTGCATGTTGATGGAGGCAGGTGGCCGCTGGAGGAGGCAGGTGCATGTTGATGGAGGCAGGTGGCCGCTGGAGGAGGCAGGTGCATGTTGATGGAGGCAGGTGGCCCCTGGAGGAGGCAGGTGCATGTTGATGGAGGCAGGTGGCCGCTGGAGGAGGCAGGTGCATGTTGATGGAGGCAGGTGGCCGCTGGAGGAGGCAGGTGCATGTTGATGGAGGCAGGTGGCCGCTGGAGGAGGCAGGTGCATGTTGATGGAGGCAGGTGGCCGCTGGAGGAGGCAGGTGCATGTTGATGGACGCAGGTGGCCGCTGGAGGAGGCAGGTGCATGTTGATGGACGCAGGTGGCCGCTGGAGGAGGCAGGTGCATGTTGATGGACGCAGGTGGCCGCTGGAGGAGGCAGGTGCATGTTGATGGAGGCAGGTGGCCGCTGGAGGAGGCAGGTGCATGTTGATGGAGGCAGGTGGCCGCTGGAGGAGGCAGGTGCATGTTGATGGAGGCAGGTGGCCCCTGGAGGAGGCAGGTGCATGTTGATGGAGGCAGGTGGCCGCTGGAGGAGGCAGGTGCATGTTGATGGAGGCAGGTGGCCGCTGGAGGAGGCAGGTGCATGTTGATGGAGGCAGGTGGCCGCTGGAGGAGGCAGGTGCATGTTGATGGAGGCAGGTGGCCGCTGGAGGAGGCAGGTGCATGTTGATGGAGGCAGGTGGCCGCTGGAGGAGGCAGGTGCATGTTGATGGAGGCAGGTGGCCGCCGGAGGAGGCAGGTGCATGTTGATGGAGGCAGGTGGCCGCTGGAGGAGGCAGGTGCATGTTGATGGACGCAGGTGGCCGCTGGAGGAGGCAGGTGCATGTTGATGGACGCAGGTGGCCGCTGGAGGAGGCAGGTGCATGTTGATGGACGCAGGTGGCCGCTGGAGGAGGCAGGTGCATGTTGATGGAGGCAGGTGGCCGCTGGAGGAGGCAGGTGCATGTTGATGGAGGCAGGTGGCCGCTGGAGGAGGCAGGTGCATGTTGATGGAGGCAGGTGGCCCCTGGAGGAGGCAGGTGCATGTTGATGGAGGCAGGTGGCCGCTGGAGGAGGCAGGTGCATGTTGATGGAGGCAGGTGGCCGCTGGAGGAGGCAGGTGCATGTTGATGGAGGCAGGTGGCCGCTGGAGGAGGCAGGTGCATGTTGATGGAGGCAGGTGGCCGCTGGAGGAGGCAGGTGCATGTTGATGGAGGCAGGTGGCCGCTGGAGGAGGCAGGTGCATGTTGATGGAGGCAGGTGGCCGCTGGAGGAGGCAGGTGCATGTTGATGGAGGCAGGTGGCCGCTGGAGGAGGCAGGTGCATGTTGATGGAGGCAGGTGGCCGCTGGAGGAGGCAGGTGCATGTTGATGGAGGCAGGTGGCCGCTGGAGGAGGCAGGTGCATGTTGATGGAGGCAGGTGGCCGCTGGAGGAGGCAGGTGCATGTTGATGGAGGCAGGTGGCCGCTGGAGGAGGCAGGTGCATGTTGATGGAGGCAGGTGGCCGCTGGAGGAGGCAGGTGCATGTTGATGGAGGCAGGTGGCCGCTGGAGGAGGCAGGTGCATGTTGATGGAGGCAGGTGGCCGCTGGAGGAGGCAGGTGCATGTTGATGGAGGCAGGTGGCCGCTGGAGGAGGCAGGTGCATGTTGATGGAGGCAGGTGGCCGCTGGAGGAGGCAGGTGCATGTTGATGGAGGCAGGTGGCCGCTGGAGGAGGCAGGGGCATGTTGATGGAGGCAGGTGGCCTCTGGAGGAGGCAGGTGCATGTTGATGGACGCAGGTGGCCGCTGGAGGAGGCAGGTGCATGTTGATGGACGCAGGTGGCCGCTGGAGGAGGCAGGTGCATGTTGATGGACGCAGGTGGCCGCTGGAGGAGGCAGGTGCATGTTGAAGGAGGCAGGTGGCCGCTGGAGGAGGCTGGTGCATGTTGATGGACGCAGGTGGCCGCTGGAGGAGGCAGGTGCATGTTGATCGACGCAAGTGGCCGCTGGAGGAGGCAGGTGCATGTTGATGGACGCAGGTGGATGCTGGGGTGAGGTACAGACTGTCTGCGGATCTGGATGGCTCATGCTCCAAGCACTGGCGCTGGAGGGAGCTTGAAGGAAAGGTGTGTGTGTATATGTGGGGGCTGTGTGTGTGTGGGGGCTGTGTGTGTGTGTGGGGGGGCTCTGTGTATGTGGGGGCTGTGTGTGTGGGGGTGGGCTGTGTGTATGTGGGGGCTGTGTGTATGTGGGGGCTGTGTGTATGTGGGGGGCTTTGTATGTGGGGGCTGTGTGTGTGTGTGGCTATAGGGGCAGCATGTGTATATTTGTGGCTATGGGGGATGATGTATATGTGTGTGGCTGTGTGTATGTGGGGGCTGTGTGTATGTGGGGGCTGTGTGTGTGTATGTGGGGGTGGGGGGTGTGGGGGTGGGCTGTGTGTATGTGGGGGCTGTGTGTGTGTGTGTGTGGGGGGGGTGTATGTGGGGGCTGTGTGTGTGGGGGTGGGCTGTGTGTATGTGGGGGCTGTGTGTGTGTATGTGGGGGGGGGTGTGGGGGTGGGCAGTGTGTATGTGGGGGCTGTGTGTGTATGTGGGGGGGGTGTGTGGGGGTGGGCAGTGTGTATGTGGGGGCTGTGTGTGTGTGTGGGTGTGTGTGGGGGCGGTGTGTATGTGGGGGCTATGTGTGGCTATAGGGGCAGCATGTGTATATTTGTGGCTATGGGGGATGATGTATATGTGTGTAGCTGTGTGTATGTGGGGGCTGTGTGTATGTGGGGGCTGTGTGTGTGTGGGGGCTATGTGTGTGTTTGTGTCTGTGGCTATGGAGGCAGTGATTTTTGGGGACGTTCCCAACCCTCCCTAACAGCTGGGCAGCCCCCGGCTCTCTCCTTGGCATCTCTTTAGCGATCACCGCTGGCTCTGCTCCCCCCAACTGACCCCCACTTATAGGACATTATTACCACCTGCGGGAGGACATTGAGTACTGTCCTGCTGCTAGGGAGCAGTGGCGGCTCCTACCTCAGTGCAGAAGAAGGGCTCCCGCTGGCCGCGACTCTGCCCCCTCTACTTCTGATCCGCGCCAATGCCGGTCCTCGCTGCCGCTGCCGCCATACTGCCATGTTTGCGGGACCAGGACATGCGCAGTAGCATCCTTGGGCCTCCCAGTTTCTATCCTCTGCTACAGCAGCAGCCCATAGAAGCGATATCACAGAGCCGGTGCCTGTACACTGTAGGTGACAGGCCCCGGGACAGGTAAATGCTTAGGATCGGCCTTGATACTGCACAGGCGCATACCACCTCCCAATGGGACTGCCTTGGGTAACTGGCAGGTCAGAATTCCAGTAGAAAGTCACTGCCAGTCACACTGAAGCCAGCAGAGTATCCAGAGGTGGGATTCAGCCGGTTCGCAGGTCCGCCACCTTCCGTGGCTATTTTGAATGCTACTGCAGCTGCTGGACCACGAGCCAATAGGAGCTTGCGGTCTAGCAGCCAATAAGGAGCGGCAATGGGGGCTTCTTATTGGCTGCCGGCCGCGAGCTTCTACTGTCTCTCGGTCCAGCGGGAGAATTCAAAATAGCCGCGGACCTGCTTTCAGTTCAGTATACAGCCGGGCTCTCAACCCAGCTGTCACAGCTGCTTACAGCACCTCTCCTCTCTATTAGCTGAGCGCTCCATGCACTATCCCTGCAGTCTCCTCCTCCGTGCCGAGTGCTGAGGTGTGGAGTGTGGACCCGGCGGATGACGGAGAACCCCTGCAGCAGGGTGGGTGCTCTCACTCCTAGAATGCCTGGCACTGGGACAGATGCCTGTATTTACCGCTGAACAGGTAGAGCCTCTCTGTGACACTCTCCAAGATGCTCTCTCTCTGACACACTCTCTCTCCCTCTCTGAGGGGGGGGGGGGGCTTCTAAAACTTTTTCTATGGGGCCTAACAAGTTCTAGTTACGCCCCTGGCAACCAGCATGTATTCCCCCTTGGCACCGAGCATGAAGCCCCCTTGGCATCCAGCATGAAGCCCCTGGCATCCAGCATAAAGCCCCTGGCATCGAGCAACACCCCCCTAGCCATGAGCATGTAGGTAAGTGGCACATGTTTCAAATATGTAATGGGCATCATGGTGTGTGGCAAAATGTGTAACTGGCATCACGGCGTGTAGTAGAATGTGTAATGGGCATTATGGCATGTGGCTTTATGTGCAATGGGCATTAGGACATAGAACCTGTTGTTAATTTGTTTGAATCCCACCACTGGGAGTATCACAGACTGCACTGGCTTCACTTACTCAGAGCACAGTGGCGGATTATACCTGGAGGGCTGCAGTCCTGTACAAACCGCCACTGGTCGGGAGGTATGGTAACTAGACCCCTAATATAGTCAATGCTTTGATCACTGGTAAGTGTAAAGGTCATTGATCACTCCTTATTCTCCTGGATCTCTCCGCTGCATTGTACACTCTCTGAATCCACCTCCTCCTCATTACCTCTCTGGGTTGGCGCACCTCTGGGCTCTGCTTTCCATATCTATACCACATCTCTTTGCAAACTAAGCAGCTTTTTCAGTTATCAGTATCATAGTCAAATCTACCAAGCCACCATCTGTATTGGCCCATGTCACCCTAAGGCGTATCTATAATTGGGTGCAGTGTGTGCAATGCACATGTCCTCCTGAGCAAGGTGACCATTTTACCAGTGATTTGTGCATGCCTAATAGATATTTAGTGCTTTGAACAAAGTGGGTGCCATGTTTACAAAGACCTCTGCACTCACTCAATGTACTGCTGCGGTTTCATCTCGGAAGTCATCTCCATATCTCATTCTTAAGCTTTACAAAAAATAATCAGACTCGCTGCCTATGTCTCATCCTTGACTCTGAACTGTCCTTTGTTCCCCACATTCAATGTGTCTCCATCTAAAAAACATATCCAAAATGCAGCCTTACCTTACACAAGACCCTGCTATCACTGTAATCCATGCTCTCATCATCTCCCACATTGATTTTTAGTCTTCTTGGACTTCCCCAATGCAGACTATCATTCATCGTCACACATTCATCATCTACAGATACGTTCTCTCAGTTCCTCCATTAACCATTGTTATAGATTCTACCATATTCAATATATAATACTGTTACATACACCCATGGCCATAAACCAAACTACAGCCAAATCCTAAATTCCCTCCACCCCTCCTCTGCAGTCTAATCCTAAATACCCACCTGATTCCTAAACCTAATCCCCTCCCTAAAAACCACCCCCTCAATCAGGCCAATACTAACGCTACCCTACCTTTGGGATGCTGGCATTCTCACTAGTGTCGCCATTCTGGCACCAGTTTTCTGGTGGTAGCCGGTGCCTGTATTGTGTCTACCAGCATTCCGGGTGCATTACGAAAAATGGCATTATGTTCTTTTACTGTAACAATTCCAATTTGCTTTTAGATAAAGAAAGTGTTTGCTAATATACTGTATACTATTTGCTAGTTTTTCAGGAGGCACCGCTGAGATAAAAGACTAAAGGGAAGATGACAAATTCAACATCATTTCATCCTTCCCTCCTCACCCTCAAGTTCGGTGAAATGGCCGAAATAAGATATTTTTACAGTATGATAACGCTAGTTGGCTTCTTGATGATCATACTGTCCAACTGTGCAGTCATCTCCACTGTGGCCTTACATAAGAGTCTACATGAGCCAATGTACATATTCATATCGGCGCTGTGTCTGAATGGTCTCTATGGGAGCAGCGCCTTCTTCCCCAGTCTGTTTGTGCACCTGGTTAGCAACATACATACCATCTCCTACATCGGCTGCGTGACACAAGTGTTCTGCATCCACACTTACATGGGCTGTGAGTTGACCATTTTAGCTGTTATGGCGTATGACCGATATTTGTGTATCTGCAACCCTCTAAGATACAACAACATTATGTGCTTAACAACGGTTGCCAAGCTAATTGTCGCAGCATGGGTGTACGGTATCATGCTATTTTTAGTGCACTTTACATTGACAATTAGGCTCCCGCTGTGCGACTCTTTCATACTGAAGATATATTGTGACAACTGGTCGGTTGTGAGACTGTCTTGCATTGACACGACTGTAAACAATATATTCGGCCTTTTCATCACGGCAGCTGTGATAGTCTTAATGCCGGTACTGATCCTATTCTCTTACATCGAAATCCTAAAGGTCTGCATCAAGTCCTCAAGAGATGTCCGAGCCAAAGCCATGAAGACTTGCTGTCCGCACCTTGTGACCATCGCCAACTTTGTTATTAATGTTCTGTTTGAAATTCTTATTCACCGTTTTCCTCCACCCAACATCCCCTATGAGTTAAGGACGGTGATTTCGGTACAGTTCCTTGTGGTGCCGCCAATTCTGAATCCACTCATCTACGGGCATAAAACCAAGGACATAAGAGTGAAGTTCACCCAGCTCTTCTTCTCCAAGACCGAGCCATCTCCAAGGGCTTCATGGGTGACATGAAAAATATTGGGGTACATGTATGAAGCAGTCGTAAGGGAGAAGTAAACCAGAGGAGAAGTGGCCCATGGCAACCAATCAGCTGCTCTGTATAATTTTAAATTCTGCAAATTATACATGTAACTTCATTGCTAATTGGTTGTGATGGGCAACTTCTCCACTGGCTCACTTACGTTCCCTTATCACGGCTTCATATATCTGCCCCTTTGTTTCCTAGGGCAAATAAAAGAAGGCTTTGGTCATTTGTAAATATGTCACTAATAACACTGAAGATCTTTTCTGGTTTGCAAATAAAAACATGGCGTCCTGTGCCGTAAGAACAGCCTTTGTGGTGAAGCGGGCAGAGAAACGGACAACAATACAATACAAATCAACTTGTAGTTTATTGTATAGACAGTAAGGAATGGTATATTAAAGACCGACATTGACTATTTTTCAAAGTAGAAGTCATTGAATTCCGGCAAAATAAGGGACATGACTAGAAAATACCGATTTCATGCATGCACATGACCACAGGGGCTGCAGGTATGGAGGGGGATGAAGGAAGGGATTTGTATCCACCTTTGGAACACAGACCTACTTCCAGTAGATCAGGGGTGTCCAAACTTTTTGCGACAAGGGCCAGTTTTGGTGAGGTGAAAATGTGGTGGGCCGAACATTCAGCCTGACATTCTTTGAATCATTAATCGCATCAGAATGGTCCCTCACACTGCCCCCATTCACTTTATGTCCCCCCAGCCTGCCCCCTTCACTGTATATATCCCTGCCTGTCCACCATTTACTGTATGTTCCCCACTCTGCACCCATTCACTTTGTCCCCCAGCCTGTCCCCCCTTCTCTTAAGGGCCTTCATTCATTGTATGTCCCAAAGCCTGACCTTCCTTCATTGTATGACCCCCATTCACTATGTACCCCACTCTGCCCCCATTCACTGTATGTTCCCCAGCCTGCCCCCCTTCTCTGAATGGCCATCACTGCCTCCATTCACTGTATGTCCCCCAGCCTGCCCCTGCTCCTCCTTCTCTGAATGGCCATCACTGCCTCCATTCACTGTATGTCCCCCAGCCTGACCCTCCTTCACTGTATGTCCCCCACTCTGCCCCCTCCCTTCTCGGTATGTTTCCCAGCCCCTTGTGTGAGCCGGAGGACAGGAGATGCTTGGGCTCCCGCTGCTGCCCTCCTCCGCTCTGCATATTACGGGAGCAAGCTTCCCCCTTCCTGCCCCCCTCCCCAAACACTGCTGTCACTGTGATTGTGGAGTAGGGTGATATACGATTGCAGCAGCAGGGGTAGGATGCCAAACACATCTGACTGTGGCGGCCGGCACCTCCTCACTACAGCAGACAGCAAGGTAAAGGCGCGCTCGCCGGGGCCCCACCTTTAGTGTCCTGTGCTGTCCTTCCCACATCTGATGCTCTGCCCGCTTCCAGCTGGAGGCTGCGGGCCGCTTGAAATGACAGCACGGGCCGCAATTGGCCCCCGGGCCTGACTTTGGACATGCCTGCAGTAGATAATAGCGAGGCTCCACAAATCCATGGGTCATTTTCCTGAATATTATCTAAGAATGAATATCCCATGACATGAACATGCAGCAGCTAGATGTCCTGTGTAATGGGCCCTCAGTGACAATACATAGTATGTAATAAGCCTCACACAACCAGACGCATTCACGCTTCATTCACCCGATCTTACGGGGACTATGGGGGTCATTCTGGTTGACTGGCAAAGCTGCGAATTGTGCGAGCCAACTAAACACTGCCCGCGGGCTTCGCGAAAGTCAGCCTCACCCGCACTCATGGGGAGTATGCGGGGCTGAAATCAATCGATGCTCGCCAACCATCGAATGATTTCTCAAGCATTCGCACATCTAAGTCACTCTCTGCTGGCTCAGATTTGCGGCGCCCTGCTACTGGTTTTGCAGTGTAAATGATTGCCGCTTTAAACAAAAAATGGAGATGTTTTACCAGATCTCTCACTTTCTGAATCTCTCATCCCATTAGATTTCCCCCAGGATATCCGATTGGATCACCTACTAGGATACACCTCTTTACTAATCTGTACTGTACCTACTAACTTATAACGCTTAACCCCATGAAGCCCTGCGAAATTCTGTGTGTAGCACCAGCTGGTGAGCTTATGGCATGTTCGGGTACACTTGGTGCCCTACATTTCCTTTCCTTGCACTTCTGCTGTCTGGACGGGACCGGTGTGATTATTGGTATGGTTATGGTATAGATTATAGACCATGTCTAGGTGGACAGTCACTAGGTTGACCACTAATGGTCACTTAAGGATGGTCAACATACTCTAGATCAGTGGTCTCCAACCTTTTTTGGGTCGGGAGCTACTCGCGACAAAATAAACCGCCCGAAGAGCTACTAAAGTAAAAAAAAAATCAGCATAATATCCCAAAAAATGCCCTTTACACATAATGCCACAAACTGTATTGCCCCAGACACATTATGCCACACACTGCAATGCCCCAAAACATACCTCCCAACACTGGAGGCAGAGGAGAAGGTTCAGCTACTACCGTGGAACTCCTGCGAGGCTACATCCCCCATTTTTTCCGCTATGGGGGCATAGTCAGCTCTCTAAGAGCTGTAGCCACACGGGGTGCGGCCATGGAAAATGGGGGTGTGATACACATATGCCCTCAATAGTGCAGTGCCAGATACACATGACCACAATAGTGCAGTCCGTGATACCCATTATAAATATGCCCCGCACCGTGATGCTCCATTATACAAATGCCCCACACCGTGATGCCCCATTATGCATATGCCACACACACACAATGCCCATTATACAAATGCCCCACACCGTGATGCACCATTATACATATGCCCCACACCGTGATGCACCATTATACATATGCCACACCGTGATACTCCATTATACATATGCCCCACACCTTGATGCTCATTAAACATGTGCCACACAAATGATGCCCATTACACATATTGCACACAATGTCCCACAGTAAGGCTTCTAATAAAAAATGTAAATTACCTGGGGTTCATTTTTGTTGCCAGGGGTTAATGCTCATTGACAAGGGGGTCACTGCTTGCCCCCTCCACTATGCCCGTCTTCAAATGGGCATAGTGGGCAGTTTCACTATAATAAATTCCTGAATAATAAATTAGTCATTGCTGCTGCCGCGTTCAGCTCAGCTCCATCATCTGGCTGGCTTATGGAGTCCCCCACACCATGCTAGAAGTCATATTTGCAGATCTGACAGGGAACACAGTGCTGCAGCGTTACCCGGAAGTGCCGGGAGCGCGGGCGCGGTGCTCCCTGTCAGACGCTAGAGGTCAAATATGACTTCTAGCACCTGCTGTCTCCTCTGGTCCCGACTCCCCGTACAAGGACTACAGCGGGGGGGAAGGTGACGGCGGCTGTAGCGGTGCAAGGCGGCGGCTATAGCGGCGCGAGGTGGCGGCTATAGCGCCGCAAGCCAGCGGCAACAGCGGGCGGGCGGACCGGGCAGGCTGCAGTGGTCGAGCCACCCGTTTCGCTCAGACGAGCTACCGGTAGCTCGCGAGCGACTGGTTGGCGACCACTGCTCTAGATCGTCAGTAACAAAAGTTCAATAGAAGGTGAAGTTCTACATGGACATGGTTGACACTGGAAAGGTTGACACAAGTTTTTCACATTGTTTTGGTGTCTTTTATGACATATGTGGACACTGTACACCTGTCCCACGTCCCCTGGCACGGTTCGCTGCACTCGGCACACTATTACCATCTAACACTATGCCCACTCGGATGGTAAATTGTGAACCAATTCAATTCAGTATTCACCATGTTCATGTTGACCTTTAGCATGTGTCAACCTTATGTCAATGTCGATCTAGGGTATGTCGACCTTTCTTAGGTGTTAACCTACTCACTGTCGACCATTAGTGGTCGAACTAGACATTGACGACCAGGGCGTTGGATACCATTGATAAAGGGGTGTGCATACTCCAAGATGGTCCCCCAGGGAAGCCTCATTCCCCAACCAATATGGTTCCCCCCCAGGGAAGCCTCATTCCCCAACCAATATGGTTCCCCCCAGGGAAGCCTCATTCCCCAACCAAGATGGTCCCCCCCAGGGAAGCCTCATTCCCCAACCAAGATGGTCCCCCCCAGCGAAGCCTCATTCCCCAACCAATATGGTTCCCCCCAGGGAAGCCTCATTCCCCAACCAAGATGGTCCCCCCCAGGGAAGCCTCATTCCCCAACCAAGATGATCCCCCCCAGGGAAGCCTCATTCCCCAACCAATATGGTTCCCCCCAGGGAAGCCTCATTCCCCAACCAAGATGGTCCCCCCCAGGGAAGCCTCATTCCCCAACCAAGATGGTCCCCCCCCAGGGAAGCCTCATTCCCCAACCAAGATGGTCCCTCATTCTCCAACCAAGATGGTCCCCCCCAGGGAAGCCTCATTCCCCAACCAAGATGGTCCCTCATTCCCCAACCAATATGGTTCCCCCCAGGGAAGCCTCATTCCCCAACCAATATGGTTCCCCCCAGGGAAGCCTCATTCCCCAACCAAGATGGTCCCCCCCAGGGAAGCCTCATTCCCCAACCAAGATGGTCCCCCCCAGGGAAGCCTCATTCCCCAACCAAGATGGTCCCTCATTCCCCAACCAACATGGTCACCCCCAGGAAAGCTTCATTCCCCAACCAAGATGGCCACCAGAGAAAGTACTGCACATCAAGCATTGTGGTGGCTGGGTGGCTTTTATCTGACCGATGCGCTCCAAAATCCCACAGTCCAGCGATCAGGTCTGAATCGGGCCCGTAGAGGGAGACAGACATCTCAACCTGGTAGGGGTCATAGGGTCGAGAGTATGAAGGCCGACATAAATTAAGTCAACCACTAAAGGTCAACAGGGCTTAGGTGGACACATGAAATAGATCGACAGGCCTATGGTCGACAGGATCAGAATGTCGACAATGTAAACAATAGGAAGGTTGACAGAAGGGCGACATGATTTTTTCACTTCATTTTTGGCTGCGTTGACGTAAGTCGGCATGGACTCCGTTTCAGTTACGCGGAGGAGCAGCATCTATAAATACACAACACTCTCAATCAGAGAGGGGCAATTCTGTCTAGGAAACAACATTTGGTATCCCAATTGCACACTGAGTGAGACATAACTACATAATAATCAGATAACACAGAGATTTTGGTTGCGTATATCTGCAGATATTGGGCGGTATTCAATGAGGCTGATTCGCCAGGTTTCTATGGCGATTTTGTGCTGTAAGGCGAATTTTTGTCTAAAACGGTGAATCACCCTATTCAATGACCACATGGCGAATACATTTGAAGGTTTTTATCGCCATGATTCACCGAGTAGCAATCGCTATCTTTTTATGGTGAAGTGGAATGTGAACTTTTAAAATAAAGATTTTTGTTTTTTTACATTTGGTGTCAAAAAATCAGGAATTTTATTCTGAGGAGGGGCATGCTATTTTTATTCATGTGCTGTAAGCACATGAATATATATTTAATTTAAAAAAATTATTATTTTTTTACACAGCAGCCAGCAGGGGGCGCCGGAGCCGAGCCGCTCATTAGATATTCATATATTCACTGCACCCGATCGTTACGATCGGGTGTAGTGAATATACGCGGTCCCCTGCTGGCACCCCCGGGGGGCAGCCTGTGCTGCCTGGCACCCGGGAAGCCCACCTCCCCCCCACATACGCTCTGGAGCAGGCAGGGAGACTTCCATCTCTCTGCCTGCCACCGTCCTCAGGCTCCCTGCGGCATTCGCCGCAGGAGCTCATATTCGCCGGTCAGGGGCAGCTAGCCCCTGACTCGTTGAATACTGGAGCCGGCGAGGCTCCGCAACGTGGCGAATGTGCAGCGAATCCTAAACAGGATTTGCTGCACCTTGCCGGTATTCACATTGAATACCGCCCATAGGGCTAAGCCCCCAGGCCGTACGTCAAGGCATCTCTGTCACTGGGGGTCCCTAATACTGGGTATGGGTCTGGGGTGTGGCGACACAGGCCGAGTACTCCAGGGCAGCACACAAATGAAAATTAGTAGGGGTTAATAAGAAGCACATAGGTGCTATGTAGGGAAGTGAAGGTGTGATTAAAATACAAAATATATACAATGTGATAGGAAAAATAAGTGTTAATAATAATAATAAATACACATGCTGCTACTCAGTCCAGCGGTACGGGGCAGTGCTTTTTTAACCCCTTGGATGCCTACTTGGACTAAAGAGGACATGATCTACACTGAAATTGGGTGAGTATTGGAATTTTTTTTTTACACAGTTACCTAATGGATTCTACTTGACTCTATGTGGGAACAGCTGAATTTGTATGTACAGTATGTGAGTTGTATGTTATTGAATTCATGGTGTGTATCTATTTATTTTAGTATTAGTACTGCTGTGGAACTACAAATCCCAGTTGTCCTTTTAATGCCCCACATGCAGGTACTTGTGGTTCTCCAAGTACCTGCATGCGGGGGAGGCTTACTGGGACTTATTTTTTCACAGCAGAACCCAAAATTAAATTTTTTTACAGACTTAAAAAATATAAACCCGGCATCCACTGCTCAGGAGTGCTGGGGATAACCACGGGCTTTAGCCTTGGCCTTGGGTGGCCTGGGAGGCCCATTCTGTGACTGGTCAGCCCGGCCAGAGTTACATAAAATGTGTCCCCCGGTTGGGGCATTACCCTGCTGACTGGTGGAGCCAGATGCTGGTTTCAAAAACATGTGGGACCCCTACTTCTTTTGTCCCCAATAGTTAAAATTTGTATCCATTACTTTTTCTACACAGAGAAGCATGTACAGATCTGACTGATACATAAATGCTTCTGAAAAAAAATTCTTATCTGATAGAACTCTGAATATGGCCTATTATGAGTTCTATCGATGGTAATCTTTTTTTTTTTTTTTTGCAACAATGGCAACAATTTGACTGGTCGTGAGTTTGGCGATGTGCGAATTATGGCTGCGAATGGGATCGAAGATGTTCGAATGTCGATGTTCGAATGTGTGCATTCGTACCATTCAATATAAGTAAATGTCCCTATCGGTCTGCAATCATTTGTTGTCATTTTTAAATGATAAAAGTATATTGTAATTGGCCACAAGATGGCGCCAAGGATCCATGCAGCCAGCTGCAGTGTACCGTATACATGGCTGTGTTGTATGATAATAATGATAGTCTTTCTATATAATAAGTTGAAGAGAGTGTGTGTGTGTGTGTGTGCATGTCTGTTGCATTGCAGGCACACATTCGGCAACAAGGTACCTCTTGACCTGCTGGTGTGCTTTTGGTAAATGTCACTTAAGGTGCCCATACACGCTGCAATTTCAGCATGCGTTTTGAACTTTTAAAGTTCAAAACGCATTGCATCGGCTTAAATCGCACCGTGTACCTGCGGGGATGTGATGCGATGCGATGTGCGTCCCCGCGGGTACAATATTTCAAAGCACAAAAAGTATCTGCAGGCAGTACTTTTTGTGCTTCATTGCATCGCGCATCAGTTTTGGAGTACATGCGATGTACATTAGTGACTATTAACTTAAAAAAAAAAAAGAAGAGGCTGAAATCGCATCACACCCGCACAGTACAGTACAGTACATTGCATCGCATCGCATCCCCTTCCAGTGCCAAAATCGTATGGCACCTGTAAAGTTCAAAACTCACAGCACATGAATGGTACCGGTATCAAGATGCATCGAGAACTTAGTCAACATCTTTGAGATGCAAAAATTAGTCTCTGGCGCTAGAGGCTATAGTGGTGTATCTTGTCACCCTGCAGCCACCACGTTGGAGGATTGCTAGCCTCCACAAATGGCACAAAGAAAGAAAAAAAACGTTGGGAGCTTGGATGCACAAGATGAATGGATAATTTATTAAAAACAAAAACAAACACACTTGGACATACTGTAACATATTAAAAATGAATTCAAATACAGTACAACATACATAGTAGACGTTTATTGGTATAAAGTTTCCTTAGGTCTTTTTAAGGCTGTAGTGAATTATCACTTAAGAGACTTGTTTTAAACTCAATTATTATTAGTTGTAAATCAAGTGTCTTTTAAACTACAAGTCATCCAATTTCTCAGTCAGTGTACACACTGCCAAACTTGGGCAGCATCACAATATCTCTGTGCAAGAATGCAGGTATGTGCACATTGAAAAACAAGGGGATTACCTCCTTTTTTGGTAGAGTGATGTTAGCTTTAAAGTAGTGTCCGCCTTGTATAAACAGGTGACTCGGCTACTAATTCTGTGATGTTCTATTCTGCTTTATGTATAATGGCCATTATGTGTGTCATGTGTAATGGGCATTACGGTGTTGGCATGGTGTAATGGCCATTATGGTATGGCATGTGTAATTGGCATTACGGTATGGCATGTGTAATTGGCATTACGGTATGGCATGTGTAATGGGCATTACGGTGTGGCATTATGTTTGATGGGCATTACAGTGTGTGGCATTATGTGTAATGGGCATTACAGTGTAAATGTTTGCAATGCGCCTTCGGCACGCGCTGTCCCCGTTTCTGGTGTATGTGTGTGTGGGTGAAGGATTGTTTAATCCTTGCTGCATACTAGAGGGGAGAAGGGAGAGGGTAGGGTGGTGAAACATTGGCGATGGTGGCAGGGCAGCCAAGAGAAATCCTTGGCCCCGGTACAACAACTTCCTGGGGCCCCCACAGATGGAGCTCCTCTGCGGACCTGTTGTTACGCCAATGCTTCCAAGGTGGATACAGGGACAAAAATTGACACCGTAATGCCTATTACACATGTCACACACCCATTACATATTATACCACATGCCATAATGCTCATTATACATTATGCCACACACTGTAGTGGGAAGTTCACATTATGCCATACACCGTAATACCTATTACATATTTTACCACATGCTATAATGCCCTTTACACATTATTCCACACACCGTAATGCTCATTGCATATTAGGGGGTTGAAATGCTCGTTTTATAAACTGTGTGTCCAGACCAGGGTCCCCCTGACAGGCCTGGGCCCGGGTAAACTGTACCTGCTCCCCCCCCCTCTCGGCACCCCTGGATGGTGGTGGGCCACTTGCTAGTGTTGCCCCCCAGGCTGAAAGTTGCCAGCCAGCCCCTGCTTCAGTGCTAGGCCACGCCCTAATGCATTTTGTCACAAGGACTTCGTCAGAGGGCTGGCCTAGCACTGGTCAGGTACCTCTCATACCCATCTGGTCTAATTAATTAATCAGCAGTTGTGTATAATCACAGTGGATCTAACAGACACACTGCGCTCCAAATGTAAAAATACCAGAACGGATATAGCAGCAAAACATATAAAATACATAAATGTGCGCAATTATTCAAGCGTCTAGAAAAAAAAAGTCCAAACTTTTTTGAGCTTACAGACTGAACGGGGCATAGGGACTCAAAGCCGACAATTTTTGGAGAAACTTGTCCAATCCTTTGTAATTGCTAATTAATAATCATTGTAGAGGTAATAGATTCACAAAAATCAAACATTTACTTCTGTGATATGATTGGGAGTTTCCATAATGTAATCCATCTGGGATCATTCTGGTCACTTCTGTTTATGTTTCGCCAACTCTCCCCTCCTTGATTAGTCCCTGTAGGGAGAGACCCATAGGGGGGGGGGGGGGGGGGTTATTTTTATTACCATGAACACCACCAACAACAAAGTCCTTAAGGTGTAATACATTATTAGCACGCACATTAATCAGTCCTGTGAGAATTAGAGGAACCTCTGTACGCCCCTGTTTGTGCTTTCTAGGGGTATAAATAGAAGTGCAATCATTCTGTCTTAGCTGGGACAGAGCCATGTGAATCACTTATAATACTTTATACCGCATATGTGCATATAGACATGAATGTAAAAATGAAAGCTAAATAATGTGTTAAAGCCATTTACATTAGTTAAAAACTGGATTTAATTATAATTGCTGCATATTTCCTGCAATGGGAGCCGATCATTTAAAGGTAAGCAGGACTAGTGAGGGGACTGCCGCACATACAGTACAGTAAGGGGGTGATTCAGGTTGGTTTGCAAAAGCAAACTCCTTCTTTAATAGACAGAACCATGTGCACTGCAGGTGGGGCAGATGTAATATGTGCAGAGACAGTGAAATTAGGGTGGGGTGTGTTCAAACTGAAATCTAAATTGCAGTGTAAAAATAAAGCAGCCAGTATTTAACCTGCACAGAAACAAAATAACTCCCCCAAATCTAACTCTCTCTGCACCTGTTACATCTGCCCCATCTGCAGTGCAGCAGGGTTTTGACCATTAAATAAAAAGTTTGGTTGTGCAAACCAACGTGAATCATGAGTGTGTTCTGTTATGTGTTAATTTTTTGGGGGGAATACAATAAAGAATTATGTTCTGTACAACCTTCATGATTATGACAGCGCATTGATACATAATGACATAGCTATGTTTTACATAGTTACATAGGGGATTATTCTGGTTGGTACGGTGGGACCGTATACGGGCGGATCGGGATTTTTTTTCATCTGCGCATGCGTATCTTTCGCAATGCGCATGTGCGGCGACCTCACACCCCTCACAGACGGGTCTCTCCGTGCGAAAAAACCTGTCCGCAAGAACACGGTCATTGTGGGCGACATGGGGGCGTTTTTATGGGAGCGGCCGGAATAATGAGGAAAACTGGGCGTAAACATGGGCGTACACGGGGGTGATAACACAAAATGCACGGTGCCACAACCGCCTCGATCGGCGAACGCACCGTGCATTTTCGCCAAAGAGTGCTCCTGACCACCCCTAGAGATACCATATGAGAGCGGACGCCTGGGTCTGGTAATTAATGCCGAATACAAGTAAATTACATACACCTGAATGCAATAAGCAATGCTGCAATAACCATCTCACCCATTCAGAAAGTGTTTTTGTATACTTTAAAAAGCAGGACACTTAATTCACAGAAGTCGACATGTGTCAACTTTTTCACTGTAACACAAACATACCAGTTTTTTCTTAGGAAAAAGACACATAAACCACATCTAAGAGCAACAATGATGTTTTTTAACTCAATTTCTACTTGCACTGTGGCGTACACTCAGATATACGGAGGGTGTCGGTGGGGAAACGGACGAGACCCATCCATATACGGTGGCGTGCGCTCTGATGTACGCCAGGTATCGGTGGCTAAGAGGGAGATCCGTCCGTGCACTGTGGCGTACCCTCTGATGTACGCCAGGTATCGGTGGCTAAGAGGGAGATCCGTCCGTGCACGGTGGCGTACCCTCTGATGTACGCCAGGTATCGGTGGCTAAGAGGGAGATCCGTCCGTGCACTGTGGCGTGCGCTCTGATGTACGCCAGGTATCGGTGGCTAAGAGGGAGATCCGTCCGTGCACTGTGGCGTACGCTCTGATGTACGCCAGGTATCGGTGGCTAAGAGGGAGATCTGTCCGTGCACGGTGGCGTACCCTCTGATGTACACCAGGTATCGGTGGCTAAGAGGGAGGTCCGTCCGTGCACTGTGGCGTGCGCTCTGATGTACGCCAGGTATCGGTGGCTAAGAGGGAGATCCGTCCGTGCACGGTGGCGTACGCTCTGATGTACGCCAGGTATCGGTGGCTAAGAGGGAGATCCGTCCGTGCACTGTGGCGTGCGCTCTGATGTACGCCAGGTATCGGTGGCTAAGAGGGAGATCCGTCCGTGCACGGTGGCGTACGCTCTGATGTATGCCAGTTATCGGTGGCTAAGAGGGAGACCCGTCCATACACGGTGGCGTACCCTCTGATGTACACCAGGTATCGGTGGCTAAGAGGGAGATCCGTCCGTGCACTGTGGCGTACGCTCTGATGTACGCCAGGTATCGGTGGCTAAGAGGGAGATCCGTCCGTACACGGTGGCGTACGCTCTGATGTACGCCAGGTATCGGTGGCTAAGAGGGAGATCCGTCTGTGCACGGTGGCGTACGCCCAAGTGAACGCCACTCCCCATTGTCGGTGTTTGTGACTGTCCGTGTGCGGCTGTTCTGTGGGCAGACTTACGCTCGCCGCGAGCGTACGGGAAACACACGGTGTGACGGACCGTACGTATGTTTCACCGATCCGATCAGAATAAGGCCCATACTGTAGTTATATTAAGCATTAATACACTGTTACATAGTAATATCATTAATATACAGTATACACATAAATCATTATACAACTATATAGTTTGTAATATTAAAAATAAAGGGGCTGATTTCGTACAGGCCTGAGTGCGGACCCATCTACGACGGTCATGTCAACCATTACAGAATGTTGCAGCCAGGAAATTACAGACCATCAATCTCGTAGCACAGAAATATTACTAATGTTCTACTGTTACGTTCTGACTAGAGCAGAATATTTTGTGCATGGAATTATTAGGGATGTTTATTAGTATTTATTTTACGGAACAGATAAATAACAGATAAATAATATTAGCGTCAGCCTTGCAGCATGCACCCCACTTACTGTAATGCAGCGTGTGCTTTTTGGTGTTAAAAGTCAAATATAAAGTGAATTAGTTGCCAGTTTGTCGCTTTTTGCGAACCACACTCTGGGAGAGATGTACTAAGACTTGAAAAGTGCTAAAATTGGGGGTACTGTAGATGTATGAAGCAGTGATAAGGGAGGAGAAGTGATAAAGTGCCTGGTGCTTTATCACCGGCCAATCAGCTCCTGACTGTCCCTTTTAAAACCCAGCCTGTAACTTAACAGCCAGGAGCTGAGTGGCCGGTGATAATGTCCCAGGCACTTTATCACTTCTCCTCCCTTATCACTGCTTCGTACATCTACCCCTGAGAGTGATAAACCACCAGCCAATCAGCTCCTATTTGTCATTTTTCAATATAGGAGCTGGTTGGTTGCAAATTTATCACTCTCCGTTTTATCATTTTTCAAGCTTAGTACTAGGAAGCCAATCCCAGGGCATTTTTCCAATCCGGAATTCGGGACTGAAAAATGCTCAATCCCAGGATTCCCAGGCTCCCAGGATTGGCTTCCCTAATAAAAAAAATTCCCCGGCCACCCCGCATATTTACCCTGGGGCGGGAGTGGCCGGGATGTGTGCTGGCGGACAGCTGTGAGGCTGGTGCAGTGTCTGGGAGCTGGGCCAGAGAGAGTTGCTGAGGCGCGTCTGGTGGGTGGGTGGCTAGACGGGGTCAGGGAGAGAAGCAGCGAGACTGTGGGTGGGCGGAGCTACTGTACCGGGCATCAAGAGCAGCCGGGCACATGCACATGATTTTTGAGAGCCTCCCAGAATAGGCAAATATGATCTATATGTATGGAAGCATTGTATGTATATATTTATATATGTATGTATGAGAGAGGCAGTGTAAGAATATATATATATATACACACATATATATATATATATATATATATATATATGTGTGTGTGTGTGTGTATGTGAGGCAATGTATGCATATGTATGTATTTTATGTATGTTTAGAGGAAGTGTATGGACGTATTTATGTATATATATGAAAGAGGCAGTGTATGGATTTATACATGTATGTATGTACAGGGGCGGATTGGGCCACCGGGAAACCAGGCCATTTCCCGGAAACCTGGCCGCTTCCCCACCCTGGCTGGACCGCCGCAGTTCCCCCTTGCTTGGCCACGGGCCGCATTAGCACTGCGGTTAGCGGCCGCAGTGGCCGTCTGTCTCCTGCCCAAACTAAAGATGGCCGCGTGAGCACTGTACGCCTCTGTCGTTCCGGACTCCTTGCTGGCTGCACATGTAATCTCCTCTGGCGGTAAGTGGCATTAACTCCCCCCCCCCCCCGGCTGGTGCTTGGTACAGTAGGTCCAGCCAGATATCTAGAAAAAAACAAGGTGGGGGGGGGGGGGGTTTGAATTGCACATCCTATCTACAAATAATGGGATGTGCTACCTATGAGGTTCTTGGCATAGTATTGGCCAATAGTATGAGCCTGCCCATCACTCGTCAAGGTGACCTTGTCCGACAGGTCCCTAACATAATAGGGGTTCACCTCTGGGGTGCAGGGCACCCCCAAACCGCCCCATCCAGACCACCCCAGGGCACCACACACATAAAAAGATAAAGTGAAGTATCAGAGCACACCTCTCACCTGTCCTGATGTAGGGACCTAGCATTTGAAGACTACACAATGGTATAACCCAGAGGTAGCCAAATCCAGTCCTCGAGAGCTACCAACAGTTAACCTTTTCCAGGTCTCCTCACAGAATCACAAGTTAAGTAATTATCTCCACCTGTGGATCTTTGTAATTTGCCAGTGAGTAATGGGTGCACCTGTGCTGCAGCTCGGTGGTCTGGAAAACATGAACTGTTGGTAGCTCTCAAGGACTGGAGTTGGTTACCCATGGTATAGCCAAACTGCAGGTAAGATCCTTATTATATAGCAAGTCAGATGTTGGGTGAGCTTTTGGGGTGTGGAGCACCCTGGATTGCTCTATAGACCGCGTTGGGGCACCTTTACATCATTCTTTGTTTGTTTTTATATATGTAACACTTTCACATACCTATCCTTTCACTTAACCATTAACACCAGGGCAGCCATTCTGATACCTCACTATTATACTAACACTCTGATACGTCAGTATTATACTAACACTCTGATACCTCACTATTATACTAACACTCTGATACCTCAATATTATACTAACACTCTGATACCTTAATATTATACTAACACTCTGATACCTCAATATTATACTAACACTCTGATAGCTCACTATTGTTCTAACACTCTGATACCTCACTATTATACTAACACTCTGATACCTCACTATTATACTAACACTCTGATACCTCAATATTATACTAACACTCTGATACCTCAATATTATACTAACACTCTGATAGCTCACTATTGTTCTAACACTCTGATACCTCACTATTGTTCTAACACTCTGATACCTCACTATTATACTAACACTCTGATACCTCAATAATATACTAACACTCTGATAGCTCACTATTGTACTGTACTAACACTCTGATATCTCATTATTATACTAACACTCTGATATCTCACTATTCTAACACTCTAATATCTTACTATTCTACTAACACTCTGATACCTCACTATTGTACTGTACTAACACTCTGATATCTCACTATTCTACTAACACTCTGATACCTCACTATTGTACTGTACTAACACTCTGATATCTCACTATTCTACTAACACTCTGATACCTCACTATTGTATTGTACTAACACTCTGATATCTAACTATTCTACTAACACTCTATCTCACTATTCTACTAACACTCTGATACCTCACTATTATACTAACAGATACCTCAATATTATGCTAACACTCAGATACCTCACTATTATACTAACACTCTGATATCTCACTATTCTACTAACACTGTGATAGCTGACTATTACACTAACACTCTGCTATCTCTCTGTTATACTAACACTATGATATCTCACTATTATACTAACACTCTTATAGCTCACTATTACACTAACACGCTGATATCTCACTATTATACTGACACTAATACCTCACTATTATACTAACACTCTGATAGCTCACTATTCTACTAACACTCTGATATCTCTCTATTATACTAACACTATGATACCTCACAATTATACTAACACTCTGATATCTCACTATTATGCTAACACTATGATATCTCACTATTATACTAACTCTCTGACACCTCAATATTATATTGACACTCTGATACATCACTATTATACTAACAATCTGATAGCTCACTATTGTACTAACACTCTGATAGCTCACTATTATACTAACATGCTGATAGCTCACTATTATACTAACACTCTGATACCTCAATATTATACTAACACTCTGATACCTCAATATTATACTAACACTCTGATAGCTCACTATTGTTCTAACACTCTGATACCTCACTATTGTTCTAACACTCTGATACCTCAATATTATACTAACACTCTGATACCTCACTATTATACTAACACTCTGATACCTCAATATTATACTAACACTCTGATACCTCAATATTATACTAACACTCTGATAGCTCACTATTGTTCTAACACTCTGATACCTCACTATTGTTCTAACACTCTGATACCTCACTATTATACTAACACTCTGATACCTCAATAATATACTAACACTCTGATAGCTCACTATTGTACTGTACTAACACTCTGATATCTCATTATTATACTAACACTCTGATATCTCACTATTCTAACACTCTAATATCTTACTATTCTACTAACACTCTGATACCTCACTATTGTACTGTACTAACACTCTGATATCTCACTATTCTACTAACACTCTGATACCTCACTATTGTACTGTACTAACACTCTGATATCTCACTATTCTACTAACACTCTGATACCTCACTATTGTATTGTACTAACACTCTGATATCTAACTATTCTACTAACACTCTATCTCACTATTCTACTAACACTCTGATACCTCACTATTATACTAACAGATACCTCAATATTATGCTAACACTCAGATACCTCACTATTATACTAACACTCTGATATCTCACTATTCTACTAACACTGTGATAGCTGACTATTACACTAACACTCTGCTATCTCTCTGTTATACTAACACTATGATATCTCACTATTATACTAACACTCTTATAGCTCACTATTACACTAACACGCTGATATCTCACTATTATACTGACACTAATACCTCACTATTATACTAACACTCTGATAGCTCACTATTCTACTAACACTCTGATATCTCTCTATTATACTAACACTATGATACCTCACAATTATACTAACACTCTGATATCTCACTATTATGCTAACACTATGATATCTCACTATTATACTAACTCTCTGACACCTCAATATTATATTGACACTCTGATACATCACTATTATACTAACAATCTGATAGCTCACTATTGTACTAACACTCTGATAGCTCACTATTATACTAACATGCTGATAGCTCACTATTATACTAACACTCTGATACCTCAATATTATACTAACACTCTGATACCTCAATATTATACTAACACTCTGATAGCTCACTATTGTTCTAACACTCTGATACCTCACTATTGTTCTAACACTCTGATACCTCAATATTATACTAACACTCTGATACCTCACTATTATACTAACACTCTGATACCTCAATATTATACTAACACTCTGATACCTCAATATTATACTAACACTCTGATAGCTCACTATTGTTCTAACACTCTGATACCTCACTATTGTTCTAACACTCTGATACCTCACTATTATACTAACACTCTGATACCTCAATAATATACTAACACTCTGATAGCTCACTATTGTACTGTACTAACACTCTGATATCTCATTATTATACTAACACTCTGATATCTCACTATTCTAACACTCTAATATCTTACTATTCTACTAACACTCTGATACCTCACTATTGTACTGTACTAACACTCTGATATCTCACTATTCTACTAACACTCTGATACCTCACTATTGTACTGTACTAACACTCTGATATCTCACTATTCTACTAACACTCTGATACCTCACTATTGTATTGTACTAACACTCTGATATCTAACTATTCTACTAACACTCTATCTCACTATTCTACTAACACTCTGATACCTCACTATTATACTAACAGATACCTCAATATTATGCTAACACTCAGATACCTCACTATTATACTAACACTCTGATATCTCACTATTCTACTAACACTGTGATAGCTGACTATTACACTAACACTCTGCTATCTCTCTGTTATACTAACACTATGATATCTCACTATTATACTAACACTCTTATAGCTCACTATTACACTAACACGCTGATATCTCACTATTATACTGACACTAATACCTCACTATTACACTAACACTCTGATAGCTCACTATTCTACTAACACTCTGATATCTCTCTATTATACTAACACTATGATACCTCACAATTATACTAACACTCTGATATCTCACTATTATGCTAACACTATGATATCTCACTATTATACTAACTCTCTGACACCTCAATATTATATTGACACTCTGATACATCACTATTATACTAACAATCTGATAGCTCACTATTGTACTAACACTCTGATAGCTCACTATTATACTAACATGCTGATAGCTCACTATTATACTAACACTCTGATACCTCAATATTATACTAACACTCTGATACCTCAATATTATACTAACACTCTGATAGCTCACTATTGTTCTAACACTCTGATACCTCACTATTGTTCTAACACTCTGATACCTCACTATTATACTAACACTCTGATACCTCAATATTATACTAACACTCTGATAGCTCACTATTGTACTGTACTAACACTCTGATATCTCATTATTATACTAACACTCTGATATCTCACTATTCTAACACTCTAATATCTTACTATTCTACTAACACTCTGATACCTCACTATTGTACTGTACTAACACTCTGATATCTCACTATTCTACTAACACTATGATACCTCACTATTGTACTGTACCAACACTCTGATATCTCACTATTCTACTAACACTCTGATACCTCACTATTGTATTGTACTAACACTCTGCTATCTCACTATTCTACTAACACTCTATCTCACTATTCTACTAACACTCTGATACCTCACTATTATACTAACACTCAGATACCTCAATATTATGCTAACACTCAGATACCTCACTATTATACTAACACTCTGATATCTCACTATTATACTAACAGATACCTCAATATTATGCTTACACTCAGATACCTCACTCTTATACTAACACTCTGATATCTCACTATTCTACTAACACTCTGATAGCTCACTATTACACTAACACTCTGCTATCTCTCTGTTATACTAACACTATGATATATCACTATTATACTAACACTCTTATAGCTCACTATTACACTAACACGCTGATATCTCACTATTATACTGACACTGATACCTCACTATTATACTAACACTCTGATAGCTCACTATTCTACTAACACTCTGATATCTCTCTATTATACTAACACTATGATACCTCACAATTATACTAACACTCTGATATCTCACTATTATGCTAACACTATGATATCTCACTATTATACTAACTCTCTGACACCTCACTATTATATTGACACTCTGATACATCACTATTATACTAACACTCTGATAGCTCACTATTGTACTAACACTCTGATAGCTCACTATTATACTAACATGCTGATAGCTCACTATTATACTAACACTCTGATAGCTCACTATTCTACTAACACTCTGATATCTCACTATTCTACTAACACTCTGATACCTCACTATTATACTAACACTCTGATAACTCACTTTTATAGCAACACTCTGATATCTCACTATAATGCTAACACTCTGATATCTCACTATTATACTGACTCTGACACCTCACTATTATACTGACACTGTGATACCTCACTATTATATTAACACTCTGATATCTCACTATTATACTAACACTCTGATATCTCACTATTATACTAACACTGTGATACATCCCTATTATACTAACACTGTGATATCTCCCTTGTATACTAACACTCTGATATCTCACTATTATACTAACACTCTGATATCTCACTATTATACCAACTTGCTAATATATCACTATAATACTAACACGCTGATATCTCACTATTACACTAACACGCTGATATCTTAATATTATGCTGACACTGATACCTCATTATTATACTAACACTCTGATAGCTTACTATTCTACTAACACTCTTATATCTCACTATTATACTAACACTCTGCTATCTCAATATTTAACTAACACTATATCTCTCTATTATACTAACACTCTGATACCTCACTATTATACTAACACTCTGATATCTCACTATTATGCTAACACTCTGATATCTCACTATTATACTAACTCTCTGAAACCTCACTATTATACTGACACTCTGATACATCACTATTATACTAACACTCTGATAGCTCACTATTGTACTAACACTCTGATATCTCACTATTCTACTAACACTCTGATACCTCACTATTATACTAACACTCTGATACCTCACTATTATACTAACACTCTGATACCTCACTATTATACTAACACTCTGACATGGCACTCCTTTTTATTTTAACACTTACACTCTGATTCTCCTCTGTATCATTTCATTTGTGTGGTGCCCAGGGGTAGTCTGGATGGTGCAGTTTGGAGGTCACCTTGACAAGTGGTGGGCAGGGTCATACTATGCCAATAACCTCATCCACTATATATAACAATTTAAATGATGTATGGTGCACCTTCTACTCTGTTCCTATGTTCTAAATAGAAACAATCAGGTGCTTTCTAATATTTTTGCACAATAAGTGGATGTACTGTACAGTATACATTGTAATCAATTTTTTATAGTTATTAAATTTACCTTATTTTAACAAATAATCTTACCCAATTTTAGATATTCATTTAATTTGAGCGCTGCTTATTTTTTTTTATTTATACTTGTGTGTGTGTATATATATATATATATATATATATAAATATAAATAGCTTGGGTGGGGGAGCGGCACTCCCAGCTTGATTGCGAATAACCTGCACAGGTGCCTTCACTGCTTTACCGAGGTTAAGCGGGATACACAGGAACGAAGGTGCGGCACTCTGGTCTTATAGTCAAATAAACGACAGTACAGTGTCTGGTGATCAACGTTTCAGTGCTCGTTTTATTGCCACTATCGTCAGGATAAAGAACAGGTAAGTGCAAAAAAACATTTTATAACATTACAGGTGATCAGGAGGCGGGAACAGTAGCCGACGTTCACCAATCCCGGAGGATTTCGCGTCAGCTAACCACACCTACCAAAATGTGCATTCTTCACACTAATAAAGTTTTAATACAAAAAATACAAAGAAAAAAATACAAAAAGGTACATTTAAAAGTTGCATAATACATACAGATAATACATTCACAGTACAAATGGCGTAATATAATATAAGAATGTAACATAGGGCCTTATTTTGGTTCATTCTTTCTGACAAAATCCTTCTTAGATGGACAAAACCATGTGCACTGCAGGGGGGCAGATGTAACATGTGCAGAGAGAATTAGATTTGGGTGAGTAATTTTGTTTCTGTGCAGGGAAAATACTGACAGCATTATTTTTACACTGCAATATAGATCTCACTTTGAAGTAAAACCCCACCCAAATCTAATTCTCTCTGCACATGTTACATCTGCCCCACCTGCAGTGCACATGGTTTTGCCCATCTAAGAAGGATTTTGTCAGAAAGAATGAACCAAAATAAGGCCCATAGTTACAAGACATATTTATTTAAAACGCAGCAAATGACAGATATTCATTTAACCCTTTTGGTGAGATTACACCTAAGCGGTGAATCCATTCGGCCTCTCTCCTACGTAATATTTTGTTACGGTCACCGCCGCAGACAGGTCTGTCGACCTGATCAATCATGCGGTACCGTAAACTGGTGAGAGGGTGTTTCAAAACTAGGAAGTGCCGGGCTACAGGCTGGTCACTGGTTCCACTTGTTAGTGCAGCTTTTATGGAAGACCGGTGACCGGCCATTCTGTCCTTAAATTTGCACTGCGTCTTACCTATGTAGGTAAGACCGCAGGGACAAATTATCTGATATATAACGTACTGTAGGTGCTGTTACATGTTAAATGCTGCCGTATGAGGATCTTCCTGCCTGACTGGAGATGGTTGAAGCTGTCACCTGCTATCATATACTGACAAGTAACACAGGTGCATTTAAAGCACCCTGGACATTTAACCAGAAAGTGGCTGTCGGATTTCTGCTGAGAGATGTCTGACTTGACCAGCAGGTCTCGCAGATTTGCACCCCTTGCATAGCAGGGCATAAGGGTGGTATTAGTAAATGGCAATTGTTTTTCTGATTGTACGATGGGCCATTGGTTTTTTACAGTTTGTTGTATTGCTTTAGACATAACATTAAATTTATTGACCCAGGGTAGTCTTACATGCTCACTGTCTGTACCCCTAAGCTTTTTCTTTAATAAGGTATCACGATCCATACTCAAGACTCTTTCTTTAGTTTTTAAGAGAAATGTACGGTCATACCCTCTGGCGATAAATCGCTCAATCAGGTCGTCCAATTGTTTATTGGCGGCTTGATGATCAGAGTTGATCCTAAGAATTCGGATCATTTGTGAGTATGGTTATCCCATTTTTAATGGGATGGGGTGACAGCTATTGATGTGAAGGCCGGTGTTCCGGTCCGTAGGTTTATAAAAAACAGTTGTTGCAAACTCAGAATTATTTTTGGCAATAACAACATCGAGAAAATCGATTTGATGCAAATCCATACGTATGGTAAATTTTACCGGGCACTCTGTAATGTTATGCTTATTAATTAAATATCGTGTACATGGCAGCCTGCCATTGAGAATTTTTGTTTGTGGAAAAGTCAGAAGGAATTTGCTAAGCAGCAAATACTGTAACTATTCATAAAAAAAAGTATGTTTAAAAAATGAAAATATATTGTAACCAACTGAGGATCGAACCACTGTTACTGTCATAGTGTAGCTGTGCCTCTACCCGCTAGGCCACTGTTACCTGTGATTTTCTTTGCTCCATTGGTGTGTGATATACAGCAACATCCAATAGAAGACATGCCCCGTAAAGTACAGTATGTACTGTATGACATGCTCCGTATGATACTGTAGGTCCTCAAATAATGTTTTAAGTAGTCATCCAGCAATAGCAAAGGTTAGCATGGCTTATGTACCAATTACATAAATTACCGTACGTAACTGCGACTGCGAATAAAATACAAAAACTCTGTCCGTAAAGTAAGGACAAAATCTGTAGTGTAAAGTATGATACTGTAGGTCCTCAAATAATGTTTTAAGTAGTCATCCAGCAATAGCAAAGGTTAGCATGGCTTCTGTACCAATTACATAAATGACCGTACGTAACTGCTGCTGCGAATAAAATACAAGAACTCTGTCCGTAAAGTAAGGACAAAATCTGTAGTGTAAAGTGGCAGCCTGACTGTTTTGTAGAAGAGATTTTTACGCATGCGCTGTACTGTTTGGGAAAAGTGACATCTGGTGGTCAATGAGTGTAATTGCAGGTTATATTTACAAGATTACGTTACATTTACAACACAATCTATAACTGGACTATAGCGCAAGGAGCAGGCGCGATTCATGCGCGATTTGCATAGCGCATATTATGCGCAACGCAGCCACGATGTACTTGGCCACATCTTTATGCAATATGGAAACACCATCCAAATTCATTCAGTTGTTTTTGTGTGATGCCGGAATGAACAGTCAATTATTCAGAATTCTTCTTTCATTTCCATATTCTTAAACTATGAAGTATATTTCTCCAAAAAATTTATATGTATACACACAACCCTAAAAGTTCTATTATATGTCTAGATTGACATCAAGCAATGAAGTATAATATCTGGAGGTAATAAGTGAAAGTTTGCTGATTTATTTCTCCAAATAAGCTGAATTTATGTTTCAAATTTGTATTTTATGGCATTATGTTACAGAAATGTGAATGGGACAAAAGCAAATCAAAGGTGTTTTGAAGAATGCTCAATCAATTTTGTGATCCAAAATATAAGGAGATGTAATTTGTGTAATTACGAACACCAGCACATACTCCCCAAATATGAGATTCCTCCCACCCAAACCAAAAATAATTTACAAAAAGCAGGCTGGGGGCAGATAGTTGCGGGAATACGGCTGGCCCATGGGAACTCCCAGCTTTTATGGGTGTCCCCTTTAGGGATGCGACCATCCCCCCGCTCGCCTGCTCACCTGCGCACGGGGGGGTGAGTGATGCCGCAGGGGAGGTAAAGCGGCCACCGCCAAGTATGGGGGGTGGTGGGGAGCTTGAAGCGACCGCCACAGAGTCTGGGGAGGGGGGGTGATTTGCCGAGTCTGGGGGGTGCTGCGGCCTCCTCTGCCGAGTCTGGGGGGGGGGGAGACGGAGGGAATGCGGCCAGGGGGGGGAGCCACCACCGCCAAGGGTGTGTGTGTGTGTGTGTTTGGAGGTGACGCTTACCTGGAGTGGTAAGTGGGGGGCGTGCGCCAGAATATCATCCACCATTACTACTGTGATCACCCACCATTGCTGCAACTGGCTTGCGCCAACACGTCCTTCAATGTCACATTTGGGTCATCGATTGCTGCCTTTGTTATTTTGATAAGTTTTACCCTTGTTATTATTTCTTACCTTAAAATAATTCTAACAATCCTCAAAATAAATTCCCATGTCGGACGCAGGAAAGCGTTTTCCACATGTGCTGCCCACTTTACGGTGGTAAATATCTTCTATCTGCCAATTATCTTCATGTACATTCCCCCAATGGTGTCCTACTCATCAGATGTGGACTCCCTAGTGGCCATGCTGTATACAGTATTAACCCCAATGATGAATCCCGTCATCTACAGCCTGAGAAACAATGACATTAGAATTGCTTTTAGGAAGAAAATAAACTTCTAAATGATTAAATAAGACCAGAAGAATAAAATACATGAAATAAAGCAATTTTCTTTTATTAATCTGTATGTGTGTATGTGTGTGTTTTCCTGCAATTTTCGACATTTGTCAAAACTGAAAGTTGGTGGAACTCTGCCGAGAGTTGAGGTGTTGGTGCTCCCGTTCAGTGAAGTAAGTCCATCCCAGTTGCCCAGAGGCAAGATATATATTTATACTCCCAAATACACCACCTTATATAAATATATGTGTGCAAAAATTATGTTTAGAATAAAGACAGTAAGAAGTGTACTGACCTGCTAGGATGGGGAGTTTGCCATAGAAGCCATATAGCCAGCTTTCAATTAACTGATTCAAACTTGCAGGGGAGGAGAGGTGTCCCCTTGGGAGCAGGAGCCCGGTGGCAGATGACACCATTTCCTCCCAGAGTTACGCCTCTGCTCCCGGCATCCAACGTGTTTCATGCAAGGCACCCTGTCAAGGAAAACTTCTTGTAATCCGATTGTATATAGAGACTCTTTGTTTTGGACCCTCTAAAAAATACATAAATGACACAAACTCACATTTTGAAAGAAGAACTTCCCGCCTTTCTTATACAAGATCCTGTATAGTATTGTGTTTTACCAATAAAGTTTATTCAAAATTGTCTCCATATTAAAACTCATTACAACTAGTAGGTGTCCTTGACAAAGTGGTTTGCATAAAACGCCAAATGAAAACACACAAAGGAAAGCAGCTCTAAAATTAAAAAATGAGTGAATCAAATCTGTTAAAACTTATACATTTAATATTAAAAATTAAATCTCATAGGACACTTTAGATTTTGAATATTTTTTTATAAAATATAACACATAAATATGTATTGGAAGTAGGAGAGGAGTACAGTTTCAGAGGAATTCCAAATCTATGGTCTCGTTAAGACCCTGGGGTTTGAGGGTTTGTAGTTCAAGTATCCACGCTGCCTGCTGTCAACATAAGTTCCTAAACCGTTCCAGAACCACCACCGGCAACCCTTTGGGGTCACCAGCATGACACTCTGCAAAATGTCTGGGTACACTGTGAATGGTGATCTTTTTCAGGATATTTATCCTATGTTCAAGTACTGTATTCTCTTTCTTAAGGGACGGGACGTCCGTCCCACATAATATGTCTCACAAGGACAACTAAGTAAATAAATGACATAACTAGAAGTACAGTTATTGAAGGATTCTATTATAAAAGTTTTCTTTGATGTAGTTGATGTTACCGTCTGTGTCTTATTGCACACATGGCTACAGGTGGTACATTTGGCATGGTTACATCTAAAGAACCCCACTACCTGAGGACCTGTTAGTGTTCTCTTTTCTTCATTGGGTTTTGATATTCCAGCAGGGCCGGCGCTACCACTAGGCAGGTTTAGGCATTTGCCTAGGGCGCTGGTCACTGGAGGGCAGTAGTGAGCTGCAGGCCAGCAGCAGCAGGAAAGCTATCGCAGCAGCAGCAGAGGAGAGCCGAAGGAAGGACGTTGCATCTCGGTGAGTGAGCAACACGGCACCCCCCAGAGCAACACGGCAACCCCTTCCCCAGGCAGAACTGCGGGCACAACGCAGACCCCAGCCCCGAGCAGTGCGCTGGCACCATCGCACTGCCCATAACCCCCCTCCCCCGGATCAGCACGGTGGCTGGGTGGCCACAACGCACACATCCCCATAGAGCGGGTGAGCGCCGGGGAGCCCCTCCCATCTGGGGTGCTCCGGTGCCTAGCACCGGCCCTGTATTCCAGTCCCTTTGAAGAAACTGGGAGCCAGAACATTTTTCAGATTCTGGGCTCTTCTGAAGATTATGGATGGTTCTGCAGCCAAATTTGCCCTGAGAACAGGATCTGTACTGAGTAATTTGTAGTTTTTCTTAATTATATTAGTAATTTTCTTAGCTGCTACATTGTGTTTGGAAATAAAACACAGTTTTTTATTATTGTTGTTTTTACCTCTTTTATTTTTATTTCTATTTTGAGTCGGATCAACACTAGGTCTCAGAATTTCATTACTTTCAAGGATGCTAACATAATTTAAGGTACAGTATCAGTAAGAACTGACTGGGGATAATCACAGCTCTTGAATTCATTTATTAGCGTTTCTGCTTGTTCTTTAAACTTAGTATTCGAAGTACAATTACCTCTAATCCTATGCATTTGTCTTTTAGGGACATTCTTTAGCCAACTTTTTTTGTGATTACTGGAATATGGAATAAAATTACAGACGTCAGTTGCTTTCTAATAGCCACTCATTGTGGTGACTCCCTCTACCACCTTCACCGTAACATCAAGAAAATGAATATGTGAAGGATGGTGAGTGCATGTGAAGGATAAACCATAAGTGTTAGTATTAAGGTTAGTAACAAATTCATTAATTAAACATGCCAAATAAAGAACAGGTCGTCCATATATTGACAATAGAGGACCAGGTTCGACGCATAGTCGCTCTCCCAGATATATTGATGTTCAAACTGGCCCATATAAATATTTGCGAAACTAGGCGCGAACCTGGTCCCCATCGCTGTACCTAGGACCTGTTGATAGTGACAGTGAGCACAGGGCCGGTGCTAGGGTGTCTGGCGCCCTCCTGCAAAGTCGAATTTTGCACCCTCCCGCAAACTAAAATTTTGAGCCCTCCCTTAATTTGTACTACAAAACAAGGTTTTGTTAGAGTACCTCTTCCTGTTTGATTTTTTTTGTTAGAGTACCCTTCCCCAGGATTGCAATGGATAACAAATGTTTGTGTGTAAGTATTTGGAACAAAAACTCTCCCATGAATATAGACAGGCAGATATATAAAAAATAAAAATAACAAGTTGATAAACCTAGGTGCGCTCACAGGAGCAGCTACAATACACTAAATCGAGTATGTTTCACCTAACACATATATCCTAAATACAAAAATCTCATGAACTCCCTCCCAGTGCTCACTTATTTATCAAAAATGGGAAAACAGGAAATTTACTTAAAACAATGAAACTTAAATATTGGTGGTGATAATTCCACATGCATTGCCAGGTGTCACAGTGTATCGTATACATATGACCTGTGCTGCCCGGATGGGAACATTATACTCCTATATCTTAAGTAACTGAAATAAAACAGAAATACATAGTGCAATACAGTAAAGTAAAAATAAGGTGGACTGGTGGATACTATTGCCCTATCACCCTTAGCTGGTTGAAAATAGGCCTTAAAGGTGTATCTTCCCAATCTGATGTACGGCGTAAATTGGAACCACACGATAGGAGACACTGCCAGAGGGATCTCCTAAAAGATACACCTTTAAGGTCTATTTTCACCTGGCTAAGGGTGATTGCAATAGTGTTCACCAGTCCATTTTTTTTTACTTTACTGTATTGCACTATGCAGTATATTTCTGTTTTATTTCAGTTACTTAAGATATATGTGAGTATATTTTTAGCATCTGGGCAGCACAGGTGCAATATTTGTTTAATTGTTTACATAACCTTCCTGTTTTCACCTTTTTTTTTTAAATCACTGAGCACTATTGCCACCCATACATGGTGCGACAAGATTCGTGCTCCCCCGCACATCACATGGCACAAGTATGTGCTGCAGGTACTTTTTGAACCATTGCATCTAGTTCAAAACGTGCAGCACATTGTATGCGTTTTGAAATAGATGCAAAGTAATATAGTTTAAAATGCATGGTGCACATCGCACCGTGTATGGGCGGCATATGAGGGGGGTTCATCAGAAAATTAAATAAATAAACAGACTGACAGATATTAGACAGATAGACAAACAGAGATAGATATTAGGCAGAGAGAGAGATGATAGGTAGATAGATAGACAGACAGACAGACAGACAGACAGACAGACAGACAGACAGACAGACAGACAGACAGACAGATAGATAGATAGATAGATAGATAGATAGATAGATAGATAGATAGATAGACAGATATATGGAGAGAGAGAAAACACAGACAGACAGACAAAGATAGATATAGACAGAGAGAGTGAGATGATAGTTAGATAAGATAGATAGATAGACAGACAGACAGACAGACAGACAGGGATAAAGATATATGGGGAGAGAGAGAGACACACAGACACTGACATAGATAGAGTGAGATAATAGATAGATAGATAGATAGATAGATAGATAGATAGATATAGACAGACACACACAAATGAAAACAAACTCACTCAGCCAGCTCCTCTGTAGGCTACCTAGCCATCTCTCTCATGCACAGCTCCACACTGAGATGGGGGCATCTAGTGGCTCCTGCCAGTACTGCAGTTAGCAGTAACCCCGGAGCTTTAATCTGCCTCCTCCGACACTCACCCTTCCCCGCGTGCAGGGCGGTACTTCATGTTGCCGACGCCGCTGTCTGTCAGGCAGTGTCACAGGCAGCGGCAGCCGACAGGAGCAGGGTGTAGAGCAGGGAGAGTGTGGTGCACCGGAAAAGTCGGCCAGTAACCCTCTGTATTACCTTGATACTGGAGCTGGACAGACGTCGTCTTTCTTCTTGGCGGCTGAGACAATGAACAGGCTGAGGGTATGCTTCAAGGGTGTTTATTAATCGAAATACCAGTAGTGTGAGGTAGGTAACCAACTTACAGTACTAGTCACAGGTAAAACATTCACAACAAGGTAACAGCATATATTTTGCAAACATAAACGATGTCAGTATCGCCTCAAATAAAGTGCGTATGCAACTGGGCACTTGCTGACAGTAAGGTAAACCCGTATACTTATACTCCAATACTTAGGTTAAACTCTGGTACTTAACAGGTCCTTTCGTCGTGACTGATCCACATTAGCGCTGTCGTGTTACGTGCAAGCGGCACAGGTACTATTTTACGTGGGCAAACCCAAATCTACGCTCAGGTGTGAATCAGCCAGACAGCTTGAGGAATACGCTAACACTTCGCTCGCTAAAAGTCACGAGAACACTCAACACAATTGCACTTCAAGATACCTTGCAATCTAAATGTTACACTGCTGTCCCGGACCCGCCGGGACAGACAGTGGAGACGAGTGCCGGGGGAGACGTCGGGGGCGTCGCGCAGCAACGCCCCTAGCTTCCGTCCCCACGGCATCGTCAGCAGGCATCGGGGCGTTGCTGGGCAACGTCCCCGAGCGTCTCCATCATGCGCCCGGCAGTGCAGCGCACGTCAGCGCCGGCGGGGATTTTGAATAAAGAGCCGGCGTCTGCCCAGGACAGGCGCCGGTTATAGCTTCTGTACCTCAGGGTCTCAAGTGTTCCTGGTTCCTACCTTCCCGTTACTCCTGGTTCCTGTGTCCAGTCATCCTGCATCCTGTCGTTGATTCCCAGCTGTGTCCTCCGTCCAGTCTCCTGTCCTCCTGGTGTCCGTGTGTTGTCCTTTATCCGTATCCTGGTTCTTGCTGCCCGTTGCCTCCTCGGTGCACAGATAAGTGGGGTTTACCCCCAGACAGCCCTTACTCTTATTTTGATATTATTGGGACACCTCTGTGTATTGTTACACCTCCTTGTGTTATTATTGTGTTACATCATTGCGTATTGTTACGCCCACTCTGTTGTCCACGGAGCAGGGGTGACCTCGCCCTTCTTGGGTTAGTTAGCTATCCCCTTGTTCATCCTTGGCATTGGTGGCGGCGTTGTCAACCCTAAAGACCTGGTGGCATCGGGGGCGGAGCCTGACTAACGGGCTCTGTCGAACGCGGCTATTATAGGCGAAGCCTAGCTCAGCACGCGTCCGCCAATCTCATTCGGTGACAACGGAGTCAGGGTTGGTGAGGACACCCAGTTATCATAACATTATAACCGGCCAAACTATACTCTGGGACTGTTCGCTGCCCCTACAGCCCAGAGGTTCGGTAGTCATTGTGAGCCCCAATCATGGATCCGACACTACAGGCTGCTGGTCACTCCCTTGCAGGACAGATGCACACGCTGACACAGAAACTGCAAGAGCTCACCCTACGGGTAAACTCACACGAGGAACGGTCACAGTCTAGCTCCTCCTCCGGTAGGGGTCTGGAGCCTAAGTTGAATCTTCCTGACCGTTTTTCAGGTGACCGGTCCCAGTTCTTTCATTTTAAACAGTCATGCAGGCTTTATTTCAAATTACGCCCAGTGTCATCCGGTTCTGAGGCTCAACGGGTAGGAATGGTTATATCACTCCTGCAGGGAGATCCTCAGTCTTGGGCCTTTGGCCTTCCTGATGGTGCTGAGGCTCTCTCTTCAGTGGATGCATTTTTTTCAGCTATGGGGTTATTGTATGATGACCCGGACCGGTCGGCCTCGGCTGAGTCAAATCTTAGGGCCTTGCGTCAAGGGCAGAACACAGCTGAGGCATACTGTACTCAGTTCAGACGTTGGGCCATTGATTCTGGCTGGAACGACCCAGCGCTTCGTAGCCAGTTTCGGATTGGTCTATCCGAATCTCTTAAGGATGCGTTAGTGCATTACCCCACTCCTAAAGACATAGATGGGATCATGCAGTTAGCCATTAAGGTGGATAGGAGATTTCGGGAGCGGCAGAGGGAGAGACGGTCTGGAGTGTTGCCTTCCTCATCTGCGGACGAGTCTACCGAGGTACCCGGAGACGAGCCTATGCAATTGGGGGCCACTCGACTATCTTCCTCCGAAAAGAACCGCCGACGTCTCAAGGGCCTCTGTTTGTATTGTGGGGGTCCCGGTCACCTTGCTGTTGCTTGTCCGCTGAAGGCGGGAAAAGACAGGGCCTAAGTGATACTTGGGGGGTTCACTTGGGCCTGTCGAGCTTTTCTCCCTCAGATTCCGTATTGATTCAGGTATCAGTCTCTGTGACCGACCGTTCTTGCAACGGATCTGCCTTTGTGGATTGTGGGGCGGCCGGTAACTTCATTGATGAGGGCCTGGTGCACCGACTGGGCCTCGTGCCCATACCCTTGGCCAATCACGTCTCTGTATGTGGGTTGGATGGCCGTCCACTGTCCAAAGGCAGTATATCTTTTAGGACTCCCTCCTTCGTCTGTCGGTAGGGGCTCTTCACTCCGAAGATATCACCTTTCTTATCTTTCACTGTCCTCTCACTCCTATTGTCCTAGGGCTGCCTTGGTTAAAAAAACACAACCCTGAGTTTAATTGGGAAACTGGTGAAATCACTCGGTGGGGAGGGTCCTGTTCGGATGTTTGTCTCACTCTCCCTCTCCGTGTGATGCACCCTGATCTTCAAGTTCGCCCTCCTCAGTACCGCGATTTTGCGGATGTATTTTCTAAAAAAGAAGCCAACAGCCTGCCTCCTCATCGCCCCTTTGATTGTGCCATTGATTTAGTGTCTAATGCCAGACTCCCTAAGGGTCGTTTATATGCGTTATCCGCACCTGAGTCCCAAGCCGTGGACCTCTACATTAAAGAAAGTCTTGAAAAGGGGTTTATTCGTCCCTCAAAATCCCCGGTAGGGGCAGGGTTTTTCTTTGTAGAGAAGAAAGATGGGTCTTTACGGCCCTGTATTGATTACAGAGCCCTTAACAAAATTACGGTCAAAAATTCCTATCCATTACCCCTCATCTCCGTATTATTTGACCAGATTCGGGAGGCAGTGATTTTTTCCAAAATAGACCTCAGGGGGGCCTACAACTTAATCAGAATTAAAAGTGGAGATGAGTGGAAGACCGCGTTTAATACCCACTCGGGGCATTTTGAGTATCTTGTGATGCCTTTAGGTCTAGCTAACGCCCCGGCAGTATTCCAAGACTTTATTAATGAGGTCCTTCGACCTTTTTTAGGGGGTTTTGCCGTAGTTTACTTGGACGACATTCTCATTTTTTCCAAGTCTCTTCCCGAGCATCGGCAGCATGTTCGCCTGGTGCTGCAGAGGCTACGGGAGAATCATTTGTATGCCAAATTAGAAAAATGTGAATTTGAAGTGTCACAAGTGACTTTCTTAGGGTATATTATTTCCCCTCAAGGTTTCTCCATGGATCCATCTAAGGTTCAGGCCATTCAATCCTGGGCTCGCCCAACCAGGCTCAAGGCCATTCAGCGATTTCTTGGCTTTTCTAATTACTATCGCAAATTTATCCGCTCCTTCTCGGACATCGTGGCCCCCATAGAGGACTTGACCCGTAAAGGGGCTGACCCAGGACAATGGTCTCAACTGGCGATGGATTCTTTTGAAAAATTAAAGAAAGCGTTTTGCTCAGCCCCAATTCTGCACCACCCAGATCCCAGACTACCCTTTTTAATCAAAGTCGACGCCTCTGATGTGGGTGCTGGAGCAGTCCTGTCTCAGAAAGGGCCACATGATCTAAAGATTCATCCCTGTGCTTACTTCTCCCGCAAGTTCTCTCCAGCCGAGAGAAATTATGATGTAGGCAATCGTGAGTTATTGGCCATCAAATGGGCGTTTGAGGAGTGGCGTCACTGGCTTGAGGGAGCCCAGCATACCATCACGGTGATCACCGATCACAAGAATCTTTCCTATATTGAGTCCGCCAAACGCCTCAATCCACGACAGGCTCGGTGGGCACTCTTTTTCACCAGATTCCGGTTTATTATCACCTTTAGGCCAGGTTCTAAGAACGTGAAGGCGGATGCCCTCTCCCGCAGTTTCCAGACTTCCCAGAGATCTGAGGTGAAAGCATCCCCCATCGTCCCTTGCTCGGTCATTATGGCGGGCCTGACCCAAGATTTAGCCATCTTAGTAATTGCTGCCCAGGTGTCGGCTCCTCAACAGACTCCACAGGACCGTCTATTTATTCCCCAGAAATTACGGGAGGCGATTCTCAGGGATTTTCACTCTGCAAAAAGCTCCGGGCATCCAGGTATTGCCAAAACTTTGGAACAGTTAGCCAGGACTGTTTGGTGGCCCTCTATGAGGCAGGATGTCGACAGATTTGTGGCCTCATGTCAGATCTGTGCGCGACACAAATCTTCTCGACAGTCTCCGATTGGGCCGTTGTTTCCCTTGTCCATTCCTGAAAAACCATGGTCCCATATTTCCATGGACTTTATCGTGGACCTTCCTCCGCCTAGCAAGTTCACCACCATCTGGGTTACTGTGGATAGATTTTCCAAAATGGCTCACTTTACTCCATTACATGGGCTCCCTACAGCCAAACTCCTAGCGAATTTATTCATCACCAACATTTTTAGGCTTCACGGACTCCCGGTTGATATTGTCTCGGACAGAGGTTCCCAGTTTGTGGCCAGGTTTTGGAAGCAGTTTTGTTCAGCCTTAGGGATTCAGGTCAGTCTCTCCTCTGGTTACCACCCACAGTCGAATGGACAGACCGAGAGGGTCAACCAGGCTTCGGAACAATACCTCCGCTGTTTCGTTTCAAAGTGCCAGGACAATTGGGCTGAGCTTATTCCATTAGCGGAGTTTGCATATAATAACTCTTATCATACAGCTATTAAGAGCTCTCCTTTTTTCTGCAACTCAGGTTTTCACCCCAAATGTAGTTCTTTCATGCCCCTGGTTGATCCGTCAAGATCCTCTTCCACTGTCTCGTTTTTTAGAAAAGCCTGGAAGAATGTACATATTGCCCTTAGACAATCCTCAGCCCGGTCTAAGATTTTCTTTGATAGGCATAGAAGACCGTGTCTCTTTAAAGTGGGTCAGAGAGTATGGTTATCTACACGCCATATTAGACTTCGACAGCAATGCCCCAAGCTGAGTCCCAGGTTTATCGGTCCATTTCCGATTATCGGACAAATCAACCCGGTGGCATTCAGACTACAGCTTCCTAGGTCTCTGCGCATCAATAATGTCTTTCATTGTTCCCTGCTCAAACCTGTCATCGGAACCCTTCCATCCAGCTCTACACATACTCAAAGACCTGTCTTGGTCAGGGGGCATAAGGAGTATGTGGTGAAACATATTTTGGATTCCAAAGTAGTCAGGGGTCAGCTCAAGTTTCTTGTCCATTGGAAGGGGTTTGGAGATGAGGAAAGATCTTGGGTCCCAGAAAAGTTTTTGCATGCGCCCAGGCTAAGAGCGGAGTTTTTAAAAAAATTTCCCTGGAAACCGGGTTCTAAGGGTTCGGTGACCCCTCCTCAAGGGGGGGGGTACTGTTACACTGCTGTCCCGGACCCGCCGGGACAGACAGTGGAGACGAGTGCCGGGGGAGACGTCGGGGGCGTTGCGCATCGTCAGCAGGCAACTGCTGGGCAACGTCCCCGAGCGTCTCCGTCGGCGCGCCGGCGCGCTGACGTCATGCGCCCGGCAGTGCAGCGCACGTCAGCGCCGGCGGGGATTTTGAATAAAGAGTCGGCGTCTGCCCAGGACAGGCGCCGGTTATAGCTTCTGTACCTCAGGGTCTCAAGTGTTCCTGGTTCCTACCTTCCCGTTACTCCTGGTTCCTGTGTCCAGTCATCCTGCATCCTGTCGTTGATTCCCAGCTGTGTCCTCCGTCCAGTCTCCTGTCCTCCTGGTGTCCGTGTGTTGTCCTTTATCCGTATCCTGGTTCTTGCTGCCCGTTGCCTCCTCGGTGCACAGATAAGTGGGGTTTACCCCCAGACAGCCCTTACTCTTATTTTGATATTATTGGGACACCTCTGTGTATTGTTACACCTCCTTGTGTTATTATTGTGTTACATCATTGCGTATTGTTACGCCCACTTTGTTGTCCACGGAGCAGGGGTGACCTCGCCCTTCTTGGGTTAGTTAGCTATCCCCTTGTTCATCCTTGGCATTGGTGGCGGCGTTGTCAACCCTAAAGACCTGGTGGCATCGGGGGCGGAGCCTGACTAACGGGCTCTGTCGAACGCGGCTATTATAGGCGAAGCCTAGCTCAGCACGCGTCCGCCAATCTCATTCGGTGACAACGGAGTCAGGGTTGGCGAGGACATCCAGTTATCATAACACTAAATCGCGTTAACATTCAACCACATAAATATTGCAGACAATATAAATCACTTCGACATTAAACCCACAACAGTGTCACGTGACTGGGTACCCAATGCGTGTGTCTTTAACCACTGCCTCTGAGGCAGGCCTGTGCACAGGGCTAGTGTTGAAGTCTATTAGAGGCCTCTATTCCGCTACTGCGCAGTCCGTTAGAACCTTAAACAGTCTCCCTGGTTGGGTACAGAGGACACGGAAGGAAAATTGTCCTAAATCCGGAAAGCACTTAAGTCTCTGCTTGAGGATGGGCAAGGGAAGTTCCTGATTTGAGCCACAAGATGACGCTGTAGGGTCTCTATTAAGAAAATGGCAGTACTCTGTTAGTGGGGTTCTCAGTGGCTGAGGGTCTCGGTCGCTGTCCCTCAGCTCCCACACTATACTATCTGTGCCTGTGAGTCACTGTGCTGACCTGTGAAGGGGTGCAGCCAAGACCTGTGGTCAAGAGTATGGGGGGTCAGTCTTTGGTGTGCTGGCCTGCGCGGGCCTTGGAGGGTGTCCCTGCTGGGGGCCACTATGGAAGGCAGGTGGGTGGCACTAGGACTCCTGTGTGACCAAGGTCAGGTAGGGTGGTGCTGGGGCTGGGGCTGCTGTGCAGCACTTACGCTTTGTTGCAGCACCTGCTGTCTGAATTCCGTTGGGGCTGCTCCCTGGAGCTGTCTGCCAGGTGCCGGGCTCTCTGCTGGGCTCTTTATGGTGGATGGCCCCTGGATCTGCCTGCCGGGTGCTGGGCCTTGTAGTTCTCCTCTCTCTCCCACTTCCTGGATGTGGGAGGGGGGCGCTACTCGTTGGCGCGGCTCACACGCCGGGTGGTGGAAGGCTGTGGAGGCTGGGGTGCCGCTGCTGCGTCCTCCTCCCGTGTAACCTGGCTCGGGGCTCCCCCCGCTGGTCTCTGCGTCGCTCCTGCTGGAGGCCGGGGCGCTCAGGCGTGACGCGGCTGGATGTTGCCGCCTGTCACTCACGCTGCCGGGTCTCCGCTGCGCTCACGCTGCCGGGGACTCTTCTCCTCCTCACGCCGGGTCACGCTGCTGGCTGGACTCCGTCTCTCTCTCTCCACACCAGGTCACGCTGCTGGCTGGACTCCGTCTCTCTCTCTCCACGCCGGGTCACGCTGCAAGGTAGGCACCGGGCACCTCTTTTCTTGTTCACGCTGTCCGCCGCTCCCAAAACAGCCTCTCCTCACACTTCCTGGGCTCACACTTCTTCGCGCCACTGGGCGACTCCTCCTTGATTCTTCGCGCCCTTCCAGCAGGGGGATGGTTAACCCCTTCAGGTCCCGCTGTCTGTTGGCCACACTGAATTTGGTTGCCTAGCAACCATTCTGCGGGGCACTGTGAATTAGATGTGCTGGGGAAGGAACAGAGTACTCCCAGCTGGTTAGAGAAAAGGCAACCCCAAAGTCTGGGGTGTCACATGTCCCCTTGCTAGAATGATGCCAGTCCCCGGGCATCAAGTTAAAGTTTGGCAACAGTCCTGAACATAACTATAAGAAAATAAGGCCCTGAAATGTCCTTCCAAGGGAGCCATGGTAGATAGCAAATATCAGACAAATCTTAACACTGTACACAATTTTATATATACATTTAGAAAGAATTTGGCATTACAGTACTGTTTACATTCTGTAGCGGAGTGGTAATACCCCTCTTGTGCACCGCTCAGATCTTCTGACAGGAGTAAGTGGGCAACAGGAATATCGGCAGGATCCGCTTGGTCTTCAGTTACTGGCCGTGTAGGACTTTCATGATGTACAGTCTGTACTGGTTGTCTGGGGATAGACCCGCTCATGAATAACAACAGTTCCATTGGGTCATGAAGAGGAATGGGTTCAGCGGGCTCGATGAGTTCTTGGTCAGAGGAGTCTTCTTCTGATGGGGGTCCCTCGATGCACAACTTTAATTGATTTCTTGATACGGTGAGGACAGGCCCACCAAGGTTACGTTGGATCTGGTAAGTGTAGACGTCACCATCCGGGATGCGAAGCACAGTGTATGGGGCGGTCTTCCACATTGTATCGAGTTTACTTGACCGATGGTGCTTCCTCTTCCAGACCCTGTCGCCTACCTGGAGTGGTGTGGGACGAGCATTGGCGTTGTAGTCGGTCTCTTGTCTGAAGTGCACTGCTTCCATCCTCTTCCCTACGATCTCCCGAGCGTTCTCCATCCTTTGCTGGTGTTCTTGCACCCAACTTTGTTGCAAGCGGGGCTGATTGTCTAGGCCGGGTGACAGCTCCAGGTCCTTTGGCAGCTTTGCCCGTCGGCCGAACAGGAGGTAGTAGGGGGTAAACCCCGTGGAGCAAAGTTCTACATTGTTGTATATGTAGGTGAGCTTGGAGAGTAGGGTCGGCCAGCGAGTGCGTTGTTCGGTAGAAAGACTCCGGAGCATCCCCAAGATGGTCCTATTGGCCCTCTCGCACTGTCCGTTGCCCTGGGGGTGGTATGCCGTGGTCTGGACCTTCTTACAGTCGTAGGTGGAGCACAACTCATTGAACAGCTGAGAGTTGAAAGCGGGCCCCTGGTCGGTCATACCCGTATGGCTTCACAAAGTGCTTCCAGACCAGCTCGGCCGTTGTCTTGGCTGTCAAGTCGCGAACTGGTACTACCACCAGGAATTTGGTATAGTGATCGGTCATTGTCAAGGCATAAGTGTGTCCACTTGAGCTGGGCTCCAGTTTTATGTGGTCAAAGCCCACCAATTCGAGGGGGTAGGTGCTCTTGATGGGATGTAAGGGATCCTTTTCGCTGGCCTCTGGGTGTCGTTTGAGACTACAAGGCACGCACTTCTGGCACCACTGCTCGATGTCTTCCCTCATGCCGATCCAGAAGAATCTGGTCCTCAAGACCGCTTCGGTCTTTTGCGTACCGAAGTGGCCGGAGGCATCGTGGTATGCTTCGAGTAATCTAGTGGCCTGTTGCCGTAGGACGATCACTTGCGTAGTGGTATGGTGGGTTCCTCGGTGGAGACTAACACGTACCAGTAGGCCCTGCCGTTTCTGTAGCCGGCCTCGGTGTCTTAGTAGCTTCACAAGTTCAGGGTCTGCTGCTTGTCTCTGCTCTTTAGTCACAGCGTCGTCGAAGGAGGCGGGTGAGATCTTGAATCACAGGGCTTCAACCCAGTCTACCTTGGGCGTCCCAAAGGTGGGGGCGGTATCGGTTTGATTGGCGGCAACCAACAGAGGTTCGGAATAGACCATCGTTCTCCTCTCGACCTGGAAGAGCGGAGTTTCCAGTTCTTCGGCAACTTCTCCACTCTCTTTGGCCACATTTTCCCCAGGGAGGCGGGATAGGGCGTCTGCGTTCCCGTTTTCTTTGCCACTTCTGTAGGACACTGTATATCGAAAGTTGGCGAGGCGTGAGACCCAGCGTTGCTCCATGGCCCCTAGCTGCGCTGTGGTCAGATGGGCCAGAGGGTTGTTGTCCGTCTTGATGACGAAGGCTGTCACAGCGAGGTAATTCTTAAACTTTTCAGTGACAGCCCAGATCAGGGCAAGCAACTCGAGTCTGAAGGTGCTGTAATTCTCGCGGTTGCGCTCGGTCTTGCGGAGTCCCCTGCTGGCATACGCGATCACCCTTTCCTTCCCGTCCTGTATCTGGGACAGGACCGCTCCCAGTCCTCTGTGGCTCGCATCTGTGTATACTTGAAAAGGCTTCTCGTAGTCGGGATAAGCCAACAAAGGGGTATTAGTCAAAGAGGCTTTTAACTGCTCGAATGCCTGCTGTTGCTCGGGCCCTCAATCGACCGGGGCAGACCCCTTCCTCTCTTGCCCAGACTTTCCTCTCAGCAGTTCGTGGAGTGGAGCGGAGATGCCGGCGAAGCCCTCTACGAATCAGCGGTAGTAGCCGGCAAAGCCTAGGAAACTCCTCACCTCCCGCACCGAGCGGGGCACTGGCCAGTCTCGGACGACCTGAATCTTATCGGGATCTGGTCTCACACCCTGTGCACCGACGATATGCCCCAGGTAGGCCACTTCTGGCTTGAGGAGGTGACACTTCGCTGGTTTGAGCTTCAACCCAGACTTGGCTATCAGCCGGAATATCTCTTCCAGGTGCTGGAGGTGCTCTTCGTAGGTCCTCGAGAATATGATAACGTCGTCTAGGTACAACAATATAATTTCGAAGTTATGGTGACCGAGACAATGCTCCATTAGCCGTTGGAACGTGGCGGGCGCATTGCACAATCCGAAAGGCATTCTTTCGAATTCGAAGAGTCCCATCGGCGTTGTGAACGCGGTCTTCTGCGTGTGTTTTCGGGGGCCATCGGGACTTGCCAGTATCCACTCATGAGGTCCAACGTGGAGAAGAAGGCTGCGATCAGTGACTTCTCTATGCGGGGCAGTGGATAGGCGTCCTTGTGGGTCACCGCGTTGAGCTTGCGATAGTCAACGCAAAACCGCAGGCTGCCGTCTTTCTTTTTCACGATGACTATCGGAGAGGCCCACGGGCTATGGCTTTCTCGTACGACTCCCGCTTCCTTCATCTCGTCAATCATCTTCCTCACTGGCTGGTACATCGCGGGAGGGATAGGCCGATGTCTCTCCTTGATGGGAGGGTTGGTTCCTGTCGAGATGTAGTGGCACACATCCTTCGCTCTTCCAAAATCGGACGGGATTTGGCTAAACGCCACCGCATTTCTCCGGACGATCTCGAGGATACCTTGGCGTTCTGGGTCGGTGGTGTCGGGGCCTCCTATTTTGATGTCTTCCCACCACACTTTCTCACCACACCCATCTTGTGGGCTCTCCTTGTCTCTCTCGCCGTCTGTCACGGAGGTCACATTATGCCCAACCACGTCCTGGAAGTCGACCTGGAAGATTCGGGCGACTGGACAATGTTGATGGAGCTTGATCGGGTAATTGTGAGGATTGACAATTCGGACTGGTACCCTACCGTCCTGGACTCGAGCCAACGTTCTGGCAACAGCAAACGGTGGGTGGCCGTCATGTTCATAGGGTTCCAGGATGGCATCGTATGCTCCCCCTCCTGGGCCAATTCTGGCCTTACACCAGATGATGTGTTCGGAATTAGGCAGGAGTAGGATCGGTCGCCGGTCTGCGACCCGAGCTTTGCCGACTTCGCCTCGGTCATCTGTGAACTTCCGCTGTCCTTCTAAAACCCGCATCGTCCGCTGCATCATCTTTCTCTCTCTAGGGTCTGCAGTCCTCATCCCTTTCTTCAGGGCCTCGACCATCTCCTCTGGACAGTGTTTGAGGATATTCATCCCCAGGATCATCGGGGGCAGGTGTCCACAATGGGCGGTCGTGACTAGGCAGCCTTGTCTCTGTAGGGTGGTTTTGCCTATCTTGACATATGTCTCCCAGTAGCCTTAATAGTCGATGGGTTGACCATTACTTGCCAACAGGTGGAGCCAAGTGGTGGGGGGTGCGACAATGTTCTCTCTAGGCCAGTGGCGGTCAAATTCCTCTAGCTTGATGGTTGAAACTTGAGAGCCAGTGTCCAGTAGCGTCTCCATTGTCACCCCATCGATCTCAACACTGATGTGGGGGCACTTCCCTACGAAGCGAGGCCACCAGTCTTCTTTCGGGGGACCTAGTAGCGGGTCTCCTCCCAGGGTTGGTCCTCCTCCTCGGGGTCTCTCCGTTTAAATCGCCCTGAGGGCAGTTTCTCTCAACGTGGCCGCTTTGGTTACATCTCTGACAGATTGGTCTGCCTTCTTCGTCGAACCGATCGGTCGATCGTCTTCCCGATTCTCTGGGCGTACTCCACCACGGTCTTCCTCCTCCTCTTTCTCTTCGCCGGGCGCCACTCATTTTGTCTGGCTTCGCTCTGCTCCAGCCTTTGCCCCATTCTGGCGACGTTTAGAGTCAATTCTGTGAGCTTGCTATTGATGGCGGACAATGGATCTGGGCCTGCCGGCGATTGCGCTTCTTGAAGTACTGTTCTCTTCTTCGCACTACCAGGTCCCTGGCGTCTGGCTTCCCAGTGATCCTCCGTCTCTTCTTCTTCCGCCGTAGCTCCTTCTTCCGGCTCTTCATTCTGGATTTTTTCCAACACCTGTAGTGCTGATTCTTTGAGTTCCTCGAATGTGCAGCTTTGTTCTTGCCGCTTTATCATTCGGAGCTGGGCGCGGGTGGTCTCTTCTCTTGCCCCTTCTACGAAGAGGTCTATCAGCATTTCGTCCGCTAGTTGCACTTCTCTTGGGTCTGCGGCTTGGACTGCCTTCATGGCCTCGTGTAATGCCAGTGCGAAATCACGCAGTGATTCTCCCTGTTTCTGCTTCCTGGCATATAACCTGCTCTTCAGTATTGGCACGGTTTTGACATCGAAGATCTTTGCCAGTTTTTTCAAGATCTTATCCGCCGTCTCCTTGTCGCCTTTTGACCATGATTTTACTTCTCTCAGGGCGGACCCTCTCAGTTGTGCCAGCAGTATTTCTTTGCTTTGTTCTTCGTTCAGTTGGTATAGGGTGAACGTCGAGTTCATGCGGTCCTTGAATGCCTTGAAAGTGCTTGTGCCTTTCGTCCGCGTATCTCCCGAGAATGTGAGGAGCCACGTGGCCCCGAAGTAGTAGGGCATCGTGATCTGTGCCGCCGCTGCCTTCGGCGGTTCTTTGTCTTCCAGTGGTAGTGGGAGACGTCTGCGGGGTGATGGTGTTGGAGTACCGGCTTCCGACATTTTCCGGTCCTGTTCGTGGACGCCAAAGTTAGATGTGGTGCACCGGAAAGGTCGGCCAGTAACCCTCTGTATTACCTTGATACTGGAGCTGGACAGACGTCTTCTTTCTTCTTGGCGGCTGAGACAATGAACAGGCTGAGGGTATGCTTCAAGGGTGTTTATTAATCGAAATACCCGTAGTGTGAGGTAGGTAACCAACTTACTAGTCACAGGTAAAACATTCACAACAAGGTAACAGCATATATTTTGCAAACATAAACGATGTCAGTATCGCCTCAAATAAAGTGCGTAAGCAACTGGGCACTTGCTGACAGTTAGGTAAAGCCGTATACTTATACTCCAATACTTAGGTTAAACTCTGGTACTTAACAGGTCCTTTCGCCGTGACTGATCCACATTAGCGCTGTCGTGTTACGTGCAAGCGGCACAGGTACTATTTCACGTGGGCAAACCCAAATCTACGCTCAGGTGTGAATCAGCCAGACAGCTTGAGGAATACGCTAACACTTCTCTCGCTAAAAGTCACGAGAACACTCAACACAATTGCACTTCAAGATACCTTGCAATCTAAATCGCGTTAACATTCAACCACATAAATATTGCAGACAATATAAATCACTTCGACATTAAACCCACAACAGTGTCACGTGACTGGGTACCCAATGCGTGTGTCTTTAACCAATGCCTCTGAGGCAGGCCTGTGCACAGGGCTAGTGTTGAAGTCTATTAGAGGCCTCTATTCCGCTACTGCACAGTCCGTTAGAACCTAAAACAGTCTCCCTGGTTGGGTACAGAGGACACGAAAGGAAAAATGTCCTAAATCCAGAAAGCACTTAAGTCTCTGCTTGAGGATGGGCAAGGGAAGTTCCTGATTTGAGCCACAAGATGGCGCTGTAGGGTCTCTATTAAGAAAATGGCAGTACTCTGTTAGTGGGGTTCTCAGTGGCTGAGGGTCTCGGTCGCTGTCCCTCAGCTCCCACACTATACTATCTGTGCCTGTGAGTCACTGTGCTGACCTGTGAAGGGGTGCAGCCAAGACCTGTGGTCAAGAGTATGGGGGGTCAGTCTCTGGTGTGCTGGCCTGCGCGGGCCTTGGAGGGTGTCCCTGCTGGGGGCCACTATGGAAGGCAGGTGGGTGGCACTAGGACTCCTTTGTGACCAAGGTCAGGTAGGGTGGTGCTGGGGCTGTGGCTGCTGTGCAGCACTTACGCTTTGTTGCAGCACCTGCTGTCTGAATTCCGTTGGGGCTGCTCCCTGGAGCTGTCTTCCAGGTGCCGGGCTCTCTGCTGGGCTCTTTGCGGTGGATGGCCCCTGGATCTGCCTGCCGGGTGCTGGGCCTTGTAGTTCTCCTCTCTCTCCCACTTCCTGGATGTGGGAGGGGGGCGCTACTCGCTGGCACGGCTCACACGCCGGGTTGTGGAAGGCTGTGGAGGCTGGGGTGCCGCTGCTGCGTCCTCCTCCCGTGTACCCTGGCTCGGGGCTCCCCCCGCTGGTCTCTGCGTCGCTTCTGCTGGAGGCCGGGGCGCTCAGGCGGTGACGCGGCTGGATGTTGCCGCCTGTCACTCACGCTGCCGGGTCTCCGCTGCGCTCACGCTGCCGGGGACTCTTCTCCTCCTCACGCCGGGTCACGCTGCTGGCTGGACTCCGTCTCTCTCTCTCCACACCAGGTCACGCTGCTGGCTGGACTCCGTCTCTCTCTCTCTCCATGCCGGGTCACGCTGCAAGGTAGGCACCGGGCACCTCTTTTCTTGTTCACGCTGTCCTCCGCTCCCAAAACAGCCTCTCCTCACACTTCCTGGGCTCACACTTCTTCGCGCCACTGGGCGACTCATCCTTGATTCTTCGCGCCCTTCCAGCAGGGGGAGAGTTAACCCCTTCAGGTCCCGCTGTCTGTTGGCCACACTGAATTTGGTTGCCTAGCAACCATTCTGCGGGGCACTGTGAATTAGATGTGCTGGGGAAGGAACAGAGTACTCCCAGCTGGTTAGAGAAAAGGCAACCCCAAAGTCTGGGGTGTCACAAGAGCGCCTCTGCTGGCTGGCGCCTCCCTGCTTTGCATCCTTTGCTGAGCGGGTTCCGAGTGAGCAAATAAAAAATAATTGTGAGAGAGAATGAATCCAATTGATGCCAATATAAACTCCTGTTTCCCCTCTGAGATCACAGAATCCTCCCTCACCAATCGCATCAATATCTTTTTGGTGGGGGATATTCGTATACAGGGCCTGAACGTCACAGGACACCATCCTGGACCCCACTGTATACCTTCTACCATTTGAATGAAACTGGTGACATCCTTAATATGGAGATCTCAGACAGTGGCAAACGCAGGATTTTCAGAAGGGGGTTTCCAGAGGGGCGGAGCAAAGCACGGAGATGGACACTTAGGTGACCCAGTATATGCCGGGTCAGTTAAAGTATTATAGATAGACCAAATGTATATAAATAATAATTATATATACACACACACATACATACATACATACATACATACATATATATATATATATATATATATATATATATATTGTATTGGGGCACCTACTGATCCTCCAGCGGTAGGGGTGGGGGATACTATGAGCGGAAGCTTTGATGTCCCGCGGGTGGTAGGGGGTATTATATCAACCGCTCAGCATGTAGGGCCTGGTAATTTTCACTAATTACCCCTTTACTGCACAGATGGTGGGAGATGGGGTGGGAGAAGGGGGCATTGGGCTGAATGAAGGGGCCCTGATACATAACTTCCAGGGTGGTAGAGGATGTTTAATATGCCGAGGAGGGGTGTTTAGTGGAGTGGGCTTATTATTCACAATTTTCTGGTGGGAGGACAGCTTGCTTGACTGCAGATATCTCCAGTTCCCAGAAATAGATTTCTTAGATTTTAATGGAATAAAAACTAGAGAATCCCACCTACCAAATGGTATTGGGGACTAGGGGATCAGAGTTCAGAGCAATCTGCCAACGAGTATATAAAACTACATACCAGGTGTGTGGAGCTGGAGCAGTAACCAGCTCCTGGAAGAGTAATATCTCTCGTTCTGGGAACAGGAGAGACAACATACTAGTGTTCTTCAAAGGGGAAGAGTCCCAGCTTTTGGAATATACCCTCAGAAAAACTCTAAATCAGACAGAACCTGAAATATCTGACTGGGAAGAGCAATTAACAGGCTTGGATGGGGACCACTGCTTTGAAGTCAGATATCTCCGGTTCCCAAGGGCCGATTTTTTAAATTCTTGTACTCATGGAAAGAGGGGACCCTCAGCTTTCAAGCTAGGGCCCTTAGACTCCTGGGGGGGTTTCTGGGTACTCAGAAACCCCCCCTGCGTGCGCTACTGTCAGAGAGGAGGCGTGTGACTGTAAAAACTATCAATATATTGTGACAAATCATGGTCAGAAGGAGCTTTTTTCACTTGTTAGGTTTTGATTTTATGAAACATAACTAAGGATTTGTAAGCCCAATTATATTGTGCAGGTGTTCATTGCTACAATTTCCACAAAGCGGAGTACTTATGTTTGCAGACAACAAATAATGGGACTGATTCAGACCTGTACAAAAGGCTGCCCGAATCTCGCGTACACACCCAGATCGCCAGCATGCAAGGAGGAGAAATCATTTGATACTCGCTCTGATAAGTCCATACTTACTTTTCAGATGCTCGCAGATCTCCGAATTGGGGACGGGCACTTACATCATGTGACGTCAGACACCCACCCGAGTCGGAATCGCCATGCCCGCATTCTTAGGGGAACGCCCATTGTTTTTATGGGGACACCCGCACAATGCTGGGCATTCTCATCATCCAGCCCCCTTCCCTCCCCACACAGCGTGTACGTCTTGGAGAGGGGGTCTGCACATGTGCATATTCCTCCTGTGATTGCTGCAAAAATACACCTGAAATATACAACAATTTTACCCAGCGTATTTGGCTTAAGCCTGCATGGGTCACTCAGATCAGTGCAGGCTTCAGTGTAAAAAAAAATAACAAAATTAAATAAATAATTAAAAATATTGGCCCGGGGCGGGCTCAAAGATTCACGGGCCAAAACAAGTAGGGAATCCCCGGATTTTTTAAAACCAACACCAGTCTCAAGGGCCGGTCCTGGTTCCCAAAATACGGGGGGGATAAAATGACATGGGGTACCCTGTATTTTGAAATCCAGAACCGGGTCGAACCAGCCAGCAGGGTCAGAGGCGGAACTAGCGAGTTGTGGGCCCAGGTGCAAAAATATGCTTCGCCCCCCCCCCCCCCCCTCTGCAGACCTGATTACACATTATGCTGCACACTGTAGTGGCCATTACACATTTTCCTGCACACCGTAATGCCCATAACACATTGTTCCCCACCGTAGTTCCCATTACACATTGCTGCACACTGTATTGCCTATTAACATTATGCCACACACCGTAATGCCCATTACATTATACCACACACCATAATGTCCATTACACATTATGCCACACATGTAATTCCCATTACATATTATGCCCCCAGTAATGTTTACACATAATTCCCCCCTTAAACATTGCTCATATTAGTGCCATATAAGATGGGAGGAGAGAGCTCACCTGTGTGGTGTGCGCTCAGCTCCTATGCTGCTGAGTGGCTCATACAAACGCTGATGGTCATTTGAAATATGGCACAGGGTAGTGAGCCAATTGGAGCTGACGGTCCGGCAGAGGTCCGCTAACTGCGGCTTTATGTCCTTGAGCTCTGATAGGCTGGTGGGCAGGAGCCATATTTCAAATGTCTGTCGGTGCTGGTTTGAGTCCCTCAGCAGCATAGGAGCTAAGAGTACACCACACAGAGCCATGGCGATGGGCACAGTGAGTGGCCATGTGCTGCTCCCCCCCTCCCAGGACCCAGCACTCTAGGCTGCAGCCTGCCTGATCATCCTATTGGTATATCAGGCCCTGGTCCCCTCACTGTAGTATAATTATTATATATCAGCCCCCTCCCTGTAGTATAATTATTATACAAGGTATATCAGCCCCCTCCCTGTAGTATAATCAACAGCCCCCACTTGTAGTTGTATTAATATTAACAGCCCCCTCCCCCATAGTATTATTAATATTAACAACCCCCATGTCCTCTAATTAAAATGTTTCCCCCCCCCCCTTTATATATATAGCACGAGTGAGAGGATACAGACCCTGCTGAACCACGCAGCTGGTGGAGCATGGGAGGATGCACCATGGGACCACAGAGCCGGCATATGCCCGCCAACCGGCTCGGACTCGTCTCCTAGCATCAGCAGGCACCAGCAGCAGTGTGAAGACACACAGGGCTCCCTTCCTCTGACATGTAACAGCGGGGATCGGGCGGCTCTCAGCACAGCAATCCGCAGCAGCAGCTCCAGATCCCCGTGCGCACCCACTTCAGCATCTGCGATAATCAGCCTCTGGAGATCTGGAGCTGCTGCCGCGGATTGCTGAAGTGGGTGCGCACGGGGATCTGGAGCTGCTGCCGCGGATTGCTGAAGTGGGTGCGCACGGGGATCTGGAGCTGCTGCCGCGGATTGCTGTGCTGAGAGCCACCCGATCCCCATGGGCGAATTTAGGGGTCAGGCCGCCCCTAGGCACAACATTTTTGTGCCCCCCCCCCTATTTTAATGTAATCATATATGTATATACATTGTTATTTATATATTTCATAAAAATGTAACTGTAGCCCACCTTAATATTTTTTTAAGCACTGTGGACTGCTCACTGTACGGAGGACCCGGAGGGAGGCACTTATTAGTACAGAGATTACTAGCACAGTGTCTCTGTCAGTCTCTCTCCAGCTCACACACTGTGACTGACTGAGCGCAGGGAGGATCTGTGCGCCGCTCAGCTGCTGGATACACAGCAGCCAATAGACTGTGTGTGTATAGAGTAGCCAGTGGGCAGGAGCGGCAGAAGTGAGCCTGAGCCATTTCCGGATGCGCAGGGGGACCGTTGGACCCAACCACTAAGCGGTGATGTAATGTGCATGGCAGAGTGGGTGGGCAGTGGCGGGTGACGAGCGGCGCTGCCGCCGACATATGATAATTCATGTCTGGGGTGGCACCGCTCGTCACTCGCCGATGCCCACCCGCTCTGCCATGCTGCTATTTAACAGAATGTCAGCCTGCCTGCCGCCCTTAATTGGTGCTGCCCTGAGGCCGGTGCCTCATGGGCCTAGGCACAAATCCGGCCCTGCCGATCCCCGCTGTTATATGTCAGAGGAAGGGAGCCCTGCTGCTGGCACCTGCTGATGCTAGGAGACGAGCATCCCCCCACCCTGTCAACGGGCTTGGTGCTGTGGATCGGATCCACAACAGAGATCCGTCACACCTCCTCTGCCCACACAACATTCTATCTGTCTGCCGTCACTTTTCCCCCTGCAGGCCCCCGCACCCATGCAGGCAGCATGGGCCCCATGAACTCCTTGGGCCCCGGTGCACTGCACCGTCTGCACCGGCAGTAGTTCCGCCCCTGAGCAGGGTGATGCCACAGCTGGGGGGGGAGACTTTTTATACAAGTACCCCCGGCCAAAGCATTAACCCCCTGACCTGTCAGCATGGGCAGGGATCCCAATGAAGGGGTCCCCCTCCAGGATTTTCCCTGCCGGGATGAAGCTTCGGGCTGTCCCCGATGCTCCAATGCAGTGGGCATTGTTTAAAAAAAAAAAAAAACGACTAATACTATTATGTATTGTTGAGAAACTTATGCTGCTTTCACATTGCCTAAACGTTTAAGACCCGGTATTTCAAAACGGTATTTAAAAGTGCTTGAGCCACCTAACCCCTTTCACATTGCAGGTGAAAACTGTTTAAAATAGCATTTAATACCCACATTCAACCCGTTTAACCCCCCCAAGGAACACGTTTCAAGCCATAGAAATAGAGCCGTTCATACTGCCAAAGAAACGGCTCTGAAACCGGTAGAACACTGCTTTTTACCCTTTTAATAAATACCGGTATTTGTTAAATGGTTAAAGCACCCTGGAGCTTTCACACTGCAGCTCTACCCGTTTAAAATAGCTTAAAAAATGGCAATTTACTGTTTAAGAGCTGCAGTGTGAAAGGGGTATAAGAGTCCCAGGAAGAATACACCACATGCATAGACTTGGAAAACCATAAGTCCCAGCATGCGGGGCATTTAAAGGGCCCACTGATACTTGTAGTTCCCCAATCTTACAAATAGTTAACTACACATACAAAAAGTTAAACTTTATTTCACACTACATTTATTCACTCATACATTACCTATGTGTCCACGGATGGCCGGTCCTCTTCTCAATGTAGAATCCATTAGTGGATCCTGTGGAAAGAAATCATACCCGCTGTCTTCTGTGCTTCTCCGGCACCACACGCAACCAGTACACTGAAGCCAAGCTTGTGTTTACACCCTTGGCTCTGCCCACAGACTGGGGTTAGGCCCACCCACCAGCCACTCATGAGCGGGCATCTGGAATTCTCCGCTCAAGATTGGCTGATGGGTAGGCCTAGCTTTCGGTCTGTGGGCGAAGCCAAGGAAGTAAACACACCGTACCTGTGGAGCAGTAGAAGAATTCCGGGGATCCCCTACGTGTTTTTGCTGTGAATATTTAAAACCAGGACTGGCTCTTTGATCCTGGTTCTGGTTATGGCCGTGCCCGTAACTAGCATCGGCATTGACTGGATTTTCGGATCTTAGTAAATTTGCCCCATTCACTCATTGGCACTGCATTAACACTATGGGCCTTATTCAGACCTGTAAGCAAGGCTAGATTATTTTGTCAACAGCGCTTAAGTATGAAGAGGTTAGTAAATACGTTTGAAACTCAGCAGCCACCTGAGTGGGGGATTGCCAGACCCCAAAAAGATTATAAGAACTGAAAAAGGATCCAGTTGGCGCTTAAATCACAAACAAGCGACTAAATTAGATTAATAAAAAATATTTATTAATAACAGATAATTATTTAAAAATTTATCAACAAATACAAATTAAGACCCCTGGGGTATCAACTGCTGCTGCTGTGCCTGGAGTTCACAGGAGGGGGGTGGCTTCTCATGGCAGGCATGCGGGCATGGGTTTCAGGTGGCCTATGGCAGCGTCCTGGTCTCTGGCTAGTTCCAGGGCTCGAGGGGTCACCTGGTCACATGCTACCACGGGCATTGGCCAGGCGGGGATGTCTCCTGTGTGGCTCCCAGCGGAGGTGCACCCTATGGTGGTGGCCTCCGTTAATCAGCGGCCATCCACATCATTGCTTGCTGATTGTGGGCTACAGCCAGGGACAAATTGATAAGGGAGCGACCACACGGTTTTGGATGCCAGCGTACACTTCGCAGTTCTTCTTCAGGTTGCCCTGAAGAAGAACTACAAAGCGTATGCCGGCCTCCACAGCAGTGTGGTCGCTCCCTTAGCCATCCTGTACCCTTGTCTGATTTCCAGTCCTTTTAAGGACTCTAATGTTTTGTTAATTGTGCAATGTGTTTCTCTGTCATTTATCTAATTATTAGCATAAAGCACGGCGACCTAATTTGGTTGAGGTCACCCTGTTAGTCCCAGTGTACAAACACACAGGGAACTGCCACACGTGCAGCTCACCCGACAACCTGACACAGACCGGGTTACACCCGCGTGTCTAACTGTGTTTCCGTACCAATCCCCTACGGACTTTGATGTTTCAATTGTGTCCACTACAACAATCACTACACATTGGGCGGTATTCAATGAGCCGGAATCGCCAAGTTTTATGGCGATTCCGGGGTTTTTTCGTGGCTGACGGTGATTTTTGGAGCTGAAAATGCGAATCACCGTATTCAATGAGCTAGAATCGCCGTTGACGACCGGTGAATGAAGCTGCAATCGCCAAATGTTTTCCTGTACAAATCGCCGTTTTTTGTGTATAGGATTTTTCATGGGGAATCGACGGTAGTTGAGGGGAATCGCCAAAAGTGTATTCAATGTGAAGTTGGCGATTCCTTTTTCTTCTTTCATATCGCCGTTCCTCTCCGAGTGCCCCTCGTCATCTTTTTATGGTGAACTTTTATAGGAACATGTCAAATAATTGGTTTTAAGTGCTCTATTTAACTATGCAAGTGTAATGTATTATTATTTGCTGCCCTTGTGTGATGTCATGGTCGTAGAAGTGCTATACAAATATATATTTAATTTTTTCAGGTATTTTTTTTTTCTCCCACAAAGCACTGTTCTTACCCATGGTGCACCTCACTTACCCATGATTCTCCTCCCCACCTCACTCCTTCGTTTGCCCTTTGACCAGATTTCCCAGCGTTTGCCGTCTGCTGTATGGGAAGCGTTTGTCCAGGGTAATTTGCTTGTTTCTAGCATTTATCTGCGATTTTTTAAACAACTGACTACATTAATGAGGCTGTGTAGGGAAACGCCGGTATGGCTGAGAATCGCCGTTAGGGCCGGCGATTCTCAGCCACGTTGAATAGGGTGACTTGGCGACTCCCCACGAATCCCCATGCATGGCGATTCACTGCTAAAAACCGGCGATTGCCAGGCGAATGTTAAATCTGAATCACTGTAACCAGCGATTCAGGACATTGAATACCGCCCATTATGTACTGTACCTACACTAAGCATCACGTATTGCAGTGAATAAATGGCGACTACAAGCCGCTAGTAGGCTGATGTATGGTGAATAATAAAACCCGCAGATCTGCCAATCCACGTGGCACACACAAGGCAATATCTGCCTGCTGCCATTGAATATAATACATCTGCAAATCACTGTATTGGTCCAACATTAGGACCGGCATTCTATACAGTGAATAATACAGCACTGCTAGTGCACCCAAATTGTAGTAGTATTTGTAACATTTTGCAATATATGTCTTATTTCTGCAGACATATACGCTCAGTGTAACATAATTACGAGATGACACAACACACCATACTGAATAAGTGTTATTCATGATTTCAACACTGTATCAATACCAGACAGTGTCTTGAAACGCTAATGGGAACTGGGACCAGCTATGCATACTACATACAGCCCCCGACAGTAACTGACAAACAACGAGACTCACTAACTGCACACGGACGAGAGGGGATCATTTTTGAATGATTTATTCATAAATATTTGAATACGAATACATAACGCATCCCCCGTGTCATATATAGGCTACACAGCCGATACTAAAGAAATGTGACGCATTTGAAACAATTATAAATAATCAATCAAGGAATAAAGTACTGAGGGACACTGCATGAGCTCAAGTTTTTAACTTGCACTATATTCACCTGTCTATGTTTCATGTGTCATGTAGTTTGTCATATCTCGCAGCTTTTTAATACATAACCCAATAAAAGGTATATTTTAAAGTCTCAATTTATTCTTGTTGGTGGTGCACCACTACAGTGACAGATCTTTTTATTTTCCTAACTATTGCCATTGAATCTTGTCCTGTGGTAGCACACCTCCGCATATCCATTATAATATTTATCTCCATACTCGGCGGGGGGCCTAATCTCCAGAAATAAAAAGTGATACTGTGGTCCTGTGCGATTGACCTCCCATATTTACACAGACACAGACAATGAAATGGTTAATACAGAGCCAGACAGAAAAAAACAGGGTATTTACAGACAGTCAAAATGTAGGAGGGCCCTGCTCGCAGGCTTACAATCTATAGGGAAATAGGCATTGATACATAAGGGTAGATACTGTATTCTTTATTGCATCGATTCCACCAGAACGCAAGGTTCTATGACTGGTTCTGGAATTTGATAAGCTGCCTGAAGAGATGAGTTTTCAGGGAACGCTTATAGGTTTGGAGACTGGAGGAGTCTTATTGTGCTTGGGAGGGCATTCCACAGAGTGGGTGCAGCCCGAAGAAAGTCCTGCAGTTGGGAATGGGAGCGAGTAATGAGTGTGGATGAGAGCCGCAGATCTTGGGAGAAGCGTAGAGGTCGTGTTGGATGATATTTTGAGATAAGAGAAGATATGTATGTTGGTGTAGTTTGGTTTATGGCTTTGTGTGTAAGTAAAATAATTTTGTATTGAGTACGGTAGAATACAGGTAACCAATGAAGTGACTGACAAAGTAGCTTTGCAGACGATGAACGTCTGGCTAGGAAGATTAGCCTTGCAGCAGCATTCATAATGGACTGTAGTGGTGACAGTCTGTATTGGGGAAGGCCAATTAGGAGACTATTGCAATAATCAATGCGTGAGATGATGAGAGCATGGATTAGAGTTTTTGCAGTGTCCTGTGTAAGGTAAGGGCGAATTTTAAATATATTTTTTAGGTGCATGTGGCATGATTTTGAGACAGAATGAATGTGGGGTACAAAGGAAAGTCCTGAGTCAAGGATACCACCTAGGCAGCGAGCTTTAGAGGTAGGAGTGATTGTCATCTTCTCAACAGCGATAGAGATATCAGGTTGGTAACTACTATTTATTGGCGGAAATATAATTAATTCTGTTTTTGAGATATTAAGTTTGAGGTGGCGAGATGACATCCAGGATGAAACAGCAGAAAGGCATTCAGAGACACGGCTCAATACAGTTGGGGACAGATCCGGGGAGGAAAGGTAGAGCTGAGTATCATCCGCATACAGATGATACTGAAATCCAAAGGAGCTGATTAGTTTGCCAAGAGATGAGGTATAGATTGAGAAAAGCAGGGGACCTAAAACTGAACCCTGAGGTACTCCAACTGAAAGAGGTAGCGAAGAGGAGGTAGAATCAGAGAAACGAACACTAAAGGAGCGGTTAGATAGGTAGGATGAGAACCAAGGGAGGGCTGTGTCTTTAAGACCTATGGATTGTAGTGTTTGTATGAGAAGTGTGTGGTCAACAGTGTCAAAAGTAGCAGAGAGATCTAGAAGAATTAGTAGTGAGTAGTGGCCTTTAGACTTAGCAGTGACCAGATCATTCACAACTTTAGTCAGTGCTGTCTCTGTGGAGTGTTGGGCACGAAAGCCTGACTGATGCGGGTCCATTAAGTTGTGTGAGTTAAGAAAGTGTGTGAGGCGAGTATAGGCAAGTCTTTCAAGTAGTTTGGAGGTGCATGGAAGTTGAGAAATGGGATGGTAGTTTCAGAGAGAGCTTGGATCAGAATTCTGTTTTTTCAGAATCTGAGTAATAACTGCTTGTTTGAACAATGAAGGAAAGACACCAGTAGAGAAAGAGAGGTTACAGATTTTAGTTAAGATTGGGATGAGCACAGGAGACAGAGATTTACTTATTTGCGAGGGTATAGGGTCAAGAGGAGAGGTAGTAGAGTGGGAGGCAGAGAAAAGTGCAGATACTTCATCTTCATTTGTGGGATCAAATGAAGCAAATGCTTCAGAGGGCTCAGGTATGGAATTTAGCATATCACCAACTGAGTTGGAGCATACCAATTAATCTCTGATCTTGTCAATCTTATCCCTGAAGTAGGAAGCAAGATCTTGTGCATGGATAGTGGTTGGTGGCTTGGGTGAGGGAGGGTTGGGAAGGGATTTAAATGTATTAAAAAGATGTTTTGGGTTAGAAGCTTGAGCAGAAATGAGAGTTTGGAAATATGTTTGTTTGGCAGTTTCCAGGGAATAACTATAGTACTGGTAGATATTCTTATATGTAAAGAAATCCATTGGACTGTGATATTTACGCCATTTACGCTCAGCTTTGCGTGAGATATTTTGTAGGTGTCTCGTTAATTTAGAGTGGCGTCTAGGCCTACGTGGAGTGTGGTGGGTAACTGGAGCCACTTCATCCAGGGCTGTTTTGAGGGTTAGGTTTAGGTGTGATACCGCCATCTCAGGAGTAGTGAATGCAGAATTAGGAGCAAGCTGTTGTTGCAGTGAGGAGGAGAGTACTTGAAAACTAATATCATTAATAATTCTGCGGGCTTCAGGTGGATTAACCCCTTCCCGACATATGACGTACATTTACGTCATATGTCGGGTGCGGGGGAATCAAGCCAGCTCACGGAGTGAGCTGGCTTGAAAGAGAGCAGGTAATGGCTGTATATTACAGCCAGGTCCCTGCTCTCACGGCCACGAGCGGCGAGTTCGCCGATTGTGGCCGTTTAACCCTTTAAGCACCGCGGGCAAAGCGACCGCAGTGCTTAAATAGCTGATCGGAGGGGGGGCGCCCCCCTCCGGCGCCGATCGGGGCCCCCCGCAGCGAGATCGGAGGGTGCCGATCGGTTGCCATGGTAGCCAGGGGTCTAATGTAGACCCCTGTGCTGGCCGTGTCTGCATACCTATTATATCCTGCCTGAGGCAGGATGTAATAGGAAGTGCATAAAATCACTACGTTCAGCCATAGAGCTCTATGGCTGAACCTAGTACAGGCGATCGCGCCCCCTAGTGGTCAAGTACACTAGGGGGCCTTGTAGTAAAAGTAAAAAAAAAAAAAAAAAAAAGTTTAAAAATAAAAAAAAAATAAAAAAATATTAAAAGTTCAAATCACCCCCCTTTCCCCATTTCCCAAATAAAAATAAATAAAAAATAAAAAAAATAAACATATTTGGTATCGCCGCGTTCCTAAAAGTCCGATCTATTAAAATATAACATTAGTTATCCCGCACGGTTAAAGGCGTAAACGGAAAATAATCCCCAACGCCAAAACTACGTTTTTTGGTCGCATCGCCTACCCAAAAAAAAATAGCTAAAAGAGATCAGAAAGTCGCCCATATCCCATAATGGTATTAATTAAAAAGTACACTTCAGCCCGCAAAAAATGAGCCCTCACCCAGGTCCGTAGGTGGAAAAATAAAAAAGTTATAAGCCGCAGAACATGGCGACGCGGCGCAAATTCGAAAAACCGTAACATTTTCTATTTTTTTTTTAGTGGTAAAATGTAACGAAAACTATATAAGTTTGGTATCACCGGAATCGTAACGACCCATAGAATAAAGATAACCCATCATTTTAAACGAACTAAGAACTCCAAAAAAAACGTAACCAGCGCAAAATTGTGGAATTGCGTTTTTTTTTTTATTTACCCCACATTGAATTATTTCCTGATTCCCCAGAATATTATACGGTATAGTAAATGGTACCATTAAAAAGTACAACTTGTCCCGCAAAAAAAAAGCCCTCATGTGTCTATATAGCCGGAAAATTAAAAAAGTTACGCTTATTTGAACACAAGGAGGAAAAAAAAAAAAAATTACCTTAAAAGGCAATGTCGGGAAGGGGTTAAAGGATTTCAGTGTTTTTGAGTTTGGAGTACTAGAGGACAGCATGCAGGTGATAAGGTTGTGATCTGAGAGAGGGACATTAATATTGGCGAATTTAGACACTGAGCACAGCTTAGTGAATATCAGATCAAGACAGTGGCCATCCCGATGAGTAGAGGAGTCAGTCCATTGGGAGAGGCCGAGCGAGAAGGTTAGAGAGAGTAGTTATGAGGCATGAGCAGCAGATTTTGGGCTGTCAATAGCAATGTTGAAGTCACCCAAGATGATGGTTGAGCTGTCAGCGGAAAGGAAGTGAGGGAGCCAGGCAGAAAAATGTTGCAGAAATCGTGATGGCTGCCCAGGTGGGTGATAGATAGCTGCAACACGCAGCGAGAAAGGAGTGTAAGTTCTGATGGAATGTACTTCAAATGATGTGAATGTGAGTGATGGAACCTGTGGTATAACTTTGTATGTGAAGGATTGGGATAGTAATATTCCAACCCCACCTCCTCTGCTGTCACCAGGCCTGGGGGTGTGTGTGAAGTGGAGAGCACCGTGTGACAGGGCTGCAGGGGAGGCTGTGTCTGATTGTGAGAGCCATGTTTCTGTTATAGCCAGCAGGTTGAAGTTGTTTGAAATGAAGAGGTCATTGATAGATGTTAAGTTGTTGCCAACAGAGTGTGCATTCCATAATACACATTTTAGTGATTTGGGGGATGAAGGGAGGCATTTGATGTTTATGAGGTTAGCTGGATTACTATGTTCCTGAAAGTTAGGTGCCTGCGAGCGGGGCAACAGCTGGGGCCTGGATTAAGTGAAATGTCACCAGCTAATAGAAGCAGTAGAGAGATATAGGTGTAGCTGCAGGTGGTTTGTGAATGTTGTTTCCGGCGACAGTTTGTGGATGTTATTGTCAATGTAGAGAGATATGTAAAAATCTCATGAGTGTTAATAAGAGGGGTGTGGATAATGGAGGCAGAAATGTTTATAGAGGGCTGAGCTTCAGGAAGAGAGAGAGAAGAGACTGATTTTGAGAGAAAACCATGGAGAGCGAAGCATGGCAGGAATGCTACTGGAATACTCAGACACAGGCTGGACCAACACAGCTGCTGCACTGAGGTCCTAGATCCACAGGCTGGAATACACTGGACTTTGGAATAATCTCAGACAGTAGTTTTCTAGGAACTCTGGGAATATGGAAATCACCAGACAAAAGGAATATAATAGTAGTATTACAAGAATATGTCATAGGAGTAAAACAGGAGTATAACCGGCAGGGTTTATTGCTTAGGGGTGGAGAACCTTTTTTGTGCCAAGGGCCGTTTGTATGGGGAAAAAAATCCTTCAGGGGCCATATGTAAAAATGTCTATTACAAATTGTCCTGCTGCAGCTGTCCCACGCTCCAGCGGCTGCCGCTGAATAGGACTGACAGTCTCCAGCTGCTGCTGATTAAGAGGAATCTTGCGAGAACTACTGACCTCTCACAAGAATACCCCTGTACTTGACTCCCGGCAAAGTCGCCGGGCGGGTGGGAGGGCCACTGAGACCGACTACGGGGGCTGCATATGGCCCCCGGGCCTGAGGTTCCCCACCCCTGGCTTAGAGCATACCTACAGTATATACCAAGTAGCTTAGGATTCAGCCACACCCAAAGACTAAGGTATACATGGAAGCAAGGCAAAGTGGATCAGCCAAAACCTGGAGCACTGATCCGGGAAGTACAAAACCCACACAGAACATGAATAACAGTGACTGCTGCATTTACACAGACTCACCAGAGCCAGCATGTAACACAGGTCCCCTTTGCCAACAGCTTTGGAGCCATTTGATAGGATCGAGGCGGACGGCGGAGACTGGGTCGCCCATGGGAACGCCAGGGAACTCCTGCTGCGGAGACATGCAAGGGGGTGTGTTTTCATTACACATCCAATTGCATGTTAAAGAGCGGAATTGTCAGCAGCATTGGGGGGGGGGGGGGGGGGGGGGCGCTCAGACTGGTGTCATCTCTGGTGCTCAGTAAGCTATAATCTTTGTACCGAGCCAACCAGAATCACCCCCATAATGCAGAAAATTTCACTTTTAAAAAAACTTGCCCAATCCTTTGTGATTGCTAATTAATAATCATTGTAGATGTAATAGATTCACAAGAACCAAACATTGACATTTTGTGATATCATTAGGAGTCTCCATGTAATCCATCTGGGATCATTCTGGTCACTTCTGTTTATGTTTCGCCAACTCTCCCATCCTTGATTAGTAGGGGGGGGTTATTTTTATTACCATGAACACCACCAACAACAAAGTCCTTAAGGTATAATACATTATTAGCACGCACATTAATCAGTCCTGTGAGAATTAGAGGAACCTCTGTACGCCCCTGTTTGTGCTCTTTCTAGGGGTATAAATAGAAGTGCTATTATTCTGTCTTAGCTGGGACAGAGCCATGTGAATCACTTATAATACTTTATACCGCATATGTGCATATAGACATGAATATAAATATGAGAGCTAAATAATGTATTAAACCCATTGACATTATTTAAAAACTGAATATTTCCTGCAATGGGAGCCGATCATTTAAAGGTAAGCAGGACTAGTGAGGGGACTGCCGCACATACAGTACAGTAAGGGGTGATTCAGGTTGGTTTGCAAAAGCAAACGCTTTCTTTAATGGACAGAATCATGCTGCACTGCAGGTGGGGCAGATTTGAGGTGCAGAGAGAGTTAGATTTGGGTGGGGTGTGTTCACAGGGCCGCCATAGGGGGGTGCTGTGGGTACAGCTGTCCCGGGTCACGGCCTCTAGAATGGTGGACAGCTCAATTTGTCCACTGCAAACACCCCCCCCCCCGCCCCGACTGCCTCCACTGCGCTGCGCTAATCAAAGCAGGTCCCGGAGCGGAGGCTTCTTCAACTCAGGATGCCACGGCCAATTAAAATGCTGCACCGGCTTTTGAGCCAATCAGAACTCTTGTACTGGCAGCCAATCAGAGCGGCTGCTAGTACGTGTGCTCTGATTGGCTCACCAGCCGGTGCTGCATTTTAGTTGGCTGTCAGCATCCTGAGTTGATGAAGTCTCCGCTCCGGGACCTCCGGGCTGCAGCTCAGCGGAAGAGGAGATGGGGGAGCAGGAGCCCAGTTACAGTAAGAAAAGTGAGGGGGGGGGGGGCTGGACTAGAAATGAGTCCCGGGCCCTAAAGTTCCTGGTGACAGCCCTGTGTGCTCAAACTGAGATTGCCAGCATTTAGTCTGCACAGAAACACAATCATTTACACAAAGGTAACTCTCTCTGCACCTGTTACATCTGCCCCACCTGCAGTGCACATGGTTTTGTCCATTAAAGAAGGAGTTTGCTTTTGCAATCCAACCTGAATCACCCCCTGAGTGTGTTCTGATTTGTGTAATGTTGTTTTTGGAATACTATGATGAATTGTGTTCTGTACAACCTTCAGCGCGATGTTACATAATGTTGTTACAGTATATATTGCACCAATACACAGTTACATAGTAACTGTATATATACACACAGTATACATGTGCATAAATCATTATATAACTATATAGCTTGCAATATTAAAAATAAAGGGGATGATTCAGACCTTTTCATACAGGTCTAAATTCGGCCCCATCTCCGATGGAGGGGTTGGGAGTACGCGCATAGGCTCTAATGCGCATGTGGAAACCCCGCAGCGAACACCTCGGTGGGATTTTCGCGAACTGGGATTTAACTGTAGATCCTATCGGATTGATCAAAATGTTGCAATAAATATCCGAGTGTGTAAACACTCCAAAGCTGCAAGTGCGGATATTTATTGCAACATTTGAATTTGCGTCCTGCTTATTTCTTTGTATTTGAGTATATGTAGTGTACTGTATGTAGTGGCATAACTAGAAATTTTGCACCCTCGCTCCCCAGAAAAATATTTTTACCTAGATGTTCATTGCCAAGGGGTTACATGCTAGTTACATTGGGCCTTATTCTAGTTCACTTTTAGAGGCAAATTCCTTCTTAGCTGCACAAAACCAAGGGCCTTATTCTGATCGGTGCGGTCGGTTCCGAATATGCGGCCAGGACCGTGCGTCCGAAACCCCGCCTTCCATACGGATCGCCAACTCCGTCCGTACGCGGTAAGAAGCTGGCCGAATGGACCGCACGTGTATTTTTCATGGAATACGCCTCCTCCATCTCAGGGAACCTCCCCCATCATTCGATGGTCGCAGACCATCAAATGCAGGACCGAGTGATCCACCAGCTCCCGCAACCTCAGACCACACGGACATTTTTCCGTGCAAAAGCAGGGATCTGGGCGGGCAGCTGACATCCGGCGATGTCATATGTCCGCCCCCTACACGTGCGTCACGGCCGCATTACCATACGTACGCCCAGCGTTTTCATGGGAACGCCCATGAAACGCGGAGCGTATGCATATGATAATGAGCCCAAATAGCCCTTCACGCCCCTCTCCACCCCCTGTTCGGAGTGTTCACATTTCATGCGGAATTTGCCCGTACGCCCCGCTCGCACATGCGTAGAGACGCCTCTGCACATGCACAGACACAAAACATCGGCGGCACGAACGCACGCGGATATTACCGCACCAACCAGAATAAGGGCACATGTGTGGTGGGGCAGATGTAACATGTGCAGAGAGAATTAGATTTGGGTGGGGTTTTACTTCAAAGTGAGATCTATATTGCAGTGTAAAAATAAAGCAGTCAGTATTTTCTCTGCACAGAAACAAAATAACTCATCCAAAGCTAAATCTCTCTGCACATATTACATCTGCCCCACCTGCAGTGCATATGGTTTTGCCCAGCTAAGAAGAAATTTGCTTGTAAGAGTGAACTAGAATAAGGCCCATAGAAACATAGAAGGTGACGGCAGATAAGAACCACTTGGCCCATCTAGTCTGCCCCTTTTTTAAACATGTTACCTTAAACCATATTTGATCCTTATTTTTTTTGTAAGGATATCAATATGCCTATCCCAACCATGTTTACATTGTACTACTGTATTTGCCTCTACCACCTCTGATGGGAGTCTATTCCACTTATCTACTACATACCCTCCAACATCTGAAGGGCAGAAATCGGTACACATTTAGAAAGGGGTGTGGCCACATGTAAATGGGGGCGTGGTCATGGGTAAATGGGGGCGTGGTCATGCCTCCTTTCAAAATGTGTACTGGGCTTTTTTTTTTTTTTTATAAGGGGATACTCTTAACTTTAGGAACACTTTAAGTGCGGTTGGGGCAAATTCCTTTAATGTGACGTGCTGCAGCTCAGTCTTATGACATGTGATGGCTGCTGGCATATTAAATAATGAGTTTATTTTCAATGTTCTGCCTACAATAACTTATGAATAATCTTTTTTTTTTTACATTTTAAATATTCATAATATTGTAGGCAGAAGATTGAAAATAAATGCATTATTTAATATGTCAGCAGCAATCACATGTCATAAGACTGAGCTGCAGAACGTCACAAGAATGAGAAGAGATTTATTTAAAAAAAAGTTTAACCTATGTGCTCCAGAGTCCAGCCTCTGGTCGCCGCTGGCTGCACCTGATGACCCGGGTCCCGCGGCCACTGTATTCCACGCTGTGTGCAGCAGCTGCCAGCTATCTCTTCGCGCCCGGAGTCCTGTGTACTGTCCCCTGTGTGCGACGCGTCATGACGTTATGACGTGCCACGGCCACACACACGCTGGTCCGGGAGTCCTCAGCCTAAAGCAGCTATCTCTGCTGCACTTCACACGCCCAGAGTCCTGTGTCCCCTGTAAACGTCATGACATCATGACTCGCCGCACATGCTGGTCCGGGAGTCGGGACCCGCAATGCACCCTTGGGAACGGCCGGGTGCTTGGCAAGCCTAGGTGAGTCTGGTGCTTGGCACACCACTGACAGCCTGGGGGAGTCGGCTAAGGGCACAAAAACCGGAACATTCAGTACAGGTTTTATTTGCCGGTACAGACCGTTAAAAAACGGTACTGTACCGGCAAATCCGGTACAGTTGGAGGGTATGCATCTACTCTTTCTGTGAAGTAATTCTTCCTAAGAAAGAAAAACAGTTTGTATCCCTATTGCACACTGAATGAGAAATATACATATAATAATCAGACAATGCAGAGATCTTGGTTGCATATATCTGCAGATATAGGGTTAAGCCCCCAGGCCGTACGTCAAGGCGTCTCTGTCACTGGGGGTCCCTAACACTGGGTATGGGTCTGGGGTGTGGGCCCCCAACATGCCGACACAGGCTGACTACTCCAGGGCAGCACACAAATGAAAATTAGTAAGTGTTAAATAAGAAGCACATAAGTGCTATGTAGGGAGGTGAAGGTGTGATTAAAATAATACATACAATAGGGAAAAAACATAAATGTTAATAAAGTGTTAGGGTGTGCTACCCTGGAGCAGACCAGCCATACCAACAAAGGGGGAATCACACTCCCAAACCCATCCCATGCACAATAACAAATTTATGGGCCTAATAGCCCAGTGTAAGGCCACATGATAATGGCTTACAACATCTGAGAGCCAGCTTACCTGGAGATACCCCTGGCTTCTCCAATGGCACTCAGGTGTCAGCAATCCCTCCTATTGCTGACCCATCTATGCCTCTCAACTGCACAACATTTTTATTGGTAAGCTGCTCAATCAGAGGTCTGTCATTCAGGTGCCAACAGGGAGGGGTAAATCTGGTTAAGAAAGAAAAACAGTTTGTATCCCTATTGCACACTGAATGAGAAATATACATATAATAATCAGACAATGCAGAGATCTTGGTTGCATATATCTGCAGATATAGGGTTAAGCCCCCAGGCCGTACGTCAAGGCGTCTCTGTCACTGGGGGTCCCTAACACTGGGTAGTAATTCTTCCTCACATTTCCCCTGAATCTTCCTCCCTCTAGTTTCAGTGCATGTCCTCGTGTTCTGCTGCTCCTCTTCCTGTGACTAATGTCTCCCACCAGCACCTTCCTCCCTCTAGTGTCAGTGCATGTCCTCGTGTTCTGCTGCTCCTCTACCTGTGACTAATGTCTCCCACCTGTACCTTCCTCCCTCTAGTGTCAGTGCATGTCCTCGTGTTCTGCTGCTCCTCTTCCTGTGACTAATGTCTCCCACCTGTACCTTCCTCCCCCTAGTGTCAGTGCATGTCCTCGTGTTCTGCTGCTCCTCTTCCTGTGAAGAATGTCTCCCACCTGTACCTTCCTCCCTCTAGTGTCAGTGCCTGTCCTCGTGTTCTGCTGCTCCTCTTCTTGTGAAGAATGTCTCCCACCTGCACCTTCCTCCCTCTAGTGTCAGTGCGTGTCCTCGTGTTCTGCTGCTCCTCTTCCTGTGACTAATGTCTCCCACCTGTACCTTCCTCCCTCTAGTGTCAGTGCATGTCCTCGTGTTCTGCTGCTCCTCTTCCTGTGACTAATGTCTCCCAGCTGTACCTTCCTCCCTCTAGTGTCAGTGCATGTCCTCGTGTTCTGCTGCTCCTCTTCCTGTGACTAATGTCTCCCACCTGCACCTTCCTCCCTCTAGTGTCAGTGCATGTCCTCGTGTTCTGCTGCTCCTCTTCCTGTGACTAATGTCTCCCACCTGTACCTTCCTCCCTCTAGTGTCAGTACCTGTTCTCGTGTTCTGCTGCTCCTCTTCTTGTGAAGAATGTCTCCCACCTGCACCTTCCTCACACTAGTGTCAGTGCATGTCCAGTGGCGTAGCTACAAATTTTGCTCCCCCCTGCCAAAATAGCTTCTGGCGCCCCGCCCCCTTATACATTAGGGGATAGGGGAGGTTACAGATACTGGGCAGAGATGGGGTGTCAGATGCTGGACAGATAGAGAGGGGTGGCAGATTCTGAGCACAAAGATAGAGAGGGGGGACAAATTATGTGCAGAAAGAAGGAGGAAAGATGCTGGGCAAAAGAGAGGAGGGTACAGATGCTGGGCAAAGAGCAAGGCGGGACACGTGTTGTGCAGAGAGACAGAGGAACAAATGCTGGGCTGAAGGGAGGCAGGTGCTGGGTAAAGAGAGGGGGCAGATGCTGGGCAGAAGGGAGGCAAATTCTGGGGAAAGAGAGGGGGCGACAGATGCTGGGCAGAAGGGGTGCAGATGGTGGGTAAAGAGAGGGAGAACAGATGCTGGACAGAGAGAGGGACATATAATGGGTAGTGAGGGGGGCAGAGGCTGGGCAGGGATACTCTGGGTAGAGGAAGGTGGCATAAACTGTGCACAGAATGTAAAGAAGAGATATAAAACATGGAGAGAGATGCTGCACAGCCACAGAGACAGAGGAGGAAGGGTGCTGCTGGATTCATACTATTGTATTACTCACAGATGGGGCCATTCCGTGGGATCCTCAGTGTTGCAGGGGGTCAGAGGAGCAAGTAACCAGCTCCTCCAATCAGGGGCTCTTCTTATCAGCATGTGCCGAGCTCCTCCAATTACAGCTCGGCACATGCTGTCCTGACCCTGATGATGCTGAAATCAGGGGGGAGGTGCTGGCTGGGCACCGCAGTGAAGGAGATACAGCACTTCCCCTGCTGCTGAGGATCTCTCCCATGACCCATGTGAGTCCTCCCTCTCGCCTCTGCTGCTGTCGGAGCCACTGCCTGTAAGTACTACACTGACAGGTGCAGCGGCAGCCAGCAGCAGCACACATCCTAGACAGAGTCGCAGAGCAGGGAGAGTGCCTCCCTGCAATGCAGGCTCTGCTGTTTGGGTAGCGCCAGCCCTGGCGCTCTTCAAGCTGTCTCTTGCGCTGCGCTGTCAGTGTGACAGGCGCAGCAATTAGTAGCAGGAATCGGCAGAGCAGGGAGGTACAGGGCTGAAGAGGTGGCAGCTTTTAATTACAGCAGCAGGGACCTGGGAGTTCAGCACCACACTGCCTCACTGCTGCAGCCGGCACCCAGCGCCCATACAGACCCCGCTGCCGCTCGCTCCCCCAAGCGGCAGCGGGGGCTGCCTTACACAAGTTACGCCACTGTGCATGTCCTCGTGTTCTGCTGCTCCTCTTCTTGTGAAGAATGTCTCCCACCTGTACCTTCCTCCCCCTAGTGTCAGTGCATGTCCTCGTGTTCTGCTGCTCCACTTCCTGTGAAGAATGTCTCCCACCTGTACCTTCCTCCCTCTAGTGTCAGTGCCTGTCCTCGTGTTCTGCTGCTCCTCTTCCTGTGAAGAATGTCTCCCACCTTTACCTTCCTCCCTCTAGTGTCAGTGTGTGTCCTCTTGTTCTGCTGCTCCTCTTCCTGTGAAGAATGTCTCCCACCTGTACCTTCCTCCCTCTAGTGTCAGTGTGTGTCCTTGTGTTCTGCTGCTCCTCTTCCTGTGAAGAATGTCTCCCACCTGTACCTTCCTCCCCCTAGTGTCAGTGCATGTCCTCGTGTTCTGCTGCTCCTCTTCCTGTGAGGAATGTCTCCCACCTGTACCTTCCTCCCCCTAGTGTCAGTGCATGTCCCCGTGTTCTGCTGCTCCACTTCCTGTGAGGAATGTCTCCCACCTGTACCTTCCTCCCTCTAGTGTCAGTGCGTGTCCTCGTGTTCTGCTGCTCCTCTTCCTGTGAAGAATGTCTCCCACCTGTACCTTCCTCCCTTTAGTGTCAGTGCGTGTCCTCGTGTTCTGTTGCTCCTCTTTCTGTGAAGAATGTCTCCCACCTGTACCTTCCTCCCTCTAGTGTCAGTGCGTGTCCTCGTGTTCTGTTGCTCCTCTTCCTGTGAAAAATGTCTCCCACCTGTACCTTCCTCCCCCCAGTGTCAGTGCATGTCCTCATGTTCTGCTGCTCCTCTTCTTGTGAAGAATGTCTCCCACCTGCACCTTCCTCCCTCTAGCGTCAGTGCATGTCCTCGTGTTCTGCTGCTCCTCTTCCTGTGAAGAATGTCTCCAACCTGTACCTTCCTCCCCCAAGTGTAAGTGCATGTCCTCGTGTTCTGCTGCTCCTCTTCTTGTGAAGAATGTCTCCCACCTGTACCTTCCTCACCGTAGTGTCAGTGCATGTCCTCGTGTTCTGCTGCTCCTCTTCCTGTGAAGAATGTCTCCCACCTGTACCTTCCTCCCTCTAGTGTCAGTGCCTGTCCTCGTGTTCTGCTGCTCCTCTTCCTGTGAAGAATGTCTCCCACCTGTACCTTCCTCCCTCTAGTGTCAGTGTGTGTCCTCGTGTTCTGTTGTTCCTCTTCCTGTGAAGAATGTCTCCCACCTGTACCTTCCTCCCTCTAGTGTCAGTGCATGTCCCCGTGTTCTGCTGCTCCTCTTCCTGTGAAGAATGTCTCCCACCTGTACCTTCCTCCCCCTAGTGTCAGTGCATGTCCTCATGTTCTGCTGCTCCACTTCCTGTGAAGAATGTCTCCCACCTGCACCTTCCTCACACTAGTGTCAGTGCATGTCCTCGTGTTCTGCTGCTCCTCTTCCTGTGAGGAACGTCTCCCACCTGTACCTTCCTCCCCCCAGTGTCAGTGCATGTCCTCGTGTTCTGCTGCTCCTCTTCCTGTGAAGAATGTCTCCCACCTGTACCTTCCTCCCTCTAGTGTCAGTGCATGTCCTTGTGTTCTGCTGCTCCTCTTCCTGTGACTAATGTCTCCCACCTCTACCTTCCTCAATCTAGTGTCAGTGCATGTCCTCGTGTTCTGCTGCTCCTCTTCCTGTGACTAATGTCTCCCACCTGTACCTTCCTCCCCCCTAGTGTCAGTGCATGTCCTTGTGTTCTGTTGCTCCTCTTCCTGTGAAGAATGTCTCCCACCTGTACCTTCCTCCCTCTAGTGTCAGTGCATGTCCTCGTGTTCTGTTGCTCCTCTTCCTGTGAAGAATGTCTCCCACCTGTACCTTATTATAACCCTTGATATATGTGACAGTTTCTATCATGTCCCCCTTTCCCTTCTCTGCTCTAAAGCATACATATTAAGATCTTTTAGTCTTTCCTGGTACGTTTTGTGATGTAGGCCATGCACCATTTTGGGTTGCCCTTTCTAAGTACAGTCTCTAATGTATCCTTCTGGAGATATGGGGGAAATTTACAAAAAATCGTATTCGTATTCTTAATACGAATGAATACGTCTGGTGTTGTCGTATTTTCATTCGTATTCCGGAGGATAATTTACTAATCAGTCGTATTTGACTGATTCGTATTATTCGATGGTGTATTGATTCGTGTTTTTTCTTATACGAATTCGCAATTTAAATACAAATTCCTATTTTAAAATACAAATTCGTATTGGTTTTAGCCTGCATGGATCAGTCAGATCCGTGCAGGCTGCAGCGTAAAAAAAAATGTAAAAATAAATCATTTAAAAAGTGTGTATGTGCGCTTAGTGGCCTTTTATAAGTCACACATTTGTGATTTTGATCAGCTGGGGGTTATTTTCTGATTTTTTTTCCTCATGTGTAAAATTCTAAGATGTGAAATACACTTCCAAATCAAGGTGTATTTTTTTGGCGTATTTTCTTACGATTCGTATGCGTTTTCGATTCATATTCGTATTTTTTACAAATACGAATTGTTAGTAAATGACTAAAGTACGTTGTTTTTATGTTAAAAATAGGCTTATTCTATCGATGTCGTATTCATTCGTATTCGTATTCAAAAATACGAATACGCCATGTATACACCATGAATACGAATACACTTCACCGTATTTTCAGGATAGTAAATCCTGAAAATACGAATACGCATAAAAAAATCGTATTTTGCTGTACGAATACGAATTTTTTATACGATTTTACCTTTGTAAATTTCCCCCATGGCCTCCAGTACTGAACACAATATTCTAGGTGAGGTCGTACCAATGACCTATACAGTGGCATTATTACTTCTTTCTTCCTACTGCTGATACCTCTCCCTATGCAACCAAGCATCTGACTTGCCTTCTTCATTGCTTTGTTACATTGCCTACCTGCCTTTAAGTCCCCTGAAATAGTGACACCTAGATCCCTTTAGGAATTGTTTTATGATTGAAGTCGAGGATGACATTTTCTTTTCAGATCCTGTTATTAATTCTAAAATTCTTTTCTACACATTATTATTATTTTTATTTTTCATTTGGAATGACACAGAACAAGCTTTAATGTGGATTATTGATCGTCATATCCAGGCAGGGTACCGTCAAACTGACGGTTAATATGAACCAACAGCAAACTAACTTCCTTGATGTAATGGTTAATTGCAATGAGTCTGTCCTATCAACATCAGGATACACTAAAATAACAGATAGGAATACACTTCTGTACAAAAGTAGTTGTCATCCGGCAAAACCTAAATTAGGTCTCCCGTATTCGCAAATGATCAGGATCTGCAGAATTAATAGTGACCAATCTAAAGCGATTCTGCAGGTTGAAAATGTTGTAAGAGGGGTTATAACAGAGATGCACTAATTAAAAATAAATAAAAGATTGTATCAATCCCTAGAGATACTCTAATGGTTCAAAGAGATAAGAAATCCTATACTAAAAGTCTCCCATTTGGGACCAGGTTTAACCCCTTGAGTGGTGGGTTTTGCTGGGGCAGGACAACCCTACCAGGGCAGGTTTGTCCTGCCCCAGCAAAACCCACCACAGGAATTTGTAAGCCCCCCTCCCTCACCTCCGTTAGTACGCCGGAGCTGCCGCTGCTGCCTTAGGCGGCCGCCTGTCACATTCAGCAGTGACACTAACGGCAGGCTGGGGGATGATCACGGTGGCTCGGGAGCGTTCCCGAGTTCCCCCGAGCCGCGCCGACCATACCCGAGCCTGCCACCGACGTCACTGTAAAATGAGTGACGGGCAGCAAGCTGGCTGGCGGGCGGGTCAGGGGAGCTCCGGCGTACCGATCGCCGCAGCAAAGGTGATGGGGGGGACGGGGGTTTGTGGCGCGGGGTGGGCACTAGAGGTGCTGTGCCAGTGGTGCACACCTGGACACCACTGGCGCTCACCTATTGTATATTAGTGGTATGCCAGGAGACTTTCTGGGACAGCCCGCTGCGGCAGCGCAGCTGAGCCCGGAAAATCTCTGGGCGTACCACTCAAGGGGTTAATGGCCAATCTGAATTAATTACTTGTGCTATAAAGAAATCATGGCTGCTAATAGAGACAGACGTTTCTATAGGCCTGAAAGCTCACATCATAATGCCTTGTTATAAGGAGGAACAAGAACTTACGTGATCATTTGGTCAAAACTGATGCAACTGGTCGTGGGAAAATTAAAACTGAGTCGATTTAGTAAGATAGTAAAAAATTAGGATGCTTTAGATCAGGCTTGTCCAACCTGCGGCCCTCCAGATGTGCTAAAACTACACATCCCAGCATGCCTTGCCACAATTTGGCTATTAGGGAATGCTAGAATGATGGCAATGCATGCTGGGATGTGTAGTTTTAGCACATCTGGAGGGCCGCAAGTTGGACATGCCTGCTTTAGATGCTGGTGTGTCACCTGTAAATTCTTAATTGCAGGTGACCAATTTTGTCATCCACACTCATATAAAATCTACAAAATTAGGAATCGTTTGACTGTAACAGCACGTACATCGTATATCAGGTTTTATGTCCATGTGGGCTTTCTTACATTGGGAAAACCCAATGTAAGTTCAAGGAGCGAATGGCAGTGCACCGGTCTGCCATTAACGCAGCCATAGACAGTGGAACAAGCGACCAACCGGTAGCCCGGCATTTTGCCGTCTCTAAACATACCTTGAATAGTCTTAAATATTGGATACTTGATTGTTGCCCCCATGAAGTGTGGTGGGCAACGCAATTTAGCATTAATAAAAAGGAAGAACTTCTGGATTTCTCAGCTTGATACCATTAGCCTTAGGGGCCTTAATGAAAATCTTTAATTTTCCTGTGTTTTCTAAATTAACTGCCTTTATTTATTTAGGGATATTGGGGCAGATGTATTGAGCCTTAACAAGAGATAAATGCAAGGGTGATAAGGAGATAAACGTCCAGCCAATCAGCTCCTTACGGACTTTTTCAAACTCAGCCTGTAACATGGCAGTAAGGAGCTGATTGGCTGGACGTTTATCTCTACTTATCGCCCTTGTATTTATCTCTTGGTAAGGTCTAATACATCTGCCCCACTGTACAGTAACCAATGTAATGTATAAAACATTCTTTTGGTGACCTGGACGGCCACTTATGGGCTGATTGTAGCTATAGGATGACCCTCCAGTTTTCTGCAGAATTGTGGTCTTGATTATTGTATCTATTTAATTAATTATTATCAATACTTGCCGCTTTTTCATCTTTCATTTTTGTGTTCAGCATAACCTATAATATGTATATGTTTGGTGTTGGGTTAGTTAATGTTTTAAGATGTCTCACTATGACTACATTGTCCGACTGATCTAGGTATTCAGTAGTATTGGGATGGCTCTGTGTGTGCCCTTTTATGCTTTTATTGTAGTGTTGGTCTAATGCATTTGCCTTTTGTGGCTTGTTGAACTTGGTTACTACCCGTACAAATGCCCCCGCCCCTGTAACTAGCGGCGGCTGCAGCGTGCGTCAGACAATGTGGACATGCACTGGGTGTACTGCTATTCAAAGTAAATATTTTTATTCTTTCACTGTATCCTGAAGACTGAAACATTGATAACAATACAGTATCTGCTGTGATCTTTTGGTGGGTCCCATAAATGCCAACCACTTTTCCTACAGAATCGTTTTGTTTAATAAATAAATAAAATAATTCTGAGGTTTTTGAGAGGGAGCGAGAGCAAGCACTCAAGCAATCGGGCATCAGCCGCCTGCCTCTCACCAGCATCAGCACCAACCCTACCAGCAGCGCTATGAAGCCGGCGGCAGCAACGGGGACCGATGCCTCAACACCAGCGGCGGCAGCAGCAGCTTCCTGGCTGGGGGCACCATGAGCTGGACGACAGCAGGGAGCAGTAACCGCTCTTGCCATCCTGGCCACTGTTAAGTTGTGCCTATCTGCCCATGTGACAATGATTAATGGTGCTGAGCATCAGGAGCCAAGGCACACTGACTGCACAGTGCAGTGCATTACTGGGAGTTGATTAAGTCCCATGAGACTTTGTTTAAGAGCTCAGAGAATGAGAGGCTTGTGCTGAGCTCTGATTGGTGGAGCTCATCACATACTTCTCAGATTAATGGAGGACAGCAGCAGCCTCGTCATGGGAGGGTTTTTAATCAGAGCCTGTGAGGTCTCCTACAGAGTAAGGTACACAGGGACAAACATACTTTTCATGTGGTGTGTGCATATATATACTGTATATATATATATATATATATATATATAAAATAGTCTACACATTTGTAAGAAAACTTGCTTTGTTAAAAAGTAATTCAGCAATACATTACATAAGACTTCATACTTCATCCAGAGTGCCAAGTTATTGCTTCTTTACTCTGTGTTTTGACAGTGTAATATTGTCCAGTGCAGTTTGTGGCCTGTAAAGACAAGTGGGAGGGGCGCCCCCTGTCTAAAGTTACCCGGGCCCCCCAAAGGCTTAATCCAGCACTGTCTAAATAGGAACAAGCAGGTGTTTTCTATTATTATGATGCACAATAAGTGGATGCACAGTAAGCATTGTAATACATTTTTTATTATAATTTTTTTTATACTATTATTAAACTTACCTATAATATAATTTTATCAGACAATCCCACCCTATTTTAGATCTTCATTTAATTTGCGCCCTGCTTATTTCTTTCTATATTTATATGTAGTCTGCTGTATGTATGCAGTGGCATAACTAGAAATTTTGCACCCTCGCTAGCAAAAAATTATTTTTACCTAAATGCTCGTTACCAGGGATTCCATGCTCGTTACCAGGGGTTACATGCTCGTTACCAGGGGTTACATGCTCGTTACCAGGGATTACATACTAGTTTTCAGAGGTTTCTTATTCATTGCCATTGGGTTTTCTTTGGCTTGTTACTAGGGGGTTACATGCGTGTTGCCATGTTGTTACATGCTCGTTGCCAAGGGTTTACATGCTCATTGCGATATACACTACCCAGTAGGACCTCTTGTATCAGTCTCCTAGGTGGCGGCCATTTTGAAGGGACATTTTTAACAGATTCCATATGGACGTCCATACCGATTGGAATCTACAATATGCACCCCCACAAGGAGCCCAAGTCAATGCTTGGGCTGCAGTGCCATTGTTAGGCCACTGTATGTATGCTACTGTAGGTCAACAATATCTAGCTCAACAGTCAATAAGTCAACACTAATTGGTCAACATGCATATGGTAAACATGGTCTAAAGGTCAACATAACGTTCGGGAATGAGAAAAGTGCGCTGAGCACATCGGTAGCAGAATGAGACACCTGGCACGGAGCATGACTAGTAGAGTAAATACATTCCAGAAACTATGGTTTTCTGAATAATTTGGAGAACATACCCGGATAAGGTATACTCAATCTGTGTTACTATCATACATATTGATATAAAAATGTCTTTGATCAAGATATTTGCAGTTTTTTCTTCAGCGATTAACACAAAAATAATCTGGTTGAACTTGATAGCAAACATGTAAAACTGGCCATTGGTGAAGAAGATGGCCCTGAGATCTACGCCTGAGGCCAAACGCTCAGTTTGCCCGCGCAAAGTAGATCCGACGCTTACTGGAAACTGCAGGCGCTTGAATCGAAAAATAAAATGTTTGGGCTATGGGGTATACACCTAGCCTCACCCGGGCCACATCCTGATATAGTCTCCACCTCAGTTTGGTTCCTCTGTAGGTCGAGTTCGGTTTGATAACTTGGCCAGAGTCATGCAGAAGCAAGATTGGAACACCAAGTTTTAGGGTCAAGTGCTTTCTCCTTTATTGCTCCTCTCCCCAACGTCACATTAAGGTCATATATGAGTATATCAACTTATTTCTAGGTCACTAAGCTATGCCATATGGAAACACCATCCAAATTCATTCAGTTGTTTTTGCGTGTTGCCGGAATGTTGCCGGAATGACAGTTCCATCTCCGTAGTTCTTAAACAGTCCCTAGAAGTATATTTCTCCCAAAAATTTCTATGTACAGACACAACCCTAACAGTTCTATTATACATCTAGATGGACATCAAGCAATGAAGTATAATATCTGGAGGTAATGCGAAGCCGGGAAAGTGAAACATTGCCGTCTTGTCAGTTTGCCGGTTTGTTTCACCAAATCAGCTGAATTTTTGTTTCAAATTTATATTTTCTGGCATTTTGTTACACAAATTTGAATGGGACAAAAGCAAGCCTGCAAATCAGAGGTGTTTTCGAAAAACGCACAATCAATTTTGTGATCCCAAATATAAGGGGATGTAATTTGTGTAATTACAACCACCGGCACATACTCTTCGAAGATGAGATTCCTCCCACCCAAACCAAAGATAGTTTACAAAAAAGCGGGCTGGGGGCGAATGGGGCTCGCCCATGGGAACTTACCGAGCCAACCTGAATCAGGCCCATAGGAAGCTTAATATGCAGATTTATGAACATGTTAGGAACATCAGAAATGAATTGAAAACACAAAACCTGGCGAAATACTTTTAGAAACAACACGACAGAGACCCAACAGGACTGACGATCATAGGGAATGTTAGGGTCCGGGGACTCTCTTGCCACCCCTACCTCCGTTGCCTCAAACCGGAATTGGCGGACGTGTGCAGAGGGCTAGGCTTCACCAATAATAGCCGCGTTCGTGAGAGCCCGTTAGTCAGGCTCCCACCTCGATGCCACCTGGTCTTACGTAGGGACAACACGGCCGCCAAGGCTAGTGGAGAGCAAGGGTAAAACTATCTAAACCCACAGAAGGCAAGGAGGCCCCGGATACCCACGGGGTAGCCACGCAAGGAACAAGACAGATCCAAGGGGTATACCAGACGTAACAATACGTAAAGGTGGAATAACTGTATAACAGTGGTAATAATGGCAACAATGCCCAGAGGATGGAATAAAACAATACAAGATACAAGCAACAATGCTGACAGGATGGAATATAATAATACGAGATACAAGCAACAATGCTGACAAGATGGAATATAATCAAGGAACAAAATGTAAAGACTTATCCGAATCACAGCAAGGATCACGGCACGGGGCACTGTAATGAAGCTGCTGGAACCAGGAACACAAAGGCTGCGGGGCACACCAAAGCTATAACCGGTGTCTGTTCCCAGCAGACGCCGGCTATTTATTTGAATTTGCCGCCTGTGACTGTGCGGACATCAGCTGCGCTGACGCCGCACGCTGCCTGGAGACTCGGGGACGTTGCCCAGCAACGCCCCGATGCCTAGCAGCCGGAGCAACAGAGCCGGAAGCTCGGGGCGTTGCTAGGCAACGCCCCCGACGCTCCCCCGGCGCTCCATCTCCGCCGCCCGTCCCGGACGTGACAGAACGCAGTGACGCTCTGGGACGGCGGCGGCTGACAGTACCCCCCCCTTGAGGAGAGGTCAACCGACCTCCAAGTCCTGGCTTCAACGGATTTTGCCTATGAAATAACTCTTTTAAGGATGGGGCATGAAGGTCCTTGTCCAGAACCCAGGACCTTTCCTCAGGTCCATAGCCCTTCCAATGGACAAGAAAAAATAAACGACCGCGGGTGATTTTCGAATCAAGAATACTATCAATCACAAACTCCTTGATGCCTTGCCGAATGACCGGTGCTGGCCTGTAAGCACAAGGCCGATGGGCAGGTTTAAGTAAAGAGGCATGGAACGTGGGATTGACCTTCAGAGAGCGTGGAATCTGGAGTCGGAAGGCCACAGGATTGATCCTCCTAACGATCTTGTAGGGACCAATAAAGCGAGGACCCAACTTCTTGGATGCCTGATGGATATTGATATTTCTGGTGGATAACCACACCCAATCTCCGACTTTAAACGAACAGGGTCTCCTGTGACGGTCGGAAAAGCGCCTTGCGGCCGTGGTCGCAGAGAGGAGAGCCCTACGGACCATAGCCCAGGTGCCCCTCCTACTGGTCACCCACCTGGGATTACCTGTTCTGGTGGGAACAGGATCAAAAGAATTAGCCCGAGGGTGGAAACCATAGTTACAGAAAAAAGGAGATATCTTGGTGGCAGAATGCCAGCCGTTGTTATAGGCGAATTCTGCGAATGGTAGGTTCTCCACCCAATCCTGTTGGGACTTAGATACGTAACAACGCAGGAACTGCTCGAGTGTCTGATTCACACGTTCCGTCTGCCCATTGGATTGCGGTTGATAGGCCGAAGATGGACTGAGCTTAATCTGTAACGCAGAGCAAACAGACCTCCAAAACTTGGCCACAAATTGAACGCCCCTATCTGACACAATATCTGTAGGAAGGCCATGCAAGCGAAAAATGTGGCATACAAACAAAGAGGCCAACCTTTCCACGGAAGGTAAACCGGTCAAGGGAACAAAATGTGCCATTTTACTAAACCGGTCTACCACCACCCAGATAGAGTCACAACCCCGAGATTGTGGTAGATCGGTTATAAAATCCATGGAGATATGTGACCATGGCCTCCTGGATATCGACAAGGGAACCAACTGACCAATCGGAGAACAACGAGGAGTTTTATTTCTGGCACAGACGTCGCAGGCAGACACCCATTCCTTGACATCTCTCCTCATGGTGGACCACCAGACAGCTCTTGATAACAAAGATAAGGTCTTATCAATGCCCGGATGTCCCGCCGATCTACATTGATGAAACTAAAAAAAAATTTTTTTGCGGAGCTCTAAAGGCACAAAAAGTCTACCCTCTGGAATGGCCTTAGGAGCCGAGGCTTGTGCCAAAATGATTTGGTCCAGAAGGCTGTTAGTAAAACCGGCAAGAATACAAGAGGCAGGAATAATAGGCTCCAGCTGTAAATGAGGGTCTTGGACAGCAGAAAAACTTCTCGAAAGAGCGTCGGCAACGACATTCTTTGACCCTGGCCTGTAAGTGATAATAAAATTAAATCGGGCAAAGAATAAAGTCCACCTCGCCTGCCTGGCATTGACTCTTTTGGCTGATTGGAGGTATGCCAGATTTTTATGATCTGTTATGATAGTAACCTGGAATCTAGCCCCCTCCAGCCAATGTCGCCATTCCTCTAAGGCTGCTTTAATGGCGAGAAGCTCCTGATTGCCGACGTCATAATTACATTCCGCTGAGGAAAACTTCCGAGAAAAAAAAGCACATGGATGTAAGAAACCGTCCTGCCCATCCACCTGTGAAAGGACTGCCCCAATCCCTACCTCTGAGGCATCCACCTCAACGACAAAGGGCAATTCAGGATTGGGATGCCGCAAAACCCCGGCGGAGAGAAAGGCTGCCTTCAACTTAGTAAAGGCTTTGACAGCGGCGTCGGACCAGACCGAAGGATTGGCGTCCTTTTTGGTTAATGCAACTATGGGGGCCACAATATCGGAGAAGAATGGAATGAATCTCCTATAATAGTTGGCAAACCCCAAAAACCTCTGGGTGGACTTGAGGTTTGATGGTTGTACCCAATCCTTAATGGCCTGAAGCTTTCCTGGGTCCATTTGAAAACCCCGAGGGGAAATAATGTATCTCAGAAAAGAAATGCTCTCCACCTCAAACTCGCATTTTTCCAACTTAGCATATAAATTGTTCTCCCTCAATTTTTTGAGAACTGCGCATACATGCAAGCGGTGTTGCTCCAGTGATGGGGAGAAGATCAAGATATCATCCAGATACACTACGACAAAAACTCCCAAAAACTCCCTTAAGACGTCATTAATAAAATCCTGGAACACAGCAGGTGCATTAGCGAGACCAAACGGCATTACCAGATACTCATAGTGTCCAGAATGCGTATTGAACGCCGTTTTCCACTCATCACCTGCTTTTATGCGAATTAAATTGTACGCCCCCCTCAAATCAATTTTAGAAAAAATGGATGCCTTACGTAGCTGATCGAAGAGGACAGATATGAGTGGAAGAGGATACGAATTTTTTACTGTAATGGCATTAAGCTGTCTAAAATCAATACACGGGCGTAAGGAGCCGTCTTTTTTCCCCACGAAAAAGAATCCGGCTCCGACGGGTGACTTTGAGGGCCTAATGAACCCTTTTTTGAGGTTTTCTTCAATATACTCCTCCATCGCCTTCTCTTCAGGGAGAGACAAGGAGTATAGTCGCCCCTTGGGAAGTTTGGCCTCAGGAATGAGATTAATGGCGCAATCATAAGGTCTATGAGGAGGCAAGACGTCTGCTTCCTTTTTGGAAAACACATCAGAGAATGACCAATAAGGTTCAGGTACCCCAGAAACTGAGGGAGTCACCATGCGGACTGGAAGAGCCAGACAATTATGAGGACATTCCTCACCCCAACTTACAAGTTCTCCTGATTGCCAATCAAAACGTGGGTTGTGCAATTTGAGCCATGGCAATCCCAGTACTACGGGTGTAACAGGACTACGAAAAATAAAAAAAGATAAGAGCTCAGAATGGGTGACCCCAACCTGGACCTGTAGGGGGACGGTGCGCTGTGTAATAACCCCACTGGGCAAGCGATTGCCATCTAAGCCATAGACCGAAATCTCTGGAGATACTGGTATGAGAGCAATCCCCTGTTTCTGAGCTAACTGGGAGTCCAGAAAATTACCTGCAGCCCCACTATCAATAAATGCCTGGCCATCCCACCTATGAATCTCAGAAAAAATACATATGGGAACTAATAAAGAATTACTGGGAGATATAAGAGATAGGCCTGACAGGATGTCTCCCTGCATCCTCAGGCCTTGGCATTTCCCGGACGCTCAGGACAGGAATTCACCAAGTGTCCCCGGACCCCGCAGTAGAGACAGAGGCCCTGGGAACGCCGTCTCGCCTTCTCCTGTGGAGATAAGCGAGCTGCGCCCAGCTGCATGGGTTCCCCAAGGTCGACGGCGGAGTCCTCGGGGACACTGGGCAATGGCGCCAAACCTGCCCCCCGTTCTGAACGTCTCTCACGGAGCCGGCGATCCACCCTGATAACCAGCTGCATAAGATCGTCCAGGGACGTCGGTGTGGGATACTGAACCAGAGAATCCATTATTTGGTCAGACAGCCCCACCCTAAATTGGGAGCGTAAAGCTGGATCATTCCACCCCGAATCATTGGCGTATCGCCGGAATTCAGAGCAATAAGCTTCTGCCACCTGGCGACCCTGTTTAAGAGATCTAAGATGAGCCTCTGCTGCGGCTGCCTTATCTGGGTCATCATATAAAATCCCCATTGCCTGGAAAAAGGACTCCACAGATCGAAGAGCCGGACTGTCTGCCTTCAGCCCAAAAGCCCATGTCTGTGGATCCCCCTGGAGCAGGGAAATCACCAACCCCACTCTCTGTAGTTCAGACCCGGAGGAAAGGGGCCGTAACCGGAAATATAATTTGCAGCTCTCCCTGAAATTAAGAACTGATGTCGGTCCCCAGAGAACCAATCGGGAAGACTCATTTTAGGTTCCTTAACCGACACAGCCATTGGAGGAGCTGCTCTGCGAACTTCCTCCTGAGACTCTACCCTGAGAGTAAGATCCTGCAACTGCTGAGTGAGGTGGTGTAACTGATCAGCAAAAACCTGGGCCGGAACCCCCGCATTGGGATCCATGCTAAACCAAGAAACACACAACCACTGTAGAGGGAATATGATTGTGTTACTACTTTTTTTTTTTTTTTTTTTTGGGGGCCGGTTATAATGTTAGGGTCCGGGAACTCTCTTGCCACCCCTACCTCCGTTGCCTCAAACCGGAATTGGCGGACGTGTGCAGAGGGCTAGGCTTCACCAATAATAGCCGCATTCGTGAGAGCCCGTTAGTCAGGCTCCCACCTCGATGCCACCTGGTCTTACGTAGGGACAACACGGCCGCCAAGGCTAGTGGAGAGCAAGGGTAAAACTATCTAAACCCACAGAAGGCAAGGAGGCCCCAGATACCCACGGGGTAGCCACGCAAGGAACAAGACAGATCCAAGGGGTATACCAGACGTAACAATACGTAAAGGTGGAATAACTGTATAACAGTGGTAATAATGGCAACAATGCCCAGAGGATGGAATAAAACAATACAAGATACAAGCAACAATGCTGACAGGATAGAATATAATAATACGAGATACAAGCAACAATGCTGACAAGATGGAATATAATCAAGGAACAAAATGTAAAGACTTATCCGAATCACAGCAAGGATCACGGCACGGGGCACTGTAATGAAGCTGCTGGAACCAGGAACACAAAGGCTGCGGGGCACACCAAAGCTATAACCGGCGTCTGTTCCCAGCAGACGCCGGCTATTTATTTGAATTTGCCGCCTGTGACTGTGCGGACGTCAGCTGCGCTGACGCCGCACGCTGCCTGGAGACTCGGGGACGTTGCCCAGCAACGCCCCGATGCCTAGCAGCCGGAGCAACAGAGCCGGAAGCTCGGGGCGTTGCTAGGCAACGCCCCCGACGCTCCCCCGGCGCTCCATCTCCGCCGCCCGTCCCGGACGTGACAGAACGCAGTGACGCTCTGGGACGGCGGCGGCTGACAGGGAATAAGTCAACAAGAGCTGGAGAGGAGATGACTTCATTAGAAGAATAAACAAAGAAGAGCTTAGGTGGACACTCAAAACTCTAACACCCAAAGGTCTCAATGGAGACAATGAGATCAAATCCATCATTACTGGGTAGCATCATGGGATCAGATCTACCATAGAGTAACAATCGAGCACCCATTACTGTATCGGCATTGCGACCATTTAATACAATAAATGTGGCACCTGAATGTGTCCTGCATAATCTAGTTATACTTAAACAATTTATTGGTCACCCAATCTACTGGGAAACACCCACAGGCATTGGGATCAGTATATAACCCTTAGCAATGCAGGTCTCCGACCCCTAATTGCTCCACATGTTACATAGAGGTGAACCTCCCTCAACAGAGACCAGCAGCTTTTAGTCGCAGATAGTGAATGCTGACACCTCTCTTCCATACAATATTTAGATATACTGAGATATGAAATGTTACTCTGTTTGTACTTACTGTATATATAACCCCATACAGGTTAATGAAGAACATATTCCATCATCTGGTTCCTTCAATGAAACTTTCAGCCCTGTAACCGAATTCATCATCTATGGATTCCCGAGCCTTCAGAACTACCAAACTTTGCTGTTTTGTGTGTTTCTATTTATCTACCTCTTCTCCCTCTCTGGTAATGGAATCATCTTTCTACTGGTCATACTGGACCACAGGCTACAGACTCCAATGTATTTCTTTGTCACCAATTTGTCTTTCCTAGACATGAGCTACACCACGACCACCATCCCGAAGATGTTGGCTAAGTTCTCGATGCACCTTGATACCATCTCCTACTCCGCCTGCTTTGTGCAGATGTATATGTTCCTGGCTTTAGCAGCAACGGAGTGTTTATTGCTGACTGCAATGGCCTATGACCGATATATCGCTATATGCTCTCCATTACATTATCATACAGTTATGACCAGGATATTATATATAAATCTATCAGCCGCAGCATGGTTTGGGGGATTTATGACCCCAGTCATTTCCTTAATCTTAGTCCTGAAGTTACCTTTTTGTGGTCCTAATGTCATCCACCATTACTACTGTGATCACCCACCATTGCTGCAGCTGGCTTGCGTCAACACTTCCTTCAATGTCGCAGTTGGATCATCAATTGGTGCCTTTCTTATTTTGATAAGTTTTACCCTTGTTATTATTTCTTACCTTAGAATAATTCTAACCATCCTCAAAATAAATTCCAATGACGGACGCAGGAAAGCATTTTCCACATGCGCTTCCCACTTCACGGTGGTAAATATATTTTTCCTACCACTAATCTTCATGTACATTCGCCCAACGGCGTCCTACTCCTCAGATGTGGACTCCCTAGTGGCCATGCTGTATACAGTATTAACCCCAATGATGAATCCCGTCATCTACAGCCTGAGAAATAAAGACATTAGCATTGCTTTTAGGAAGAAAATAAACTTTAAATGATTAAATAATATCAGAAATAGAAAATACATGAAATATAGCAATCTTCTTTTATTAATCTGTGTGTATGTGTTCTCCTGCAATTTTCTGGAAGTTCATGGAACTCTTCCGGTTGGTGAGGTGTTGGCTCTCCTGGTCAAGTGGCGTAAGTTAGTCCCAGTTGCCCAGAGGCAAGATAAATATTGGTTGCGCCCCCCCCCCCCCCCCACACACACACACACACACACACACACACCACCTTTTATAAATATATGTATGTGTCCAAAAAGACATTTACTGTCCTGCTAGGATGGGGAGTCAGCTGCAGAAGCAATATTGCCAGCTTTCATTGAACTGATTCAAACTTATGGCGTATTGTGGCTCCACCAGGAAGCCTGTTGCACACCTGCACACCAGATAGTTATAGCATCTTTAGAGAGAGGAACCCCAATTTTCATATATAGACTGAAGGGGGTGCTGTTCCCAGCAGTCAAGCATGTAGCGTTTTGGGACAAAAAGAGAAAAAGGACTGCTTTGGGGGAACGCACTAAGAAACTGGAATCATAAAATATAACTTTTAATTTATTTATTATTAAGAACCCCACAATTGGCTCATATGGGGATGCAGCGAAAAATAGAGGTTAAAATTGGGACATACTAACATACAGATGTGGCCAAGTACATCGTGGTTTACAACGCGCTTTTGAGGTCTCTGAGTCGCGAGTTGTAGATTGCGTTATGTCCTGCGTTATGTCCCACACCATGTAATACATAGTTTAACCACTGGGTGACAAATGTTCCACGTTAAGACTACGGTGCTGAATACAATGATGTTGCAGTTGACATTGATCTGTGAGAAGCTGGCCAATCAACATTCTTCACTTTATAAAAGAAAAAAAAATCTGTCTTCTACAAAACGAAATGTCAGGCTGCCACGCAACTTCCCACTACAGATTTTGTCCAACTTCCCACTTCAGATTTTGTCCTTACTTTAGAGAAAAAGTACTTACAGTACTTTAGAGAAAGAGTACTTGGATTAAATTAAAGCAGATCTGTTTGGTTATACATTTTGTTGGTACAGATTGCTATATGGAATCCATGCTAACCTTTACTAATGCTGGAAACTTTCACATGGTATATTATTTACGGAGGTGTCTATCATTATGCTGTACTGCGCCATGAAAACAGCGCAATCTACTGGGCATGTCTCATACTTGACTGTACAGTATATTGTAAACCAATGTAGCAACTGAAATCACAGGTTTCTGTGGCCTAGCGGTTAACGACACAGTTACTGTATACTGTTAGCAGCAATACTGGTTCGATCCACAGTGTGGTACAGTTTTTTTTTTTTTAAACGTACTATTTTTTTTTTTTTCATTTTTTTAATCAATAAAGTAATTTGATGCTTTGCAAATTCCTTTTGCACAAAAAAATTAACAATGGCAGGCTGCAATTTACATGATACAGTTATTGTCGTTACATACTGTAAGTTACAAAGAACGTTTTTATTTTCGCAAGAGTAAATTTTCCACTTCATGTAAAAATCCTTAATTTAGGGAAAGAGTACTTACTTTACAGAAAGAGTTCTTGGATTAAATTCGCAGGAGGAGATATGATCAGATATACATGTCATTGGTACAGATTGCTACTGTATAAATATGGAATCCATGCTAACCTTTACTTTTTTTTTAAATGCACTTTTTTTTTTTTTTTTTTTTCATTTTTTAATCAATAAATTTATTTGGTGCTTTGCAAATTCCTTTTGCACAAAAAAAATAACAATGACAGGCTGCAATGTACATGATACAGTTATTGTCGTTATATACTGTAAGATACAGAGAACGTTTTTTTCTTGCAGGAGTAAATTTTCCACTTCAGGTAAAAGTCCTTAATTTAGGGAAAGAGTACTTACTTTAAGGAAAGAGTTCTTGGATTAAATTTGCAGGAGGAGATATCAGTTATACAATTGTTGGTACAGATTGCTACTGCATAAATATGGAATCCATGCTAACCTTTACTAATGCTGGAAACTTTCACATGGTATATTATTTACGGAGGTGTCTATCATTATGCTGTACTGCGCCATGAAAACAGCGCAATCTACTGGGCATGTCTCATACTTGACTATACAGTATATTGTACACCAATGGAGCAGCTGAAATCACAGGTTTCTGTGGCCTAGCGGTTAAAGACACAGTTACTGTATACTTGTAGCAGCAATACTGGTTCGAACCAAAGTGGGGTACAATTTTTTTTTTTTTTTAATGTACTACTTTTTTTTTTCATTTTTTAATCAATAAAGTTATTTGGTGCTTTGCAAATTCCTTTTGCACAAAAAAAAAAAACAATGACAGGCTGCAATGTACATGATACAGTTATTGTCGTTATATACTGTAAGATACAGAGAACGTTTTTTTTCTTGCAGGAGTAAATTTTCCACTTCAGGTAAAAGTCCTTAATTTAGGGAAAGAGTACTTACTTTAAGGAAAGAGTTCTTGGATTAAATTTGCAGGAGGAGATATCAGTTATACAATTGTTGGTACAGATTGCTACTGCATAAATATGGAATCCATGCTAACCTTTACTAATGCTGGAAACTTTCACATGGTATATTATTTACGGAGGTGTCTATCATTATGCTGTACTGCGCCATGAAAACCGCAATCTACTGGGCATGTCTCATACTTGACTATACAGTATATTGTACACCAATGGAGCAGCTGAGATCACAGGTTTCTATGGCCTAGCGGTTAAAGACACAGTTACTGTATACTTGTAGCAGCAAAACTGGTTCGAGCCAAAGTGGGGTACAATTTATTTATTTTTTTAATGTACTACTTTTTTTTTTAATTTTTTAATCAATAAATTTATTTGGTGCTTTGCAAATTCCTTTTGCCTTTTGCACAAAAAAATTAACAATGGCAGGTGGCCATGTACGTGATACAGTTATTGGCGTTACATACTGTGTTGCAAAGAATGGGTTTTTTTTCACACAAGTACATTTCCCACTTCAGTTAAAGGTCCTAACTTTAGGGAAAGAGTACATTCTTTAGGGAAAGAGTACTTTGATTAAATTCCACACAAGTAGATCTGTTCGATTATGCATGTCGTTGGTACAGATTGAGTTTGAAAGTCAATGCATGCTTCTGCCCCTTCCCCCATGATCACTCATTAGCATTAATTCCCATTGAGCCCAGTGTTTACTGTATACAGTATGTCTGTAGCAAAACACCTCCCCCAGCCACTCTGTGCATGGTCACATTAGTGCCATGCAATCCATGCAATGCGATCTCAGTAGTTTATGGATAGAGTACTGATAGACGTTTTTCAGTTACCGTAGCTATGGAATAAGCTTAAGCTATGGAAATAGCGCAGTCAGTCAGAACTTGCGTAAGTTCTCCCGGGCACCAGGGCCGGTGCTAGGGTGTCCTTCGCCCTCATGCAAACCATAAATTTTGCGCCCTTTAACATTGCCAATGCAACAAGCTGCAGCCCGATTGTGGGAGCGTATGCAGCATGCAATCCTATGGAGGATCTCGGGTGCATGTACATGTTTGCATACACCATCTCAGTGCTGTGTCCGCAAAATGTTGCAGGCACTAAAGGTGCCCATACACGCTATGAGAATCGCATACGTTATGGGCTAGATAGCATCGCACGGCATGCATGCAATGTGTGTGCGATGCGATCCGAAAGCAGTACAAAAAGTGTGTGCAGCACATACTTTTTGTACTGTGCGATGCCCGCGGGAGCGCAATTGCAGCGTGTATGACCACCTTTAGGCACATAACCCAGCCCATTATTTAAAAAGTGTCTGGCACAATAATATACTGTAAGTCATAGGTGTCAAACTCAAGGCCCGCGGGCCGAATCCGGCCCGCCAGACCAACTCTACTGGCCCGCGCCGCCAGACCAAGTCTATTGGCCTGCGCTGCGCTGCCAGTCTATAAAGCCGGCTGCCTCCTGAGAACGCTGTGGTGCTGAGCGTTCCCAGGAGTCCATTGCGCTGCCCGGCGACGTGCGCGATTGCGTCATGCCGTCATGCCGTCATGCCCGCGCAGTATGCTTTGCCTCTGGCAAAGGAGCGTGGGGTGCGGCTGCGGTGACGGCTGTCCTGTCCTGCCCTGCCCTGGCGCGCGACGGAGGGGGGATCTTTTTGCCTGCTGCCACATCCTTGCAGTAAGTGGCTCTCCCTCAAAAAAAAAAAAATATATAATAAAAATGCACGAATGCTGGCTATGGTGTGACTCACCTGCTGCACGCTGCAGCACAGAGTCTTGTCACATGGTGGCTTGGTGGGCTGCTGGTGGCATATTGAAATAAGTATATTTAATGTACTTTTTTAATAAATAAGTATTTGAAATATGCTTATTTCAATATGCCACCAGCAATACAGCCCACCAAGCCACCATGTGACAAGACTCTGTGCTGCAGCTTGCAGTAGGTGTGTTATATATTAATAAATATATGAATGATGCTGGCTATGCAGTGACACACCTGCTGTAAGCTGCAGCACAGAGTCTTGTCACATGGTGGCTTGGTGGGCTGCTGGTGGCATATTGAAATAAGTATATTTCATATACTTATTTATTAAATAAGTACATTAAATATACTTATTTCATATACCAGCAATACAGCCCAGCCCAGAGTCTTGTCACATGGTGACATGGTGGGCTGTATTGCTGGTGTATGAAATAAGTATATTATTTATATAATATATATATATATATATATATATATATATATATATATATATATATATATAGTTATTTATTAAATAAGTACATTAAATATACTTATTTTAATATGCCACCAGCACCTAGTTATTACTTACAAAACAGTAATAATTGAATGCAGTGACAATAATTTATTACGATAATAAAGAGTGGACGCATAGTCCTATACAACCGGCCCTTTGAGGGTGACCAAACTGCTGATGCGGCCCCCGATGAATTTGAGTTTGACACCCCTGCTGTAAGTTATGGAATGATAAAAATCAATAATACAATACTTTATTGAAGAGGATGGAGATGCTTGGTAATTGAAAGAAGTATTGGAGGATTGATTGAAGAATTGGATGATTGTTCTTAGGGTTGGATGATTGGATGAAGAATTGGATGATTGAATAAAGAGTTGAATGATTGGATGAATATTGGATGGTTGGAAGAACAATTGTATGATTGGAAGAACAATTGGATGATTGAATGAAGATTGGATGGTTGGAAGAACAATTGGATGATTGGAAGAACAATTGGAGGATTGAATGAAGATTGGATGGTTGGAAGAACAATTGGATGATTGGAAGAATAATGGGATGGTTGGATGAAGATTAAATGATGAAGTTTGAATGTCCTTGCTGAATTGGATCGTGGCTGCAGAACCAGGAGTAACCATGGAGAATAACCGTCAGGATTGAGGAGAAAGATAATACCCCTATGGGGGGCTAACCTTGTCCAGTCCGTATTGGCGGCAGCAGGTTCCTTGGTACACAGGTGTAGCAGTGAGACGATCAGCAGGAATAGAAGAGAACTTCACCAGAGGCGCAGGAACTGTAGTAACTACTACAGACAGCCAGGAGTGAGCAATGATGCTTAGGCATGGACATCATTGTACTGGCTGCCGGTCTTGCAGGGCAAGCCAGTACTTAAGGAGTGAGCTGTGCGGCGATTGGATAGCCGTTTGACAGCAAGGTGGAGCCGCACAGTACAGGTTGCAGGATCCCAAAAGATGGCGACAGAAACCAGCCGGTGGTGAGTGTGCGCAGCTGTGCAGTTGCCGGCGTTTCCAGACAGAGGCCTAACCAGGCACAGACACACATGGCGGCTCATGTCTCACGCCACCTATGCCCTGTATGGCACCGGAGCACTTAGCACCACTGTCACCACGTGGTGACAGTGCGGGAACATGCACCCCACTAGTACAAGGAACAGGAGTGGAGGTGAGCGCCAGGGTAGGCGACACGCTGATACAGGACCCAGGGCTAGGCACAGCACAGGGGAACTGGGTAGCAGCCATGGTGATCATGACATCATCATTGTTATCTGGACATTCATCCTTATTATTTAATATTATTTTGCCTGTCTTTTCCTCAAAGAAGTATTTGAGTCCCTGTATGACATCTTTTATTAAACCCGCTCGTTTTAACCCTACTGCTGCTGCCTCGTCTCCAGTCCCTGAACACCACACAACCCCATAAGAACCATTAACCGTGACAGTTTACACTGACCCGATGGAGTCGGGTGAAAATCTTTGGCAGGGATCTTTGGCAGATGTATTGCAAGGCATCATGGTCCACCTGGAAAAGTTGGAGTCCTCACAGTGGCAAGTGGCGCAATTCCTACAAACGCTGACTTCTCCACCAGCTGCTCCTCCAGTTGCTGCAGCAACATCATAAGCTCCTTCAGGAAGTTCCTCTGCCACGCTGCCAGCCGGGTCTATTATTCCTCCTCATCTGCATCTGCCAACCCCCAGCAAATATGATGGGTCTCCTAAAGGATGTCGCGGGTTCTTGAATCAGTGTGATGTGCACTTCACTCTCCAATCATCCAAATTCAAAACTGCCAAGGCACGAGTGGCCTACATCGTCTCACTCCTCTCTGGTCCAGCCCTGGATTGGGTTTCTGTGGGAACGAGCAGATGCTCTGCTGAATAATTATGACGATTTTATCACTTCCTTCCAGCGAATCTTTGACGAACCAGGTCGAGTATCATCTGCAGCTACAGAGATTCTGAGAATTTGTCAAGATAGCAGACCAGTGGGTCAATATGTTGTGCAATTCCAGACGCTATCATCTGAGTTAGGATGGAATGAAGAGGCACTCGTCTCTGCTTTCTGGAATGGCCTAGCCGGTCGCCTCAAGGATGGATTGGCCACCCGTGATACACCCTCCACCCTGACATATCTAATCTTCTTGTGCAATAAAGTTGATCTGCGGATTCAAGAGCGACAACTGGAGAGAGCTCGTTCTGATCGCTTTGTCCTCGTCCCTCCCCTGCTGTTACTCCTGTAAAAAGTGGATTGTCTACTACTTCTGCCACATAAGAACCAATGCACATAAACTGGTCTCACATTTCCCTCGAAGAAAAGAACCGACAACGTCGAGACAATCTTTGTATGTACTGTGCCTCTTCCTCCCATCTCCTGGCCTCTTGTCCACTCTGTCCGGGAAACGACCGCTTCTAATCCCCATGAGGGAGGTTACCGTAGATTAGGAGTGTTATTGCCATCTCCCTCTACCATAGACTCTGCTAGACTCAGGCACAGCGGGAAACTTCATTTCGGCCGATATCGCTGCACAGCTCTCCATACCCCTCCAGCCATTAGAGCAGCCTTTGGTCCTGACAGCCGTTGACGGTAGCCACATCTCCAGTGGTCAAATTACCTCTCAGACTGTACCAGTACATCTTCAAGTTGGAGCGCTGCACCAAGAAAGGTTAGAGTTTTTGGTCCTTCCACAGTCCTCTCACGCTGTAGTTCTGGGAATGCCGTTGCTTACCTTGCACAACCCCTATGTTGAGTGGCTAACTATGGAGATTAAGGCCTGGAGTAAAGACTGCTTTTCTTCTTGTTTATCTCGAGTCATACCCGTCCTTCTGAGTGAGTCACAAGCATCCTCTTCCAAACTCCCTGCCTCCGCCATATTACTATCGCCACTTCATTCAAATTTCTCCACCATAGCAGCACCTCTGACTGCACTCACCCGAAAGGGGGCCAATCCTGCCCAATGGCCACCCGAGGCCTCCGAGGCCTTTTGACAACTAAAACAGGCCTTTATAACCGCCCCAATCCTTCTTCAGCCAGATGTGAATAGGCCCTTCATCCTGGAGGTCGATGCCTCTTCAGAAGGAGTAGGGGCAGTCCTTTCGCAAAAAGGAGAGGATTCAGAGCTTCACCCTTGTGCATATTTCTCCAAGAAATTTCTTCCGGCAGAAAAGAATTACCCCATTGGAGCTGCTAGCAGTTAAGTTAGCCTTTGAGGCGTGGCGGTACCTGTTGGAGGGGGCTCATCACCAGATTACAGTCTTTTCAGATTCTTTCTTATGTCATGTCTAGTGTCTCACTTCTCGACAAGCCCGCTGGGCTATGTTCTTTGCACGATTTAACTTCCAAATCAAGTATCGTCCAGGGGTTTTAAACAACAAGGCTGACACTTTATCTTGTTCCTTCGATGCCAGTTCAGACTCTGAACCTCTAAAGCAGCCCATCCTGAACCGAGTAGTCTTCGCTCATGTCACTCCTCATCCTACACCTCCTTCAGGCAAGTTCTTTGTGCCACCCAATTTACGCAAGAAGCCTCCCGTTTTGCTGGACATTCCTGTATTCAAAAGACTTTGCAAATTCTCCTGCATTCATATTGGTGGCCGACCATTCGGCAGGATGTACCAAACTTTGTGTCATCATGCTTCAAGTGTGCTCAGCACAAGACCTCTCGAAATCCTCCGGCTGGAGCTCTGCTACCACTATCCATCCCAACGGAACCGTGGACGCATCTCTCGATGGACTTTATATCCGAACTACAGCCATATGGCGGGTATACTGTCATCTGGGTGATAGTCGATAGATTTTCAAAGATGGCCCACTTTGTGCCCCTAAAGTCCCTGCCTTCTGCTCCTGTGCTTGCTCAACTCTTCATATCGTCCATCTTCAAGCTTCATGGTCTGCCAAAAGAAATTATATCCGACCGGGGTCTTCAGTTTGTCGCCAAATTCTGGAGAGCTCTATGTGCTGCTCTTCAAGTAAAACTGAAATTCTCCACCGCCTTCCATCCTTAGACTAACGGGCAAACCGAACGTGTCAACCAAGATCTAGAGACATTCATTTGACTCTTCATGTCCTCCTCTCAGGATGAATGGAAGGATCTTTTACCTTGGGCAGAATATGCACACAATAACTCCTACCATTCCTCTTCAGGTACCACACCTTTCTTTACAGTTTATGGCAAGCATCCACGGTCCCCTGACTTCACAAGTCTGCCGTCCCAAGAGGTTCCCGCAGCTGCTTCTTCTCTTCATGGTTTTGCAAAAATATGGGCTGAGGTCCATAAAGCTCTTCTTCAAGCTTCTTCCAGATATAAAAGGGCAGCTGACAAGAAAAGAAAGGCGGTTCCACCATTAAAGGTAGGGGATCGAGTATGGCTGTCCACCCGCAATCTTCGTCTTCGTGTACCCTCCATGAAATTTGCCCCACACTTTATTGGGCCATATCCCATCACTCAAGTAATCAATCCGGTGGCTTACAGATTGCAACTTCCATCTTCCATGAAGATATCCAATTCCTTCCACGTATCTCTTCTTAAACCTTTAAAATTGAGCATCATCCAAAGGAAAGTACCCAGACCCTCAAAAGTCAATACAGAGAAAGATGCAGAGATGGAAGTCAAACGAATCATAGACTCTCGTTATCGCAACTCCCGGCATCAATTTCTGGTGGAGTGGGCTGTTTTCGGACCAGAGGAGAATTCTTGGGTAGATAAGGCTGATTTACACGCTCCAAATCACATTAAAGGCTTTTTTCTGAAGAATTCCCATAAGAAGCACAAGCATCCTGAGGTTACCCGAAAAGTGGGGGGTACTGTCACATGCCGACACGGTGGTACACGGCGGGTACTGTACTCACCCGCCCGTGTCCGCCGCCGGCTGGCGTGTGTAGGCCACCATGTCAGGTGAGGCGGCAGGCAGAGGTCTGGCAGTGTTTGAAGGCAACATGGGAATCTGCAGCATGGTCCCGCTCTAAGGCTATAGATGCCGGGAGGCCAGCGCCGCCATCTTGCTTGAGGGCAAACAGGGGATCGGCCAGGTCAGGTATTCTCACCTGTTTTACTGTGACAGCCAATGGCAGCCGCCCTCTTTGCATAAAGGGGATCTGCCTAGGTAGCTCAGTGTCAGTGCAAAAAGTCTTCTGTGCCATGCACTTCGTCTCCAGCATCCTCAGGTCAGCCATTCCTCATAATTCTTTCAGTCACCGGATCCACTATTGTTGCCATCTTCCCACTTCTTTATCAGGACATTTCTCATCATTGTTATCTGGACATTCCTCCTCATTGTTATCTGGATATTCCTCCTCATTGTTATCTGGATATACCTCATCATTTTTATCTGGACATTCATCCTTGTTATTTATTATTATTTTGCCTGTCTTTTCCTCAAAGAAGTATTTGAGTCCCTGTATGAAATCTTTTATTAAACCCGCTCGTTTTAACCCTACTGCTGCTGCCTCGTCTCCAGTCCCTGATCACCACACGACCCCATCAGAACCTTTAACCGTGACAGCTGGAGATGAGGGTCCATATATTGATGCAAGAAAAGCTTTGGATGCTGCAGTCTGCTGTAACAGCCAGGAAGAAAAAAACTCCTGTGAACAGCACTAGACATCTGCAAATGCTGTGGGCCTTTTGTGGAGGTTTATTTGCAACTACAGTAATTGTATGCTGATTTTTAAATAAATAAGTTAAAATTAATTTTTTTATTATTGAATGTAGCTTATTTTAACACTTTTCATGCATATTTTAAGTATTTTTCATGCATATTTGCATGCACATGTCAAGCTTTTTATGTGGCATATAATCCTGTCTCTACTAATGAGTGATCATGGGGGAAGGTGCAGAAGCATGGTGCAGAAGCATGCATTGACTTTCAAACTGTACCACAGGGCAGCAGGTGCCTACTGTAGCATGGGAACAATACAGTACCATGTAAATAGCGCATACTAAATACAGTATCTTTATTAAGTTAAAACTCTTCAGAAAATGACACTGCTTTGTCTGCAATTGCAATCCCGGATTGAGTACACAATGTAGGGACAAACACACAATAGGGTGAACATAGTCATTTTGCAACATTGATAGTAGTTCTTCACTTACTCATGTGACTATGCACAAAGGAGCTGGGGGAGGTGTTTTGCTACAGACATACTGTTTACAGTAAACAGTGGGCTCAATGGGAATGATCGTGGGGGAAGGTGCAGAAGCATGCATTGACTTTCAAACTCAATCTGTACCAACGACATGCATAACCAAAAAGATGTGGAATTTAATCCAAGTACTCTTTAGAAAAAGTACGTACTCTTTCCCTAAAGTACGTACTCTTTCCCTAAAGTACGTACTCTTTCCCTAAAGTACGTACTCTTTCCCTAAAGTTAGGACTTTTACCTGAAGTGGGACATTTACTTGTGCGAAAAACCCCATTCTTTGCAACACAGTATGTAACGACAATAACTGTATCATGTACATGGCCACCTGCCATTGTTAATTTTTTTGTGCAAAAGGAATTTGCAAAACACCAAATTACTTTATTGATTAAAAAATGAAAAAAAAAAGTAGTACGTTTAAAAAAAAAAACTGTACCACACTGTGGATCGAACCAGTATTGCTGCTAGCAGTATACAGTAACTGTGTCTTTAACCGCTAGGCCACAGAAACCTGTGATCTCAGCTGCTCCATTGGTGTACAATATACTGTATAGTCAAGTATGAGACATGCCCAGTAGATTGCGCTGTCTTCATGGCGCAGTACAGCATAATGATAGACACCTCCGTAAATAATATACCATGTGAAAGTTTCCAGCATTAGTAAAGGTTAGCATGGATTCCATATTTATGCAGTAGCAATCTGTACCAACAACATGTATAACTGATATCTCCTCCTGCAAATTTAATCCAAGAACTCTTTCCTTAAAGTAAGTACTCTTTCCCTAAATTAAGGACTTTTACCTGAAGTGGAAAATTTACTCTTGCGAGAAAAAAAAACGTTCTCTGTATCTTACAGTATGTAATGACAATAACTGTATCATGTACATTGCAGCCTGCCAGTTATTTTTTTTGTGCAAAAGGAATTTGCAAAGCACCAAATTACTTTATTGATTTAAAAAAAAAAAAAAAAAATAGTGCATTTAAAAAAAAAGTTAAGGTTCGCATGGATTCCATATTTATACAGTAGCAATCTGTACCAATGACATGTATATCTGATCATATCTCCTCCTGCGAATTTAATCCAAGAACTCTTTCTGTAAAGTAAGTACTCTTTCCCTAAATTAAGGACTTTTACCTGAAGTGGAAAATTTTTTGATTTAAAAAAAAAAAAAAAAGTAGTACGTTTAAAAAAAAAACCTGTACCACACTGTGGATCGAACCAGTATTGCTGCTAGCAGTATACAGTAACTGTGTCTTTAACCGCTAGGCCACAGAAACCTGTGATCTCAGCTGCTCCATTGGTGTACAATATACTGTATAGTCAAGTATGAGACATGCCCAGTAGATTGCGCTGTTTTCATGGCGCAGTACAGCATAATGATAGACACCTCCGTAAATAATATACCATGTGAAAGTTTTCAGCATTAGTAAAGGTTAGCATGGATTCCATATTTATGCAGTAGCAATCTGTACCAACAACATGTATAACTGATATCTCCTCCTGCAAATTTAATCCAAGAACTCTTTCCTTAAAGTAAGTACTCTTTCCCTAAATTAAGGACTTTTACCTGAAGTGGAAAATTTACTCGCGAGAAAAAAAACATTCTCTGTATCTTACAGTATGTAACGACAATAACTGTATCATGTACATTGCAGCCTGCCATTGTTATTTTTTTTTGTGCAAAAGGAATTTGCAAAGCACCAAATTACTTTATTGATAAAAAAATGAAAAAAAAAAAAAAATAGTGCATTTAAAAAAAAAGTAAAGGTTAGCATGGCTTCTGCACCAATCACATACAGTTCATGACCATACAGTACGTCACTGCGGCTGCGAATAAAATAAAATAACTCTGTCCGTAAAGTAAGGACAAAATCCGTAGTGTAAAGTATGATACTGTAGGTCCTCAAATAATGTTTTAAGTAGTCATCCAGCAATAGCAAAGGTTAGCATGGCTTCTGTACCAATTACATAAATGACCGTACGTAGCTGCTTCTGCGAGTAAATACAAACACTCTGTCCGTAAAGTAAGGACAAAATCCGTAGTGAAAAGTCGTGGTGGCCACTGTTTTGTAGAAGAGATTTTTACGCATGCGCTGTACTGTTTGGGAAAAGTGACATCTGGTGGTCAATGAGTGTAAGTGCAGGTTACATTTACAAGATTACGTTACATTATAACGCGATCTATAACGGGACTATAGCGCAAGGAGCAGGCGCGATCCATGCGCGATTTGCATGGCGCACTTTATGCGCAACGCAGCCACGATGTACTTGGGCATAACTGTATACACACAATGTGCTCAAAAAGACAAGAAATGAAGTGTTATTAAAATTACACTTGAATCCTGTCTGAGAAATGTTTGCTAAATAATAGCCAAACGATGTGGTATTTTAATCCGAAAAATGTGTATACCCCTCTAGGGTGGTTTCTACTATCTCTAATATAAGCAACACTTGTCTCACTCAGACTGGCTGTGCCCTAGATATAGTATAGATGGTATTGTGACAATTCTCAGGGTATTATCCCAATTTAAACCTCTAATGAGTTATCCTTTAGTGCCACCTGCTGGTGGTTTGGGAATATTAAATTTGACTTGGTTTATTAGAGTTGTCCTTAATTATATTGGGAGTCACAGAGGAGGAGAAAAGAGAATGTTTTATTGATTTTAACGTAAAGCAATAAGAAGAGAAACAGAACCACCTCAGAAAATGGAAGATATATAATGTCTGGGGTTTCACTGATTATAATGTGGGCGTACCAGGTAGATATATTTTGCTGTTGAGCGGGATTTGGATTATCCCCTTATTATTTTATATAACAGCCCAAACACACCTATATGGTGTTTGCTACCTGCTTCACCTTTGGTGTTATGTCTCAACACCTAGGTGGTTTGGTGACACCCTGTTAGACCAACATCATAATTATATACATTTTTAGGCTAGCAAACATAACAGACAGGCATTACAAGCCGACACTAGTGTTTCGCTGGTTCAAAATCCCAATAGGTGGACAGAACAGTTCATTTCATGGACAGGCAGAGCAAATGCTCTAACGATGAATGTGCTGCCCCGCCTATTATACCTTTTCAGGCCCTGCCAATAAGGATACCGGCCTTGACTTTTCAGAACTTATATAAGGTATGTGCATGGTTCCTGTGGTCAGGAAAAAGATTGAGAGCACACTTGAAAACTCTACACAATGGCCCTAAAGGGGGGGGACTTGGAGTTCCAAATCTAAAACTCTATTATTACGCGGTTCATATCTCACGAGCAATGTTATGGCACTCAGGCACGGTTACACAAGATGGGTACAGCTGGAATCAGAATGGCTCCAGCTTTACTCTGTGTCCACACTGTTATGGGTGCCATGTAATCTGCGTCCCATAAATACACAGGGTTCATCAATTATCTCATTTACGCTTGCTCTATGGGACAGACTAAGTAAGTCCTATCTTCCCCACCAGTTTTGTCCCCAGTTCGAGACAATTCCAGTTTTCCAGACGGAAAAGATGGACATTTTATTCAACACTGGGCTAACACTGATTTATTGTTTACTTACGATATAGCCCCTACACATATATTTCCTTCCTTCACAGATTTACAAACAAAATACAATATTCCTACTCAATAGTTTTTATATGTTATTTCATTCAGCTCATAATTGAATAACCAAAACTTCATTGGAATCTCTCTGTTACACACGTGCTACCTCCAAAGGCCTTGTTTCCATGATTTACCATCTCATGCTTAAACATGGCAATCCTATTCATACTTCACACAAACTGGCAGAGCCGGCCTTAGGCATAGGCAAACTAGGCAATTGCCTAGGGCAGTGGTTCCCAAACTGTGTGCCTAGGCACCCTGGGGTGCCTCAGGACACTTGCAGGGGTGCCTTGGGTTGGTGGACCAGGATCAATTCATATTATTTATGGTCAATGTACCAGGCAAAACCAGTGCTGGTGGCTGCCAATCATAGTATATGGGGACAAACAGAAGCAAATCCTGTCCCTCACCAGATAACTGTAACATATATAGGTGTGCACACATTGAGTGTTAAGGGTGCACAGGCACCCCCTAATGCTGTGCCCCCACCCCCACACTTATTGCTGCTAGTAATACCAGCAATACCTTCTACCAAAGACTTTTGCTTTTTAGACCTGTATTCCATTAAAATAAGCACCCAATCAATTATGTGTGCATCATTAATTGTATTACACCATTGTCATATCACTACATCTGTGTCATAAAGATATGATTTTGACTGTATTTGCATGTACTGTTACACATAGTAATTAGAAGATTAAAACTGCAACAGGCAGTGGCTGAGAGACGTTTTATATTGTAGTGAGTGCACGCCTGATTGGCGGTGTTAGACAGACCCAATGGCGGTGTTAGACATACCCAATAGGTGGTGCTAGGCACACCGCTTTGACAGTACACCCCCTAATAAAATGTGCTGCGCACGCCTATGGTGACATATAAACACAATGCATTAATTTAATATTTATTTTCTGAATTTCTCGATAAGAAGCATGTGGCCTAGGGGTGCCTTGAAAAGGTTTTGATGCTCTAGGGTGCCGTGATTCAAAAAAGTTTGGGAACCACTGGCCTAGGGCATTTGGAATGCCATGGGGCATCAGCAGCTTCTGCTGATTAAAATGATATGCAGCATGCCTATATTCTGTGTGTGAGTGAGGCTGTATCTGCATATGAAATAGTGTATTCATGGAAATCACTGTAACATAGCATTCCGTATGCAGGTACAGCCACAGTCGCACATAGAATATAGGCATGCTGCATATCATTTTAATCATTGGAAGCTCCTTGTGGGTGCTGGTCATAACAATGCAAATAAGACGAATTTTCAGCAAAAAAGGCACCCAACGTTAGCAGAACTGGCCAGGAGCTGCATGACCTATTGAGACAAGATGTATGAGGAAACATCTGTATCCAAGCAGAGGCAGAGGTCACAGTGTTAGCGGCTGTGTGAGTGCTCTCTGCGGGTGGGTTGGTTGTGCAATAGTGTTCGGCATATGTGTAAGGGGCATTATGTGTGTCATGTATAAATGCATTAATAATGTGCAACATATGTGTAACAGGCATTATGTGTATCATGTGTATAAGGGCATTAATAATGTGCAACATATGTGTAAGGGGCATTATGTGCGTCATTATGTGTATGAAGGGCATTAATAAAGGTTGGCATAATGTGTAAGGGGCATTATGGTTATAAGGACATTCATAATGTGTGTTGTGTGTAAGGGGCATTACTGTGTGGTATTATAAGGGGTGCCGAGAGAAAGGGGTAGGGTGTACAAATTACCCAGGCCAAAGTCTGATGGAAGGGCCCAGTGGGGGCCCTGGGCTCCCTCCCCTTAAGTGACAGCAGAAGCTCTTCTCCTCTGCCCAGCACATACTGCTTTGTGCTGGGTTGCAGTGTGGCCATGGAGGTGCTTAAAATACAATATATTCTCAGGATTTTTTTCTAAGGGTATAATGTAAATAATGAGAGGAGTAATGTACATAAGGTAAAGTGGTACTACTGTGTATCGATGTAACGTGAATAACGGACACCATCACATGATATAATGTGAATAATGTGAGGAGTAATGTATATAAGGTACAGTGGTACTACTGTGTGATGTAACATGAATAAGGGACACCATCGCATGATATAATGTGAATAAAGTTGCACTACTGTGCGGCATAATTTGAATTGGGGGTACTATTGGGTGGCCATGCCAGCAAGAATACACTCCTGTTTGGGCTGCGCACCGAATGTGCGCACTGTTTCTATTTAAAATATTGCGGGTAGGAGCACCAAAATGATGACTGCTATGATGAGGGTTGATGGTGCTGGGAAAGGGGAGCAGGGTCAGAGGCGGAACTAGTGGCGGTGCTAGGGGGCACCAGCCAAAATCTTGCCTAGGGCATCATTTAGGCTAGGGCCGGCTCTGCGAACTGGCCTGGGAATCGGACTTTGGAACCTGGTCTCAGTTTCACCTTCAATTCGATATAGAGAAAAAGCTTTTAAATTATATACCCATTGGTACTTGACCCCGGAGAAGTTAGCTCGTCTTTATCCAGATACATCTGACCTCTGTTGGAGGTCGTGTGCAGGGCCGGCGCTACCCACTCAGCAGCTCCTGCAAAGCGGGGAGGCGCCATGATGAAAAGGCGCTGTCTCCCTCCCTGCTCTGCTAAAGCTGCCTCAGCCCTCACTGTCACTGCCTCCTGCACACTGCCCGCAGCGCCTGTCTGGACAGTGGGCGGCAGTATGGAGAGGCTGAGCAGCTCCCTGCACCGCGCACACACTGTCCTCCTCCTGCGACCTGCCCCCTCTTCCTCACGGACACTTGCGCTGAGGAATGTAGCGCTGTATGTGAATGCCTGGATGACATGTCATGTCCAGATCCACCCCCTACCCATTGCTCCCTGCGCCTGTCAGCTGTCAATCAAATGACAAACAGGCAGCAGCGCCGCCTCCCCTTCCTTCCCACTTCTCAGTGTGCTGTGCCAGTGCCACTGCCAGTCCTCAACACTCCGCCCCTCTGTCTCCTCCCCTCTCCGCCCCTTCCATCTCCTTCTCTCCCCTCCTTTCCCCTCCAGTCACGAGTGCTGCACATACTTTTTGTACTGCTTTCGGATCGCATCGCACACACATTGCATGCATGCCGTGAAATGCGATCTAGCCCATAACATATGCGATTCTCGGAGCGTGTATGGGCACCTTTAGTGCCTGAAACATTTTGCGACACAGCACTGAGATGGTGTATGCATACATGTACATGCACCCGAGATCCTCCATAGGATCGCATGTTGCATATGCTCCCACAATTGGGCTACAGCTTGTTGCAATGGAAATGTGAAAGGGCGCAAATGTATGGTTTGCAGGAGGGCGCCGGACACCCTAGCACCGGCCCTGGTCGTGTGGACAGAGAGGCACCCTGCTCCACATTTTTTGGGAATGCCCCAAAATAGTGGGTTTATGGAAATTTATTTACAGATTAATAATACGTACAACAGAGATAGATATTCCTTTTTCGTCTGTTTTCTTCTTACTTCCTCAAAATATCCCAGATATACCGAAACCAACTCAAAAGCTCATAGGGTATATGACTAGCGCAATTAAAATCAAAATTGCATCACATTGGAAAGCACAAACTACACCATCTAGGACTGCAATAATGGCAGGAATTTGGGATGTATATCACATTGAATACATTGCTAGCATTGTCGAAGATAAAGCCCTACTTTTTAAAAATATATGGTCACCATGGCTAAAATACCATCACTTTTCCCCAACCTTCAACACACGGATCATGGATAAGATAGGCCCTTATTCTGATCGGTGCGGCCGGAGCCGCATATGCGGCTCCGACCGCACAGACGAATCCCCGCCTTGCATACGGATCGCCACCTCCGTCCGTACGCGGATATGTGGCGATCCGTATGAAAGTGGACGGGGATACGCCTCCTCCACCTTGGGAGCAGCCCCTGCATTCGATGGTCGCAGACCATCGAAGGCAGGGCCGCAAGCTCCACCAGGTCCCGCAACACAAGACCTCACGGACACTTGTCCGTGTGAAATCTTGTATTGGGGCGGGCAGCTGACATCCGGCGATGTCAGCTGCCCGCCCCCTACACGAGCGTCACGGCCTCATTACCATGCATACGCCCCGCGTTTGCATGGGAACGCCCATGAAACGCGGGGCGTATGCATAGGGAAATGAGGCTAAGTAGCCCCTCACGCCCCTATCCGCCCCCTTTGCGGCGTTCAAAAAAAGTGTGCGGCGATTTCGCCTGCACATGCGCAGAGTGCCCTCTGCACATGCGCAGACCGAAAACATCGGCGGAACGGCCGCATGCGGCCGTTACCGCACGAACCAGAATAAGGGCCATAAAGAGGTAAAACGATATTGAGAAGTGGTGAGTTTCTATCTTGAATTATGAATCAAATGACATCAGGTATATTTCTTTATGAGTGACGCTGTATATTAAGTAATTGTGTACCCTTATCCCTACCCCAACTATCCCATATTATTATTTTTTTGTTCATTCCCTTACCTTTTCTATAATAATGTATAGGTTTATATATGTACAATCTAAAAAAAGCTTTCAATAAAAGAAAGAAAAAGAAGTCCCCATATCTTCCTTTTCTGTATTGCCTTTGTTAGTCTTACATTTCACAGCAGGGACAGGACGGGAAATTACGTTTCACTTTGTTTTCAATACAACCATGGTGGGAAACATTGAGCTGTGATCCGGTTCTTTGTAATCCCGGAAGATCCTTAGGAAACCGAACCTCACATCTGTACCATAAATAAAGATTTCCTCTAGACAGCACAAAACGATCACTGAGCGAATCCTGTCACTGGAAGTAGGGCCCTGGTTCTAGTTGACTCGGGATGGGGCAAATTTGCGTATTTGCGCATATACAGACCCCAGCAATGAACGGCCTCAGCTACAGATGGAACCACTGCCATCCTTGGCCGGCGCTCACCAGATCCCTTTCACTGGCGAGCGCCGGCGATAGAGACTGGGACGCACGTGCGTCTCACGTGCACACTTGTCCCAGTATCATGGCAGCTGGGCAGCGTCTCCCTGCCCGTCTCCGCTTCAGGGAGACGCTACCCAGTTCGGTGGGGGGTCGGGGTGGAGAGGGGGACGGGGAAGGAATCATCTTGTGCGCGCGTGCCCCTGGCAGTAGCCGCTGGCGGGGGATGGAGGTAGAATCGCCATCCCCTGCAAAGATGAGCCCGGCTACATCTGTAGATACACATTCACCAGGGTGATCGTTGTGGTGATGGCCTGGGGTGGACAGCAGTGGGAATGGGGCTCACCCATGGGAACACCCAGCATCTTATGGGTGTCTCCATGAAAATGCTGGATGTTCCCATAGGTACATGGGTTGGCCGGTGCCTGTCGGAGACGGGCAGCTGACGTCAGAGGATGCCGGCGCACGCAAATAAAAGCCAGTATTCACCGACATGGCGAAGGCCGGAGAAATGATTTGATTGTTGGCGACCATCAAATGATTTCTCCGACAGCCGAGGCGTATGAGCGAATGTGATGTCGTTACACATCCCCCCTGCATGTTACCAAGAGGAATCGGCTATGGCAGGGAAGGCGGGTGTTCGAACGGCGGCATCTCATACGCTTGGCAACTTGCGATGTTCGCAGCTTTCCTGAATCAGGCCCTAAGTGCGCTGAGTAACAACATTGTCTCACGTTTGGCTGTTATTATTTATTTACAGTGTCTTATATAGCGCAGCAGATTCCGTTACAGCGTCTTATATAGCGCAGCAGATTCTGTTACAGTGTCTTATATAGCGCAGCAGATTCCGTTACAGTGTCTTATATAGCGCAGCAGATCCCGTTAGTGTCTTATATAGCGCAGCAGATTCCGTTACAGTGTCTTATATAGTGCAGCAGATTCCGTTAGTGTCTTATATAGCGCAGCAGATTCCGTTACAGTGTCTTATATAGCGCGTCACATTCCGTTACATTATCTTATATAGCGCAGCAGATTCCGTTACAGCGTCTTATACAGCGCAGCAGATTCCGCTAGTGTCTTATATAGCGCAGCAGATTCCGTTACAGTGTCTTATATAGCGCAGCAGATTCCGTTACATTGTCTTATATAGCGCAGCAGATTCCGTTAGTGTCTTATATAGCGCAGCAGATTCCGTTACAGTGTCTTATATAGCGCAGCAGATTCCGTTACAGTGTCTTATATAGCGCAGCAGATTCCGTTACAGTGTCTTACATAGCGCAGCAGATTCCGTTACAGTGTCTTATATAGCGCAGCAGATTCCGTTACAGCGTCTTATATAGTGCAGCAGATTCTGTTACAGTGTCTTATATAGCGCAGCAGATTCCGTTACAGCGTCTTATATAGCACAGCAGATTCCGTTACAGTTTCTTATATAGTGAAGCAGATTCCGTTACAGTGTCTTATATAACGCAGCAGATTCCGTTACAGTGTCTTATATAGCGCAGCAGATTCCGTTACAGCGTATTATATAGCGCAGCAGATTCCGTTACAGTGTCTTATATAGCGCAGCAGATTCCGTTACAGTTTCTTATAAAGTGCAGCAGATTCCGTTACAGTGTCTTATATAGTGCAGCAGATTCCGTTACAGTTTCTTATATAGTGCAGCAGATTCCGTTACAGTGTCTTATATAGCGCAGCAGATTCCATTACAGCGTCTTATATAGCGCAGCAGATTCCGTTACAGTGTCTTATATAGCGCAGCAGATTTCGTTACAGTGTCTTATATAGCGCAGCAGATTCCGTTATAGTGTCTTATATAGTGCAGCAGATTCCGTTACAGTGTCTTATATAGCGCAGCAGATTCTGTTACAGTGTCTTATATAGAGCAGCAGATTCCGTTACAGCGTCTTATATAGCGCAGCAGATTCCGTTACAGTTACTTATATAGCACAGCAGACTCCGTTACAGTTACTTATATAGCGCAGCAGATTCCGTTACAGCGTCTTATATAGCGCAGTAGATTCCGTTACAGTTATTTATATAGCACAGCAGATTCCGTTACAGTGTCTTATATAGTGCAGCAGATTCCGTTACAGTGTCTTATATAGCGCAGCAGATTCCGTTACAGTTATTTATATAGCACAGCATATTCCGTTTCGCTTTACAATTGGAAACAACAGTGATTAAACAACCTGGGTAGATACAAACCGACATAGAGGTAGGAGGGCCCTGCTCGCAAGCTCACAATCTATAGGGATAATAGGAGGATAGAATTCCATAGCATGGCAGTCCCATCAGATTACTAGACAGTCCTGATATGAATGCTACTGGAGGTTGTGTGGGGTTCCTGAATATGATAGGCTTGCCTGAAGAGGTGAGTTTTCAGGGAGTGCTTGAAATTTTGGCGGCTAGTGGAGAGTCTTAGGGTGACATTCTATGGGATGAGATAATTAGACTTTGGCGAGTTGTTTCGCAAAAACGGCCGAAATCGCATTTTTTTCCATTTTCGCATATTTAATGAGCTGCGAAAATGTGAAAAAGGTGCGATTTTGGCCAACAAGTTGGACACACTGGAAATGCGATGGCTGCTTTTCGCAGCACATCGCATCCAGATGTTTTCACATGAAAAAGTATACAAATCGCATATTTAATGATATGCGATTTGTATAAAGTGTGTCTATAATTCGCCCAAAAATCAGACCAGGTTCTGATGGGCGAATTAGCCAGAACCCTGCACAGATCGCAATGATCTGTGCAGGGTTCTGGTGTAAAAAAAAGTTTAAACAGTTAAAATAAAAAAAAAAAACAGCGCGGGGTCCCCCGCCAGAGCATAACCAGCCCCGGGCTCATTGAGCCGGTGCTGGTGACATAAAATCAGGGTCCCCGACAAATAGGGGTCCCCTTGATTTAATGAAACCAGCACCAGGCTCAAGGTCTGGCGCTGGCTCCCAAAATACGGGGGACAAAATGACTAGGGGTCCCCCGTATTTTAAGAACCAGCACCAGACCCTACCAGCCAGCAGGGTAATGCCACAGCCAGGGGACACTTATTATATAAGGTCCCGAGGCCAAAGCATTATCCCCGTGGCTGGTCAGCATGGGCAGGGGTCCTGGGGAAGTGGGGACTCCCCCAATTAAGGGGTCCCCCCCCTCCAAGACTTACCAGCCCATGCTGAAAGTCCGGGGCTGTCCCCGATGCCCCTGGGCGGTGGGCATCGGGCTGATGGAAAGTGTAAAAAATAGAATAAAAACTATTGTTTTCTACTGTAGAACTATGAGTCCCAGCAAGCCTACCCCGCATGCTGGGACTTGGAGAACCACAAGTCCCAGCATGTGGGGCATTAAAGGGCCCGCTGGCACTTGTAGTTCTACAGTACAAAAAATAGTTAAATAAAACACACTGACACCCTGAAAAATAAAAGTTTAATACACACATAACACACACATACTGATACTTACCTACCTTGAGCCCGTAGGTCGGTCCCTGGATCCTGGGTCCGGGGTCCGGGGCTCCTGGACAGAAGAGTCCGGTTCCGGGGCCTTGGTCCTGGTTCCGGGGCTGGTCCGGGGTCCTGGGCTCCAGGGCTGATGTCTCCGGGGTCCAGGATCCGAAGTAGTCCAAAAGGGGTTCCTAAGGAAGCAAATCCTACTCCCCTGGTCCCCGGCGACGACCTTGGCATTCTCTCCGGCAGACGCGCTGCTCCCGGCTGGTACCCGCAGAGATGTTCATCTTCCCCGCCTTTCCTCCGAATGATTCTATTGGCCGCCTAGCGGCCAATCAGGAGCCGACTTTCTCGGCTCCTGATTGGGCGCTAGGCGGCCAATAGAATCATTCGGAGGAAAGGCGCGGAAGATGAACAGCTCTGCTCCTCTCCAGTCCATGAGCGGGTACCAGCCGGGAGCAGCGCGTCTGCCGGAGAGAATGCCAAGGTCGTCACCGGGGACCAGGGGAGTAGGATTTCCTTCCTTAGAAACCCCTTTTGGACTACTTCGGATCCTGGACCCCGGAGACATCAGCCCTGGAGCCCAGGACCCCGGACCAGCCCCGGAACCAGGACCAAGGCCCCGGAACCGGACTCTTCTCTCCAGGAACCCCGGACCCAGGATCCAGGGACCGACCTACGGGCTCAAGGTAGGTAAGTATCAGTGTGTGTGTGTTATGTGTGTATTAAACTTTTATTTTTCAGGGTGTCAGTGTGTTTTATTTAACTATTTTTTGTACTGTAGAACTACAAGTGCAAGCGGGCCCTTTAATGCCCCGCATGCTTGGACTTGTGGTTCTCCAAGTCCCAGCATGCGGGGTAGGCTTGCTGGGACTCATAGTTCTACAGTAGAAAACAATAGTTTTGATTCTATTTTTTACACTTTCCATCAGCCCGATGCCCACCGCCCAGGGGCATCGGGGACAGCCCCGGACTTTCAGCATGGGCTGGTAAGTCCTGGAGGGGGGGGACCCCTTCATTGGGGAGGGTCCCCACTTCCCCAGGACCCCTGCCCATGCTGACCAGCCACGGGGATAATGCTTTGGCCGCGGGACCTTATATAATTAGTGTCCCCCGGCTGTGGCATTACCCTGCTGGTTGGTTGGGTCTGGTGCTGGTTCTTAAAATACGGGGGACCCCTAGTCATTTTGTCCCCCGTATTTTGGGAACCAGCGCCGGACCTTGAGCCTGGTGCTGGTTTCAGTAAATCAAGGGGACCCCTATTTGTCGGGGACCCTGATTTTATGTCACCAGCACCGGCTCAATGAGCCCGGGGCTGGTTATGCTCTGCCGGGGGACCCCGCGCTGGTTTCTTTTTTATTTAAAATGCAATTTCCTGCAAATTTGCTATTTTCAGACATGAAAATCGCACATTTTCAGGACTAAAGAAATCGCACCAACTCGCACCTATTCGCACTATTTGGCTCGTTTTTCGCATCTCATTAAATATGCGAAAAACGGGCCAATCTTGCGATTTTCAAAAGTGCGAAGTGGTGCGATATGAAAACATGCGCATTTATCCATAGGGTGGGTGCTGCCCGACAAAAATCCTGCAAGTGTAAGTGGGAGCGAGTAATGAGTGTGGATGAGAGTCGCAGATCTTGTGCAGAGCGGAGAGGTCGGGTGGGGATATATTGTGAGATAAGGGAAGAGATATAAGTCGGTGTAGTCAGAGTGATGGCTTTATATGTAAGTAGAAGTATTTTATATTGAATGCGGTAAGATACAGGCAACCAATGGAGGGACTGACAGAGTGGATCAGCAGACGATGAGCGTCTAGCCAGGAAGATCAGCCTCGCAGCTGCATTCAGCATGGATTGTAGCGGTGAGAGTCTTTTCTTAGGAACCTCGGTAAGGAGGCTATTTGCAGGATATAATGAGTGCATGGATAAGGCTGTTATGGGAATTCACTATTATTACACACTCAGTCCCAGCTGGTATAGTTATTTTGTTTATGTTGTTATCAGAGCAGTGCAGTAATTCATTAAGAAAGTCTCAGACGTCCGTTATAAGTGAACATGGCTTCTAATCACCCTCCAGGGAACAGCAGAAATCATTGATAAACTCTCCGCTTTATAGAGGGATCCGGCTGAGCTGCGGAGACCTGCGTGAGGCATGTTCCGTTACCTGTAGTCACCCTCCTGGGAACAGCAGAAATCATTGATAAACTCTCCGCTTTATAGAGGGATCCAGCTGAGCTGCAGAGACCTGCGTGAGGCATGTTCCGTTACCTGTAGTCACCCTTCTAATAATATGATATATTCCTTTCCAGCAGCGGATATTAAGCCATATTGGACTATGGGTGTTTACCTGAACAATGTAAGTAGAGAAGATGGAGATGAGGTTTGTATGTGAGATGTATTATATACTGTAGCCTGGGTCAGGATACTAAGGGGCCCATTTATCAACAAGTGGTAAAACTTCTTACCTAGGATAAATGCTGCGCCAGCCAATCAGCTGTGATTTTTAAAATGGAAAAAAGGGGGTGTGCAACGTGTGGAGAAAAAATCAACACAGATTACACTGTTTTTCTGGCGCTGTTACTTAGAGATAAATTGTATAAATACAAGAATCATGTATGCAGGGCTATTTTTGTGCAGGCCCTAGCAGGAACTGAGGCCCTTATTCTAGCTCACTCTTTTGACAAAATATTTCTTAGATGGACAAAACCATGTGCACTGCAGGTGAGGCAGGTGTAAAACCCCACCCAAATCTAATTATCTTTGCACAGGTAACACCTGCCTCACCTGCAGTGCTCATGGTTTTGTCCATCTAAGAAATATTTTGTCAGAAAGAGTGAGCTAGAAAAAGGGCCACAGTTCCTGCTGGAGCCTGCACAAAAATAGCCCTGCATGTATATACAAAATACACATACAATAATTGGTTATCTGGTCCTCTGCTGCTGCAGGTGGTTTATATGAGTTAGCTAGAGCTCTTATGGGTACAGAAATGGGGTTGGGTTTTTAAACCACCCTGCGCTGCTAGAAGGATTAATTAGTATAAATACCACTGGACAGAATAACGCTGGACACACCACAATGAATATATACATTTTATGTAGATAAAAAAGTAAAATAAGTTATACAGACAATTCATTCATCTATATAATAAGTTGAAGAATCTGTGTGCGTGTGTGTGTGTGTGTCCGTCGCATTGCGGACACACCGTGGCACTCAGAGACACCAAATTCAGCAACAAGATACCTCTGGACCCGGTGGTGTGCACCTCGAAGCCGTTTTTAGGAAATTTCACTTAGAAATTTAAAAAACACCAAGTTGTAATTTACCTTCATTGATGTTCTGGGGAAAAGATCGATGATCTGGGAAACCGTTTGCAAAGGAACAACTCCACACCTGATTTCATTGCTGTCATTGAGTATGAATGACACATTCTAACATTATGGTGAAGGCTTTAAACAATTAGGAAATAATTGAGGATATACATAGACCACACAACACACACACACATACACATTGTACACACACACACACAGTACACCACATACGCACACATAGCACACAACACACACATTTATACGTAGAGCACCTCACACACTTACACATTGGACAGATACACACAACACACCACATGCAGTACAATACAAATCCATACACACTACAACACACACCCAAAAACAGTACAACAAACACACAGAACACACACACTTAAACATTGCCAGGATACGCAAAGCACACTACACACACATTTATACGTAGCACACATCACAAACTTACACATTCGGCAGATACACACAACACAACACTCACAGTACAACACACACACCCACATTCACTACAACACATACCCAAAAACAGTACAATACACAAAACACACACTTAAACATTGCACAGATACACACAGCACACTACACACACACAGATTTATACATAGCACACCTTACGCACTTACACATAGGGCAGATACACACAACACACACACATAACATACCTCTAACAGCACAACACACACCCACATTCACCACACACACCCAAAAAACAGTACGACACACACAAAACACACACTTAAACATTGCACAGATACACAAAGACACAACACACACATACTGTATATACGTAGCACACCTCACACACTTACGCATTGGACAGATACATACAATACAACACACACAACCACATACACTACAACACACACACAAAAACAGTACAACACACACAAACACACAGAACACATAAAAAATAATTTGCCGTTGATTTAACCGTCTGTACCGGCAAATAAAAACTGTACCTAATGTACCTTTTCTACTTTGTTCCCCATATCCGTCTCTCCAGTCCTCCAGCCTGTCACTGCGCACCCCGGCCAGTTGCACTGAGAAATCTTTGTCCTGGCCAATGCACCCATTGATCAATACAAAGCGGGTACCCTGCACTCACCCTGTTAGTCAGTTGGATATCAGGCACTGCTCTGCCTTAAGGGTTTTCCAGACTCTTTTGGTTCATAGATAATGTTTGGTCGATGGGCATTAGCGCTGCATGCATTTGTTTGAATGTTATGAGTGTAAGAAGTTGAAGAATAAGACTGAGATGAAGATTTGTCACGTTATAGTGTACAATTTACTCAATAAATCGTGAAAAAAATATGTGTACATAGAAGTACAATCAAGAAATGAAAGTAGGATTAAAAAATAAATTATGATTCAAACTGATAATTGTTTGGATGGCGGTGGGTTGCGAAACAAATCTATAGGTGGAGAGGGTATGGATATTGTGGGCATAATTGGTGTATGGTACACCTATGGGGGTCCCCAGTTGATGAGAAATTCTCACTACAGTGTCACCGTAGGGGGATTTCCAATTGGGGTTCAGGTGGTCTTTTAGGGACCCCTTTACAATCCCGTTGGTCTCTTCTCCTGGAGCCTACGGTCTCCCTCAGTGATTGACTATCATTAAGGGAGACCGTAAGCTCAAGGAGAAGAGACCTACAATATTGTAAAGGGTCCCTAAAAGACCACCTGGACCCCAATTGGGAATCCCCCTATGGTGACACTGTGACCGTGACACTGTAGTGAAAATCCCATCAATTGAGGGCCCCCTGTAGGTGTAACAAACACCAATTATGCCCACAATATCCATACCCTCACCTATAGATTTGTTTCACAACCCACCCATCCAAACAATTATCAGTTTGAATCAGAACTTATTTTTCAATCCTACTTTCATTTCTTGATTGTACTTCTATGTACACTTACATTTTTCTCACGATTTATTGAGTAAATTGTACACTTTGTAACATGGCAATTCTTTTTCTCAGTCTTATTCTTCAACTTCTTAAACTCCAAACCTTATCAATGAATCCATTGATGATTGTGATGGCTGGATCAGTGGATTGGCCTGGCGGGTGTAGGGAAGAATTTGGCCTATTGCACCCATTCCCAGTGGTGCATTACAGTGGTGCGGATAGTGTGCGTCGCGTCATGACATCATGTGGCCAGGCCTGCGGACCTGCTCCCACACTCAGGGGCTGCCCCACTGTTTGGTAGAGATGCCCGGTGCATGTGCTTTACAGATCCCCAGACCTCAAAGACTGCTGCAGGCAGGTTCGGTGAGGGGAGTGGCAGTGGCAGGGAGCAGTGAATTTTTAATTAATTATGGCGCGGTAAGTAACGCCCACCCCGGACCCCACGCACTCAGCGCCTGTAATTACACACCCTAGAAACTGTACCATTGAAAGTATAGAAATGGAGGTGTGGCCACGTCCCTTTCTGATTTTGTACCGATTTCTGACCCATACAAGTTTTCAACTCAGGAGCGTTGTGTTTCAAACAACAACACCACACCGGATTTCATTGCCATCATTAAGTATCAATGCAAACACATTCTAACATTATGGTGGAATCTATAACAAATTACAATCTTAGGTCTTTGGCACAGCATACTGTAAGATGACATTTTTCAGCAATTTTGGAAATAAAGAAACCCCAAGGTTTTCCCGGGCAACGCCGGGCGGGTCAGCTAGTACATAATAAAACATGCACAATGCAATCAACAATTGAAATACCTAAATGGCCATACTATAGGTCCTGTTTGCAAAAATATATAGGAGCTCCGGGATGTATTAGTAGCTGGGTAAATGTGATTAGTTGCAGTCACTTGTTAGGATTAGTAGTGATAAGGGAGGGATAGGGAAAAGAAAATTGGTAAATAAGCCAATAGCACAGTCAGTCAGCAGTTAAACAGCTTTAGGCAGAGTTAGTAGAATTAGTAGAATGGTGCCCTAAGTGCGGCACTACATGTAGAATTAATATCTCACCCTCCGTTGGTAGGATCGTGGGAGATGCCGGGGAGCTTGTGTTGGTATTAGCTCTTACCCGGTTAGATGTTGTAGCAGGACGGGGAGTTTGTTTTTTGAAAGCTCTACCCGGGCGTTAGTGCTGGAACCGGTGTAGCCGGCAGATGATGAGTGCTGATGTCACAGCGTCAGGTGATATAGACGGCTAAGATGTACGCTGTTCAGCGGGAGTGGAATCTCGACTGCTGACTTGTATCCAGTGGCTGCTGCCCAGTAACGGTAGCTCAGTAGTTGAAGACCGCGGCAGACCAGCTTGTCCAGGAAACAGTGTGGGGGAATCACGCGTGACCAGGAAGTGACGTTGACGCGTTTCGTCTCTATGGGAACGGAGACTTTTTCAAGACGGATTTTAAAATGCATGACAGGTGGGAGTGGAACACATGGCAGTAAGGAGCGGAATGCATGACAGTTGGGAGCTGATTGGCTGAGAGAATTCAGCCAATCAAAGTCAGGCCAGTCTTTTCAAATGTGGCAGCACTTCCCGCCTGCCACTCTGCCAAATAGCGCTACAAGCTGCCACTGCTGCCCGTCACCCGCCGCAGCCTCAGCAGCTCCCCGGGGGCAGTGCTATCTTCACCATTGGGGTTGGTAGCGGGCCCCTAGAATCCTTGGACCCCGGGGAAACTGCCCATTAAGCCCAATGGGAAAGATGGCACAACATCCCATTTTCAATAGACCGCCCATCTTATTAAATGTATTCCTTTGTATGCACCTGCTGTGCTAAGTTATGCAAAAGCTGCCCTGTGTAGGATGCCCAGTGCCAACGTCTGTGATTCGCTGCTGCATACGAAGCATCTGATCATTTGCTGAACATCGGATGTCTGAGCAACCATCGGGATCATTGCCAGGGCAAGAGATGATGCATCCAAATACGCAGGCACTGGCCAGGGCGTGTCCAAAGAAAGGGGCAACAAGCACCCATCATGCCACACACACAACACACCTAACTATACAATTGTACACTAAGAATAAAATAAACATTCTTCTGTAACGATTCTTATGAACAGGATATTTCTACGAACCCCTTTGTGTGTTTGTACTAACGCTTGTGTGCTGCTCACATGTAGCAATGACAAGTGTAACTTATGTGACTACACACACAATGGGGTGATTTATGTTGAATTCATTCCCCAAGGTGGGGGTCTGTGCATGAGCGGGGGTGAATATGCGCATGTGCAAACCCCATGTGGGAACGCCTTCACGTGCGTACGGATGCGAGTGTATGTGTAAGTAGGTGGGTTGTTCAGCCAGATGGCAGGCGGCATTTACCTATTTGCTAGGCTGTGAGTATACGCAGGTCTGAATCAGGCCCCTTGTAGTACAAGATCTACCATTGGTGCAGCAGGAGCAGTGCACAGGGGACCCTGGAGACTAAGGGCCCACAGCTGACCCTGTAACCCTCTTCCTGTCACCCACTGTTTTTCCCTGCCACACTCTGCCTCCCTCTGTCTGTCACCCCCTGCCTCTCTCTGTCACCCTCTGCCTCTCACTGAAACCTCTGCCTCTCACTGCCACCCTCTGCCTCTCCCTGTCACCCCCTGCCTCTCCTGTCACCCCCTGCCTCTCCTGTCACTATCTTCCTTTCACCCACTGTTTTTCCCTGTCACCCCCTGCCTCTCCCTGACTCCCTCTTTCTCTCCATGTCACCCCCTGCCTCTCACTGCCACCCTCTTCCTCTCTCTGTCACCCCCTGCCTCTCCTGTCACCCCCTGCCTCTCACTGCCACCCTCTGCCTCTCACTGCCACCCTCTGCCTCTCACTGCCACCTTCTTCCTTTCACCCACTGTTTTTCCCTGTCACCCCTGCCTCTCCCTGACACCCTTTCTCTCCATGTCACCCCTGCCTCTCACTGCCACCCTCTTCCTCTCCCTGTCACCCCCTGCCTCTCACTGACACCCTCTTCCTCTCCCTGTCACCCCTTGCCTCTCACTGCCACCCTCTGCCTCTCCATGTCACCCCCTGCCTCTCACTGCCACCCTCTGCCTCTCCCTGTCACCCACTGCCTCTCGCTGTCACCCTCTTCCTCTCCCTGTCACCCCCTGCCTCTCACTGCCACCCTCTGCCTCTCCCTATCTCTTGCTGCCATGTTACATTTATTTATTTATTTATTTACAGGTTCTTATATAGCGCAGCAGATTCCGTTGCGCTTTACAATAGTTACATATTGTGCACATAGGTTGGGGTGGAGTAGGGGGGCCCAAATTACATATTTTGCACCTGGGCCCACAACCCACAAGTTCCGCCACTGGTACACATAGATTATATTTTATGTTATTTTTATATTAATATGCAGTTGACATTTTGGCCCTTATTCTGCTTGGTGCGGCCGGAGCCGCATATGCGGCTCCGACCGTGCAGGCGAATCCCCGCCTTCCATACGGATCGCCACGGCCGTCCGTACGCGGACATGTGGCGGTCCGCATGAAAATGGCGGGGGATACGCCTCCACCATCTTGGAGCAGCCCCCTGCATTTGATGGTCGCCGACCATCGAAGGCAGGGCCGCACGCTCCACCAGCTCCCGCAACCATAGACCTCACGGACACTTGTCCGTGTGAAAGCATGTATGGGGGCGGGCAGCTGACATACGGCGATGTCAGATGCCCGCCCCCAACACATGCGTCACAGCCTCATTACCATGCGTACGCCCCGCGTTTGCATGGGAACGCCCATGAAACGCGGGGCGTATGCATAGGGAAATGAGGCTAAGTAGCCCCTCACGCCCCTATCCACCCCCTTTGCGGCGGTAAAAAAAATTGTGCGGCGATTTCGCCTGCACATGCGCAGAGTGCCCTCTGCACATGCGCAGAGCGAAAACATCGGCGGAACGCCCGCAAGCGGCCGTTACCGCTTAGATCGGAATAAGGGCCACTGTTATGTGAAAAAGCAATTGGAAATATCATCTGTTTTACACAACCTTTGTTGGCATTTCTCACATCTCTCACAGAAATATTGGTACTCAGATGGTTAAATAGATTTATTTTGAGAATAGCTAACATTTCTTTTTAAAGTTTTGAACTTGCGTAGACGTTCCGGCAGTCCCCAGCCCACATTGTTGTTACACCGGAAGCCGGTATGTGGATTACAGATGCAGGCTGATTGGTCAGAATTTACTGAATTAAGATATTAAGGAATAGTATATTCATTTTCATATTAAACTAAAGCTATAGTTTAACTAAAAATGTCATAGATGAGGCGCTACCCTTTACTTGTTTACACTATAATTCTCTCTCTGACATTTGGTTAGCCCTTCATTGAAAAAAAGATATTAGTTACGTTTGAAAGGTATACCATAGGTACAGAGACAATAATACACCTTAAGCACCAGCCAAAATTCCTGGGTTGGCCCCGGGAACAACCCGTGACTAGCGCTGGTATGCAAGATTCCCTGGCCAAATTCCTGGTAAAATTTCAACCATGCTAGCTAGCTCCCGCAACCAGCCCAGGTTACTGGCTGGTGTGAAAGGTACTTCCTTGGGTCCGGGAAGCGGTGGTGGGCAGTGGGGTCCAGGCAGCGGGGTCCAGACTGCGGGGATACAGGCAGCGGCATCTGGATGCTTGCAGCAATATTTGCCGGGCAGCAGGGGGGGAAGCACTGGATCTGAAAACAGATTGAAAAGACTGGCCAGATGCTCAGCCCGCTGCCCGGCAAATAGCGCCTGGCAAATAGCGCTACAGTCTGGACCCCGCTGCCTGCCGCTGCCCAGACCCTGCTGTGTAGACAGGGTCCAGGCAGCGGCAGGGACAAGTGTGGTGTTAAAGGGGCCAACCCGGGAATGTCCCTGCTTGATCCAGGGACCATTTTCCAGGGTAAGTCTCTGCATTTTCTGGTGTGAAAGGGCTCTAAGAAGAAATAGAAGAATTGTCCGGAAATAGATAAAACATGATAATGATAATAATAATAATAATAATAATAATAATAATAATAGTAAAACAAAATATTATTTAGAATCACTGGGGCAGTCCCTTTCTTTAGATAAAAAAGAAAAGAAAAATATCTTTCTGGAATTGTTGAAAAAAAAAGAATGAGTCATTTATAATGTACAGTATAACATTTACTAACCTCATTGGGGGCTGTGATGTGCTTAATCCTTTGAGTGCCAAAATCTCTGTGAGAGATCCGCAAAATATATGCTAAAAAAGCAGACGTCGCTCACATTTGATATATAAATTCAAATAAAAATGCTGGGTTAAATAATATTATATTTCCTATATAAGGAAAACATGACAGGTCATTACGATGAATAGAAATGTTTGCTTCACTCCTATTTTGACAAATTTACTTGGCACTCAAAGGGTTATAAATGAAATATAAAACTTACACTTTAATGTATAACTTATTATTATATGGTTCCCTCAGACATATATGTCACTACCTTTTAAGACTGCGAGACAAAGTGGATGGTTTGCTAAATAAAAAATCTTTAAATATATATTCTCTATTTGATTGACGATTCCAGTACTAGGCACCAGAACTACCAATACTTTTGGTCCTTTGTTGGATGCTGACATTTACTGTAGACGAGATACTGGCATAGGTGCCGATTTATGTTTTTGCTGGTGGGTGCTCAAGCCAAAAATATATGGGAGTGACTTCATGGGAAAGGGGCGTGGCCACAAAATAATACTGATTTATATTACGCAGCACAGTTGTCTCCAATATTCAAATTATGGCAACAGTGCCAAATACATAAATGCCCACACAGTGCAGGTACAAAAATCTCCCCCACAGTGCCAAATACATAAATGCCCCCACAGTGCCAAATACATAAATGCCCACACAGTGCCAAATACATAAATGCCCACACAGTGCAGGTACAAAAATCTCCCCCACAGTGCCAAATACATAAATGCCCCCACAGTGCCAAATACATAAATGCCCCCACAGTGCCAAAGACATAAATGCCCACACAGTGCCAAATACATAAATGCCCCCACAGTGCCAAATACATAAATGCCCCCACAGTGCCAAATACATAAATGCCCCCACAGTACATGTGCCTGCGACGAGGGAGGGGGAGTGCAGTGGGAGACAGGCGAGTGGGCTGCTATTGAGCAGGTGGGTGCACATCAATTTCCGTGGGTGCTCGGGCCCTCAAGCACCCACAGAATCGGCACCTATGGATACTGGACCGTACAATGCAACACCGGCTGCTCCATCTGCAGTGGGATATTAACCTTTTGAGTACCAACATTGCTGTGAGCGATCCTCAAAATATCCACTAAAAATGCCAGCACCCGCCTACAGCGACTGTTCTTCTTTTGGGTGCAATATTTAACTAAACTTCTACTGATTGACTCGGCCGTATTTGTATTTATTTATACTAAAAGAACAATCGATGTGAGCGGCGCCGGCATTTTTAGCGGATATTTTGAGGACCGCTCACAGCAGCGTTGTCACCCAAAGGGTAAAGGTCTCTGTGAGTGCACCAAGGTTATTGCGGTTTGGAATATGCACATGTATTATATCCTTTCATTCTAAATATTTACTTTAATTTTTGACCATGTCAATTTTTGTGTTTATCATTGTGTAAGTTATTCTTATGTGTAGATATTTCTCTATTGGTCCAGAAAACATACACATAACGAAAAAATATAACTCCAAAGATAACTTTGCTGGATGTTTGTCTAATTAGTAACAGTTATTATTAACAATTTCTTATACAGCGCTGCTATTTACAGTGATAAAACAAACTGGGCATTTACATACAGTCACAAAGGTAGGAGGGCCCTGCATTTATTTGAAGCCTGGTAAATCCATTATTTTCTTAATAATGTACACAACAAGATTAATGTCTGTCCCTCGCCTTTAGACTGTAAGCTCACGTGAGAAGGGCCCTCTTCCCTCACATGATTTCCAATGCCTCTTCTTACAATTTATTTATTTATTTATTTATAAACAGTTTCTTATATAGCGCATACATATTCCGCAGCACTTTACAGAGCATAGTTATTAGCAAAAACACATAACGAATTACAGCACAAGTCAGTTTAGGACAAGTACATGGTTAATACGGATAGTTGCATCAGGGGACAGGACACTGAAGCAAGCATAACCCCTCATTTGGGTACTATGACTGACAATGTACTGGAGCAATGTTTATAAACATTGTCCATGCCCTGAAATGCTCTGTGCTATAAGTAATTTTTGTTCTTGTTTTGTCCATGCAGTTCCTGGTTTTGTACTGTATAATGTGCTGCAGATTATTTGTGGCACTATATAAATAACCTCACCGGAGATTGTATACATATTTCATTTTATACTCTACAGTAATGGAGAACACTGTGACATTGTACATTTTATATTGCACTTTAGATTAAAAACAGGCAATGTTGAAAATAGGGATAAACGGCTTCCGTTTCTGGGGAACTGAACCCCCAAACTTACTTGATCTGAGACTGGCTCGTGGATGGCTTGATCTTCCAGGTAATTTATCAGATCAATAGCTAGGCCGATCGTCATCAGCCCGCTGTCAGATACTTGTGATACTCGGACTCTATTTAAGTCCCAGTGATCAGCACCACCTTCCTTTTGGCTCTGGATATCGACATACGTGGCACATCTCAGGGGGAGATCTAAGGGGGAGAAGTATGGGGGGCATCTAAGGGGCTGCTTTGGGACTGCAGAGGTGCTGCCAAGTGTGCCATATAATTCCAGGAGTGCTGCCAAGTGTGCCGTATAATTCCAGGAGTGCTGCCAAGTGTGCGTATAATTCCAGGAGTGCTGCTGAGTGTGCTGTCCTATGACATCAGCCGTCCGCCCCCGGGAATGCCCAATGTTTTCATGGGGATGCCCATAAAAGGGGTTCCCATGGATGAACCTCATTTTCAACCCTGCCTCTCCCTCCCCGCAATGACCAGTGTGGTGAGTTTGTAGCTTGCCGAAGTGATTAGTTGACAGGGTCTGCACAGCAGACCCCCACCATAGGAATGGGGCCAAATTCACGTTCCAATCAGTGTTGAATAACCCCCTTAAATTCACTAATGCGCATGCACAGTGCCTATTTTTTCCAATTTTCACAGCGGATGCAGCGCCCGACGTAGGACTCCAGAAAGGTGAGTATTGAAACATGGATGCAGTGAATGCAAAAATCAATAGCTGTATATTTGTGCCCCTCACAGCGCTCACGGTTATCTCTTATTTTTGTTTGTTTTGCTCTCAACTCTAAATTAGCCCTAATGCCATAACACTTTCGCTGTTCAGTTAGCCAAAAATATTTTGGACACTTTTAAACATTGTCAATGTTTATCTCGTCTACAGTACATACAGGAGAAGACACACGATACTGATTCCAGCAATCTCACAACCAACGTGGTTACAGAGTTCATCATCTTCGGGTTTCCCAGTCTCCAGGGATACAACGTGTCACTCTTCTGCATTTTCCTGGTCATCTACCTCTCCACAGTCACCGGTAATGGCGTCATCCTCCTCCTCGTCCTCCTGGATCAGAGGCTGCACACGCCAATGTATTTCTTTGTCAGCAATCTCTCAATCTTGGACATGAGTTCCGCTACGGTGACCATACCCAAGATGCTGAGCAAGTTCTCAATGCACCTGGATATCATCTCCTATCTTGGCTGCTTCCTCCAGATGTACTTCTTTGTGTCTCTACAAGCAGTCGAGAGTCTCCTTCTGACAGTAATGGCCTTTGACCGCTATCTAGCTATCTGTTCTCCACTTCATTACCAGAACATTATGACCAGACAGTTATACATTCTCCTAACTGCGGTGTCATGGCTGCTGGGATTTGCTGCTCCAATTACAATGATCATATTAGCTCTTAAATTGCCCTTTTGTGGTCCAAATATCATTCACCACTATTACTGCGATCACCCACCGTTACTCCATTTGGCCTGTGCTGACACCTCACTCAATGTCACTGTTGGTTCTTCACTCAGCGCTGTTATATTTGTAATCTGTCTCACGGTAATTGTGACATCATATGTTAAAATAATACGATCTGTTCTCCAAATAGTTTCATCCAATGGACGCAGGAAAACCTTCTCCACTTGCGCCTCACACTTTATAGTGGGAATAATGTATTTCCTACCTTTGATGTTCATGTACATTCGTCCAACTCCGTCCTACTCCTCTGACATAGACTCGCTGGTGGCAATGTTCTATACAGTACTAACGCCCATGCTGAACCCCTTTGTGTACAGTCTGAGAAATAAAGATATTAAGGATTCTTTCATAAAACAAATACATTGGCTCTCATAAAGTTGGGGACAAGTTCAAGAGGGAAGTATTAACTGTAAAAAAAATAAAATAAAAATAAAACACAACCCATTGAAGAGTGAAATCAGTATTTGTTGAAGGTATAAAGATAATGGAATCCCAATGACATAGTGCTCACCGGCACAGTCAGGGCTGGACAGTCAGAGGGATTAATGCTTTGGCCGGGGGGACTAGTATACATAGGGTAGTTCCCCCCAGTTGTGGCATTACCCTGCTGGCTGTTTGGGCCCAATGCTGGTTCTCAAAATACAGGACTTTGGGGAACCAGGACCGGCTCTTGAGCCTGGTGCTGGTTTTAGAAATTATGGGGACCCCCTATGATTTTTGGCCCCCTGAATTTCTAAAACCAGGACCACGCCATTTTTTTAAATTATTTTTTCTATTTTTTACACACTGAAGCCTGCACGGATCTGACTGAGCCATGCAGGCTTCAGCCAAATATGCCTGAAAAATTAGGAGTATTTTGCAGGTGTATTGTAGGGTCCTATACTGGCTGTATTTTACATTTTATTTATTATTATTATTATTTATTTATATGGCACCACAAAGGTTCTGCAGCGCCTAACAATACACAAATGAGCAAAAACAGATAACAAATTACAGTACAAGACAGTTTAGGACAAGTACATGGTTAATATGGATAGCTGCATCAGGGGACGGGACACTGAAGCAATCATCAGGGTGGCAGTGGTTTATATATTCTAAGAAAGGCACATGAGGAGAGAGGACCCTGCCCGTGAGAGCTTACATGCTAAAGGGGAGGGTTAGCCAGACAGGGGTGACACAGAAGGGGAAGAAGTGGGCATAAACAGTAGGTTAGGATGAGAGATGGTCAGGTTTTATGCAGGAGGGTGGGAAGATGACAGCTTAGTCTTTATTATTTTAAGTCTAAAAAAGCGCTGGGTCATCCTAGAGTAGACAGCAGAGAGACAGTTGGAGATATGAGTGAGGATAGAGGGAGAGAGATCAGGAAAGGAGCGGTAGAGTTCAGTATTATCAGCATAGAGGTGAGTGGGGATAGAGGGAGAGAGATCAGGAGAGGAGCGGTAGATTCCAGTGTTATCACCATAGATGTGATAGTGGAAGTCGACTGAGCAAATGAGCTCACCCAGAGAGAACATGTAGAGATAGAGAAGAGGACCAAGAAGAAAGAGTTGGGGGACACCTACTATCAATGGAAGTGCAGGAGAGGTGAAGTCAGTGGCGTAACTATAGCTCCGCAGCCCCCGCGGTGGCGGGGGGTGCAGAGAAATTGGGGGCGCCGCCGGGGGGCTGCGGGGCTATAGTTACCCGCAGTCTGCGTCTCGCCCGGCTCTCTGCCGGGACCTGCCTGACCGTCACGGTCCCGGCCGGCTCCTGCTGCTACAATGAAAACTGACAATTAGAAAATGGCTGCCCCCATACTGCAGACAGTTTTCTGTCTGCAGTATGGGGGCAGCCATTTTCTAAGAGTCAGTTTTCATTGTAGCAGCAGGAGCCGGCCAGGACCGTGACGTCAGGCAGGTCCCGGCAGAGAGCCGGGCGAGACGCAGACCGCGGGTGCAGGTACGGGTAAGAAGGGGGGGGCAGGTTAGGTGTGTGCAGGGGTGGGGGGCGCCGAAAAAACGTGCGGTGGGGGGGCGCAAAATAATTAGTTATGCCCCTGGGTGAAGTCATTAGAGGTACAGCTGGGCATTTTCAAAACTGACAGTGCAAATACAATTATTAACAGTGATAGTAAAAGTTGGTGACAGCTGAATAGCCAGATTAAGCAGCCAGGAGAAGTATGTTGTGAGTATGAAGTGAGCTCACTCAAAGCAGTCTTTGGGTTTCTGAGTTGCTGTTGTTTTCTGTCCTTCTGTTTCACTTTGATACCAAGATGTCAAGTTGGTTGTCAGTTTCTGTCCAGTTTAAGTCCAGGCTGAAGTTATGTAACTGTTTACTCCCTAATTTAAAATCTGACAAAATATCTATAGTCAGTTTTCAATAGTCAGCCATGGCTGTAGTCAGCCTTCTATCCTCAATAAGTACTAAATGCTGTAAGTTCATTGATTGAGACCCCACCCAGTCAGTGCCCTTTGCCCACTAGCAATAAAACTAAGATAAACAGATAGTAAGAGGTTACATACCATCCCAGACACTAATACATTCTAACTCACTTTCAAACCTTAGAAAAATATTTGCACAATTACCTAAATATAGACTATTGCAGTATGCAAAACAGCTACTTCAATACTGGTGTAATAGCAGGTGGTATGAGATACCTAAATATAGAATACTAGGTGATTCATCGCGCCCTACGTGCGCTCTTCACACCGTCGTAAGGGTCTGCGCCCCCTTAATTTGTGAACATTTGTATATGAGAAAGATGGTTAGAATTGTATGAAAGATGGCCTGTATTGCAACTTGAGTTATAGGTGAAATGTGTTAAATAGAGAGCATATGATGTGGAAGGGGGTGTGTATTGTATTGTTTTGTTTAATTAAAAAGCGGTTACAGAGTAAAATGTACATTGATAGTGTGGATGGTACAGTGACATTTGTGGGTGTGGGGGGGCTGTGTGTGCATGTTGTTTAGGTGTGTGCAATAGTATAGTAGGGTGTTTTTGAGTCAGCGGCTCCCCACTGGCGGAGGTCACGACACAGGAAAACAGGAGGCTGGGTAGTGATAGGGGTGTGTGGACATAAGGGGGACTAAAGAGGAGGGTGGGAGATACTGTGCAGCTTCTGCCAGTGGGTGAGGGTCCAGTGTGGCAGTACAGGAGTACAGGATGGTGGCCCTGAGTCAGTGTCTCCTCCTACTGGGTGGGAGTTCGGGTGCATGAGAGCAGGAGGCTGGGCTATGAGACATGATAGGGGCATGTGGGCAAAACAGCCTCAGCGACTCCCCAGTGGTGGAAGTTACGGTTCAGGAGAGCAGGAAGCTGGGTAGTGATAGGGGTGTGTGAGTATACGGGGGACTAAAGAGGGGCTTAATGGTGCCGTGAATTGTGGGAGGGGCGTGGGGGGTGCCGTGAATCAAGGGATGGAGGGGGCGCAGGTGTCCGCGGATCGCGGGAGAGGGCGGGGGTCCGCAAAGCGTGGGAGGGGGCGTGAATTGCGGGAGGGGGGGGTTGCGAATTGCGGGAGGGGGGTGTGTGCGGAGGGTGACATGAATCGTGGGAGGGGGCGTGAATCGTGGGGGGGGGGGTGCGCGGGGGGTCCGTGAATTGCGGGAAGGGGGGGCACGGGGCGCGATAAATCACCTAGTTGGTTATATATTCTTGTAGAAGGATGGTAGGATGTTGCTGTCATTCAGAATGCATTTATATAAACAGTAATAGTAGCAGTAAAAGATCTGACTTAAAACACCTACAGTAAAACAGAACAGGTGTTATATATTATACAAAGAATTGGTTGAGGATCTGTAGGTTGACGTGCACATAATTGTCACTATAAAAAAATTGCTACAAGAAAAAATCAACACAGAAAGGTCAACACATGTAAATGTTGACATAAGTGTGGCACTTCATTGGTGTCCATGTCGACACATGAGAATGAATATGAAAACATTCAAAAAAGAAAAATAAATCTTCAAAAACTCATGTCAACCTTTTTCATTGTCGACCATAGCCGTGTCAGTGTTTTGCATGTGCCATTTAATCCTGGGGTTGCCGTGAATCGCAAGCGGGGGTGGGGGAAGGAGGTGAGGTGTGTCCGCGAATCACGGGAGGAGGGGTCGTGGGTGGATGCCGTGAATTGCGGGAGGGGGGGTCGCAGGGGGGTGTGGCTGCCGCGAATCGTGGGAGGGGGGGACGCGGGGGGTTGCAGTGAATCGTGGGAGGGTGGGTCGCAGGGGCGGGGGGTTGCCGCAATGACAGGGGGGGGGAATCGCGGTAGGGGGGGGTCGCGGGGGTGGGGGGTACCGCGAGGAAGGGGGTGTGTCACGGGTACAAATCGTGGGAGGGGGGGTCGCGGGGTGCCACGAATCGCAGGAGGGGGTGTGTCACGGGGTGGGGCCGCAAATCGCGGGAGTCGCCGCAAATTGGGGGGGTGTGCTGTGAATCGCGGGAGGGGGGTCGCCGCCGATGTGGGACAGATATTAGACAGCACTTACATAGACAGCCATTACATCGACACCATTAGTTCGACAGCTCAATAGGTCGACATGCTTTTAGGTCGACATACCATTAGGTCGACATGTCATTAGGTCGACAGCTCATTAGGTCGACAGCTCATTAGGTCGACATGTTTTTAGGTCGACACTGCCATTTGGTCGACAGTGTCTATGTCGACAGTCAAAAGGTCGACATGTTTTTTTTCACTGTTTTTTGGCCGAAATGTCGACACAGTCGACATGGACACAGTTTGAAGTGAACCGCAGCCGCTCGCTATGCTTCGGGCACGGTGCCTCGCTGCGCTCGGCACACTATTTTATTCTCCCTCCACGCCCTAGTGGATAGTAGGGCATGAAATACCGCCTGTCAGCACATGTCGGCTCAAAAAACAGTGAAAAAAACCATGTCGACCTTTTGACTGTCGACATAGACACTGTCGACCTAATGGCAGTGTCGACCTAAAAACATGTCGACCTAATGAGCTGTCGACCTAATGAGCTGTCGACCTAAAAGCATGTCGACCTAAAAGCATGTCGACCTAATGAGCTGTCGAACTAATGGTGTCAATGTAATGGCTGTCTATGTAAGTGCTGTCTAACAATAGTCCGGATACCGGTCGCCGGGGGGTGCCGCGAATCGCCACAAGAAAAAATCAACACAGAAAGGTCAACACATGTAAATGTTGACATAAGTGTGGCACTTCATTGATGTCCATGTCGACACATGAGAATGAATATGAAAACATTGAAAAAGTGAAAAATAAATCTTCAAAAACTCATGTCAACCTTTTTCATTGTCGACCATAGCCATGTCAGTGTTTTGCATGTGCCATTTAATTGTGGGGTTGCCGTGAATGGGGGGGGGGGGAGGGACACATTGCTCTGTTTCTGGACTTTCTTCTTAATTTATGGATTACCATCACCATTCTTATCAATTACTCTGTTTAAAACAGATGATGACAATCATAAATTAAGATGGAAGTCCACAAACAGAGCATTCTGTCCTTCCTGGAGAGGGTCATGTTGGGAGGTATGGAGGTGTGGGGCGCTCACCTGGAGTGTCTGGTGAGTAGCTGTGTCTTTGCTGTGTAACATGGAGAGGCAGACCCTGGCAGTCTGGCACTGTGGGCTCACTGGGCTGGTTCTCTGTCGTGTGAGTCAGTCATGTGAGTCAGAGGCTCCACCCAGCGTTACAGCTTCAGGCACACTTTGAGTGACAGATGTAGCCAAATATATAAGAGATTGCAGTATGTAAAACATACATACATACATTCATACCTTTGGCCAGTTCGTAAATTTGGAACCACCATTCAGATGGATGGTGATTTGTATTTTATCGATGGCGTAAGCATTTATATTTGGAAATATAAATATGCCTGGAATACGAATATGAATGCCCGTATATCACTAATAGTCAATTCCAAAAATATGTATACGGTCTCAAATGACTATGAATAGCCGTATTTGTAGCAGTTTCACAATAGTAAATTTCCCCCTTTGAGTGCCAAGTGAATTGGTCAAAATAGGTGTGAAAATTGCCAAACATTCATCATAATGACCTGTAGTTACCTTATATCTATATAATAAGTTGAAGAGTGTATGTGTATGTGCGCATGTCTGTCACATTGCGGAGACACTGTGGCACTAGAGCTGCCAAATTCAGTAACAAGGTTCCTCTGGACCCAGTGGTGTGCATGTCAAAGCCATTTTTGAGAAATTTCACTTAGAAATTTATAAATCACCAAGGTTCAATTTGCCTTAATTGATCTGGCAAAAAGATCTATGATCTGGGAAACAGATGACGAGGTAACACCACACCTGGGGCCTTATTTTGGTTCATTCTTTCTGACAAAATCCTTCTTAGATGGGCAAAACCATGTGCACTGCGAGTGGGGCAGATGTTACTTGTGCAGAGAGAATTAGATTTGGGTGGGGTTTTACTTCAAAGTGAGATCTATATTGCAGTGTAAAAATAAAGCAGTCAGTATTTTCCCTGCACAGAAACAAAATCACTCACCCAAATCTAATTCTCTCTGCACATGTTACATCTGCCCCCCCCCCCTGCACTGCACATGGTTTTGTCCATCTAAGAAGGATTTTGTCAGAAAGAATGAACCAAAATAAGGCCCCTGATTTCATTTCTGTCATTGGCAGGTATTCAATGCTGTGGGCGAGTGGTGACAGCGAGCAGAGCTTCCTGCTCGCTGTCACCACTCACCCTGTCAGTATTCAACGCAGCCCCCTCATATGCCAATTTTCCCTCGCTCCATTTTTTGAGCGAGGGAGAATTGGCGGATGCGGCTCCAGAAGCAGCGAGACTCGCGGCTAAATACAGCAAGTTTTCTGCATTCGCCGCGGGTCTCGCTGTTTTGGGGAATTCTCGCCGTCCTGTGATGGCGAGGATTTCCCCAGAACGTTGATTAGAGCAAGCGGATGGCGAGGGGGTTAAACAGCGAGGATCGCTGGTTTTCTGCAAACCCCCTCGCCGGCCGCATTGAATACCTGCCATTGAGTATGTATGCAAACACATTCTAACTTTATGGTGGAGGCTTTAAACAATTAGGAATAATTGGGGATATACATGTACCACACATCACACACATGTACACACTGTGTACATAAACGCACAAACAACACACACTCTGTACACCAGAAATACACACACAGCACACTACACACACATAAATACATAGAGCACCTCACACACTTACACATTGGACAGATACACACAACACACACATCAACAGTACAACACACACAAACACACAGAACACACACACTTAAACATTGCACAGATGCAGAAACACAAAATGTGGGCGACGTTGGTATTTTTAGCCGATAACAGAGATGTTGGCACTCAAAGGGTTACAACTCCATCAGGAAGATCTCCAATTGTTTTTGCTGATGTTCAGCTAATCTCCATCATTTTATCTTGATGTTTATGCATATCTCCCAACAGTCCCGATTACCGCGGAAATGTCCCAGTTTTCAGAAACATTCCTGCATCCCTCCCGCGGCGAGGGGGGGCTGTTGGGAGTTCCCCCTGTCGGCTGCTGAGTAGCGGGGAATAAACACTGTGCGCACGCACAGCATCGCACAGCATCTATTCACACAGCCAGGGGGCTAGGGGCATGGCTAGAGACTCACAGAGCCTCTGGGTCATGCCCCCATAGCATCAAAACGGGGGGCGGCGTGCATCCCCCTGTCCCTCCTTCATCGCTGCTGAAGTTGGGAGGTATTGTTTATGTATGTGCCTGTGTGAGGATTTAGGGCCTGATTCAGAGCTGAACGCTCATCTGCAACCTAAACCCGCTTCGTGCACAACTACAAATGAAAATATTGCAATCCGCTATCCTGTCATAAACCCATAAGCAATTCACAAACAATCAAATGATTTTCCCAGTCTGTGTAGATTTAAGTCTGACCCTTCCCCAACTCTGCGACAGATACAGGCAAATGGAGGATGGCGCTGACGCCACACACCCTACCATAAAACCTTCGGCACATTTTGTCTCGCGTAAAATGAGCTCGAATCGTGGTGAGCGCAGCAAGCCCTGTGAGGGGAGGCGTAAAACGAGCCCCGCAAGGAGATGTGGATTACTTGACGTGTATTCTGCATCCCCTCGCAGGGCTTGCTTTGCTCGCCACGCTTCAGGCTCAGTGGCTCACTGCGCTCGCCACACTTTATAAAATCATCTCCACGCTGATGTAGATAGTGGGGGTATGAACAGGTCAGGATGACGCGTACCGCTGCGCTCGCTACGCTCGCCACGCTTTGGGCTGACGTGGATAGTGGCTGTGTGCTAAATTGCATAGCGGATTAAATCGCATGCGATTTGCATGTGATTTCAGGCAAGGGCACCGTGATATTACACAAGTACCCAGTTCTGTTGTCCAGTCCAGTGGCACTGATGTTAAAGTCCAGTGGAACAGCCAACAGCTGTATAACTCGTGACAGAACAGTGTACACTGTAAAAAAAAATTAAAGATGTATTTTTCTGATGTTTTGTCTCTGCTGCCGAGTCTGTGTAAAGTACAGGGTGCACTACTCTCCTGTGCTACCAGAATAATATAACTGTCAAATAAAGGGAACCACTTCCTCCTAGTGCTGAAGCTGCTGCCACTAGTCATGACATGAAATGCCATCAACGTCATCTGCCAAGGCTGATGCCCACTGTCATTGTAGAGGGCATGCAAAATCCAAAATGGCAAAGTTCCACAGCAACAGCAGCATCTCTGTACTGCCAGCTCCTTCCATAGCAGGCTACGCTGTGTATCACCGGTTTCAGGAAGAGGCACAATGTCAATAACCTCTTAGAGAAACGGAGGGAAATCATCTCCCAGTGGCTTACCCCACTTAGACTTTCCTGGGGATTTGTGGTGTCAAAAAATGGCGGCTGCTTCTCACACCTGTCCTGCTACTGAATCATATTTAGACAGGGTGTTACAGGTGTCTCTGGGAAGCCATTCTGTAGTGTTAATGAAAGTACTGTACCTTAAGCACAGATAACACGTACATGACTGTTTCACATTCACAGACACTGTAATGCAGATGAAGATATTCCGTATATTATTCCGGGAGCCTGCCGCTGCCGCCCTCACCTTACATCATACACCCAGATGCCGCTGGGAGACGACCTAAAAAGTGACTGGAGCATGCAGAAGATGCTTGTGGTGGCCCGCAAAATTGCTGGACACTTTCGCCATGCTTCCACTGCCTGCCGAAGGCTGGAGCAGCAGCAAAAACTCCTCAACCTGCCCTGCCATCAGCTTAAACAAGAGGTAGTGACATGCTGGAACTCCACCCTCTATATACTGCAGAGGATGGAGGAGCAGCAAAAGGCCATTCAAGCCTACATGGCCACCTACGACATAGGCAGAGGAGCTAGGATGCACCTGACTCAAGTGCAGTGGAGGCTGATTTCCATGTTATGAAAGGTTCTCCAGCCGTTTGAACTTGCCACATGTGAAGTCAGTTCCGACACTGCCAGCTTCAGTCAGGTCATTCCCCTGATCAGGCTGTTGCAGAAGCAGCTGGAGAAACTGAAGGAGGAGATAAAGCGTAGCGATTCCGCAAAGCATGTAGCTCTTGTGGATGAAGCCCTCCATACGCTTTGCCAGGATATGAGGGGGTCAACCTGTTAAAGTCAGAGGAATACATTCTGGCCACCGTGCTCGATCCTCGGTTTAAAGCGTATGTTGTGTCTCTGTTTCTTGCAGATACAAGTCTACCAAGGTGCAAAGACCTGCTGGTAAGGAAATTGTCATCTGAAGGGGACCATGATATGGCAACAGATCCTCCCTTATTTTCTCCCACACCTGTGGCTTTGAGGAAACAGCTGCGATTTCCCACACAACCCGCTGGCGGGGATGCAGGGCAGGCAGGAGGGAGTTTGAACATCTTCTTTGGACTAAAGGACCTGCCAAAGATTGCTAACATGTCTACTGTCGCAGCGACCATTGAAAAAATGGTGGAGAATTACTTTGGTGACAGCATCCAAGTAGACATGTCAGACAGTCCATACCTCTACTGACAGGAAAGAAGGGCAAATTGGAGGCCCCTGTACAAACTGGGTCTATTTTACCTGAGTTGTCCCCCCTCCAGTGTATACTCCTAAATAGTTTTTAGTGCAGCTGGGAACCTTGTCAGCAAGTGGCATAGAAGGTTGCTTCCACAAAATGTGGAGAAGATGATGTTTAGCAAAATGAATGATCAATTCTTGAACGAAGACCTGCAATTGCCTCCAGAGACTACAGAGGGACCTGTGATTGTGGAGTCCAGCGGGGATGAATTGATAATCTGTGAGGATGAGGAAGTACACACTGAAGAGGGTGAGGAATCGAAAGATGAGGATGAAACCAACATCTTGCCTCTATGGAGCCAGTTTGTACAGGGAGAGGTGACTTGCTTCTTTTTTTGTGGGGGCCCAAACAAACAAAACATTTCAGCCACAGTCGTGTGGCAGACCCTGTCACTGAAATGGTTGGTTTGTTAAAGTGTGCATGACCTATTTATGCAATATAACGGTGGGTGGGAGGGCCCAAGGACAATTCCATCTTGCAACTCTTCTTTTGCCATTGTGCTTTTTGGGGCCTAGTTTTTCAAACTACGATCCTGTCTGCCGCTGCAGTGCCACTCATAGATGTTTGTGCCGCATACATCTGTGGCTTATCACAGTTATCCAGCTACAGTACCTCGGTGCAACTTTTTGACCTGAAAACAAGATTGTGAGGTGTTCAAAATAGACTGGAAATGAGTGGAAATTAATTATATTGAGGCTAATAATAGCGTAGGAGCAAAAAAAAAAAACCAAACAAATTTTGCAATTTTAGTGATTTTTATGTTTTTTGGCAAAAAAAAAATACAGATCCAAAACACGAAACGCGAAAACGGTGGTGTTTTGGAACAGATCCAGATCTAAAACATTGCCCAAAAATGCACTTCACGAAACATGAAAAGTGCCCGGTGCACATTACTAGTCCTAACAATATTGCTCAAAATTATTGCCATAATCATAGCTATCACATTAATGCTATCTGGTCTAATGCTCACAGCAGACTATGGGGGAAATTTACTAAGCTAAATACGGCTAAAAAAAAATTTGTATTTGTATTGTGATATACGATTTTTGAGGCGTATTCATATTTTCAGGATTTACTACCGTATATAAGTCAACCCGAGTATAAGCCGAGGCACCTAATTTAACCCCAAAAAACTGGGAAAACGTATTGACCCGAGTATAAGACTAGGGTGGGGAATTGGATGGCCATTATGGCAAGCAATATTTGCTATGTTGACTGCACTGCAACATTTGGGGAAGAATCTTGCTGAGGGTAAGGAGGGATTAGCAGCCTGCAGAGGCTGCTGAGCAGTGTGGGACCATCTGGGCAGCATGAGCAGATTTCCCCATTGTGACTGTGAGCCCAAAACCGCCCCAAACAGGATATGCACACAGTGAAGGGACCAAGCCTCAGTAACCTGCAATGATTTACAGCAAGCGTGGCCGATTAGTGCAGGAGAGAGGTGCAGGAGAGAACTGCCCAGCCGCGCACCGTCCCTGCTACTCCTGGAAAAGGTGTGGCAGTTAGGGAGGAACAGAGGGAGCACCGGTACCTGAAAGTGGTGAAGCAGAGGGAGAGAATTGGGAACCCGGCAGCGCGATCTCCGGCGGCTCAGTGCACCGCAGCACAGCACCAGTGGGACCAGGCAAGATGGCAATTTGCTTCCGACCCCCAATGAAAGCACCGGTACATGAGAGTGGTGAGGCAGAGGGAGAGACTTGGCAGCAGGACCGGCAGCGCGATCTCTGGTGGCTCATTGCACCGCAGCACAGCACAACGTCAGCGGGACCAGGCAAGATGGTGCTTTGCTTCCCTCCCCTGCTGAAAGCACCGGTACCTGAGAGTGGTGAGGCAGAGACTAGGCAGTGGGACGCGGCAGCGCATTCTCCGGTGGCTCAGCACAGCATCAGCGGGACCAGCCAAGATGGCACTTCACTTCCGGCCCCTGACTCGAGTATAAGCCGAGGGGGACTTTTCAGCATAAAAAATGTGCTGAAAAAGTCGGCTTACACTCGAGTATATACGGTATACTGAAAAAACATTAATTCGTATTCGAATTCATATTCATGGCACATTTGTATTTACAAATATGAATGTATACGCCATTGATAGAATCCGAATGGGAATGGTGATTACTAATTTACTAAGCGGACGTATTTTCAATACGGCCAGTAATTACCAGCAATTAGCGGGATACGGCTGATAATTGCTGGTAAAATGCGCCTGGAAAATACACTTCCTTTTCCAGGTGTATTTGGCAGAAGCCTACACGGATCAGTCAGTTCCATCATATCAGTCATATCAGTCAGATCCGTGCAGGCTTCAGTATAAAAAAAAAAAAAAAACAGAAAATGAAATAGATAATAAAAAAAAACGACGTCCTCCCTCATGGCCGTAACCAGCGCCAGGCTCAAAGAGCCCATGCTGGTTTTAAAAAATCAGGGAACAATTTCAGTAGGGGTTCCCTGTATTTTTTAAAACCAGCACCAGGCCCAAGGTCCTGGTCCTGGTTCCCAAAATATGGGGGACAAAATGAGTAGGGGTCCCCCATATTTTAAGAATCAGCACCAGGCCCAACCAGCCAGCAGGATAATGCAACAGCCGGGGGGTGACTTTTTATACAAGTCCCCCCGCCACAGCATTAACCCCCTGACCGGTCAGCCTGGGCAGGGGTCCTGGTGGAGTGGGGACCTGCCCAGAAATTTACCTACCCAGGCTGGCAGCAATACAAATAGAAAATATATACACTGACACCAGAACAATAACATTTTATTACATATAGAGACCTTTCATATTGATAGTTACCTATCTTGAGCCCATAGGTAGGTCTCAGTCCATCTGTCCATTAATCCATGCATCCATCCATCCGGTCCTGAAAATATCAACGGGGTACCTGTGTAAGCAATCAATACTCACCAGGTCCTCCGGCGTAGATCGCGTCCTCTTGGTTCCAAAGTAGCATCCACGAACTTGGCTAAACAAAAAAACGCTAAACCTGACACCCACGAACTGAGGAGAAGCCATACGATGTGTGTGTTTACATTGTGCGGCTCCTCCTCCCGAATGTCGCTATTGTCCACCTAGCGGCACCTAGTGACCAATCAGGCATTGCTAGGCCACCAGGCGGCCAATAGCGGCATTCAGAAGGCGGAGCCACATGATGTAAACAAACTTATTGTGCGCTTCTCCTCAGTTCGTGGGTGTCGGGTTTAGCGGGCTCAAGACAGGTAACTATCAGTAATTAAGGGTATGTAATAAAGTTGTATTGTTCTGGTGTCAATGTCTTTATTTTACAATTTGTATTGCTGTGGAACTACAAGTTCCAGCAGGCCCTTTAATTCCCCGCATGCTGGGACTTGTGGTTCTCCAAGTCCATAGTAGTTAAGGCTGAAAAAGGCCATTGAGTTCAATCTTATCGCAAAACCGAGATGCGATGAGATGCGATATTGTATCCAATATTGGATACAATAATTGTAACGTGTATGGGCACCTTAAGGGAACAAAATATTTTTTCTTCTAATCTAAACTCATGCCCACGTGTCCTAGATTCCTTTCTTGCAGTAAAAAGTTCCTTATATTGGCCCCTGATATATTTGTACATGTCCCTCCTTAAACGTCTCTTCTCTAGTGTAAACAATCCCAATTCGCTCAATCTGTCCTCATAGCTTAAATTCTCCATTCCCTTTATTAGGTTTCTTGCTCTTCTTTGGATGTTTTCCAGTTCTTACTTTTGAGTCCCTAGTTTCCATGCCCATTTTTATGCATGCTAGAATTCTGTTGGCTTTATTTGTTGCTATGTGACATTGAGCACTACACCCCAGTTTGTTGTCTATTTGGACTCCTAGATCCTTTTCAAGTTCCGAATTACCCAATGCCTCCCCGCTTAGGTTATAACGTTTTCTTAGTAAATATTTTTGGGTATGTCCTCAGTATTGCGCCCATCTTGAATGAAATGCGCTATATAAAATCCATTGGTCTGTTTGTTTGTTTGTTGGGTTATGCATTCAGACAACCCTACACCAATTGGGTTAAAACCAATTTGAGGTTGTCCAACTGAATCCTACTGTAACAAAATCATAGTTGGATGTCCTGTTGGTGTATGCTGGTCAGAACTTTGAAGTCTGTTCTGAGACTTTCACTGGATGGATTTGAATGAACACTTTAATGACCTGTAATATCTGACAGAGGTATCCATAATTCAATCATGTGACATAAGTGATACAGATACAGATGGAGTCGCTCTCAATGGAGCGGCTCCTGGCGATAGATTTACCAGTCAACACCCAGTGCAAGCCCCCATCCTCCAACAGAAGGGGGCGCACATGGATAAGAAGCTTGTGTTCGGTCAGAGCCCATCGCAGCTCCCCCAGTCTGCCCCCACTCCCTGCCCGTCTCCCTGAAGCCGCTCCCTGACGCAAACGCGCAAGCATGTAAGACACTCACGCCATCCCTTTGTATGGAGCTTCTGTTCGCCAGTCTGCACCAGCTCAGGAGATCTGGAGATCCTTGGTATATCATTGGCCAGTGATATTGGCCTGTCCACCAATCGTCCGGTTCCCTGCATCCCAGGTGGTGACCCCATAGTATTAGGGACCTGCTCGACAAGAGGTGACCTGGACGATTGGTGGGCAGGCCAATATCACTGGCCAATGATATACCAACAACCTCTTATTATATATTATATTATAATGTAATGATCGCATAGTGCATTTGCACCCTCTCTCTCTGTGTAACCCATTTTATTCTCAGCAGATGGCACCGTTCATTACTGAGGGTGTGCAATTTAGAGCCACTTTTCCCTGATCTGGAGATCCTGCAGGCTGGCTGACTGGTGCTCCATCTGTATAACCAAGTTAAACCAAGTGCTTCAGAGACAGATAGATAGATAGATAGATAGATAGATAGATAGATAGATAGATAGATAGATAGATAGATAGAATTATAATTTTTCTCTCTGGACTACCGGATACAGTTAAAGTTTATTTTCTTCCTAAAAGCAATGCTAATGTCTTTATTTCTCAGGCTGTAGATGACGGGATTCATCATTGGGGTTAATACTGTATACAGCATCGCCACCAGGGAATCCACATCTGAGGAGTAGGACGCCGTCGGGCGAATGTACATAAAGATAAGTGGCAAAAAAAATATATTTACCACCGCAAAGTGGGCAGCGCATGTGGAAAACGCTTTCCTGCGTCCGTCATTGGAATTTATTTTGAGGATTGTCAGTATTATTTTCAGGTAAGAAATAATAACAAGGGTAAAACTGTTCAAAATAAGAAAGGCAGAAATCGATGACCCAACTGCGACATTGAAGGACGTGTTAGCGCAAGCCAACTGCAGCAATGGTGGGTGATCACAGTAGTAATGGTGGATGATATTAGGACCACAGAAAGGTAACTTCAGGACTAAGATAAGTGATGTGAATGGGGTCAAAAATCCCCCGGACCATGCTGCGGCTGAGAGAATTATATATACTCTCCTGGTCATTATTGCTTGATAATGTAATGGAGAGCATATAGCGATATATCGGTCATAGGCCATTGCAGTCAGAAGCAAACACTCAGATGATCCTAAAGACAGGAACATATACATCTGCGCGAAGCAGGTGGAGTAGGAGATGGTATCAAGGTGCATCGAGAACTTAGCCAACATCTTCGGGATTGTGGTCGTGGTGTAGCTCATGTCCAGGAAAGACAAATTGCTGACAAAGAAATACATTGGCGTCTGTAGCCTGTGGTCCAGTATGACCAGTAGGAAGATGATGCCATTACCAGAGAGGGAGAAGAGGTAGATAAATAGAAACACACAAAACAACAAAGTTTGGTAATTCTGAAGGCTCGGGAATCCATAGATGATGAATTCGGTCACAAGGCTGAAAGTTTGATTGGAGGAACCAGATGATGGATTATGTTCTTTATTATCCTGTATGGGGTTATATAAGTGCATAAATAGTAACATTTCATATTCCCGCATAATTCATGCTATTGACATATATTAGAAATCTATAGCACAATAATGTTTAACGATAACGGTTCAAATGTTTTCAACAATATATACAAGGTGTTCCAAAATGAAAAGGAGACTTTTGCTGTAGTGGCGCTGTATCTAATTGCAGCCAGTTAATGTGTTTGCTGATAGATGGCGCGGTATTTTTCCCAGTTGCGCATGTGTAGTGATCGGCTCAGTTTCTTCATTCCTGGGAAATTGTTTTGCGCGGCCAGATGCATGATGGATTCCTCCAGATCTGCACAAAGAGCTGTTATACAAATTCTTTGCGCAGAAGGTGAGCGTGCTTCATAAATGTATCGCAGGATGAAGGCGGTGTATGGAGAGCAGTATCTCGCACGGTGCACCATATTCTGGTGGTGTCAGCGTTATGAGGTAGGACGTCTCATAATGCTATCCAAAAGGGATTTTGCTGCTGCAATACAAAGGGGTGCCGGACGCGGTCCCGACAGTTGGGAATCCCGACAGTCATTATCCCGACTGTCAAAACTCTGACAGGCGGTTGCCCGACGGCCACCAGCTATTCTCCCTCGTGGGGGCCCATGACCCCTATAGAGGGAGAATAGAATAGGTGGCAAGCGTAGCGAGCCACCGTGCCTGCAAGGGGCTTTGTTGCACTCACCATGCGGTCTGAGTCCGGGCAGTCGGGATCCCGACTGTCGGTACCCTATATCACACCCATACAAAGCTAAGCCACATGTGGCCCATAAGACCCTGGCCCTTCTGCCAAATTTCGATGGGAGGTCCTGAAGCATCCTCCATACAGCCCCGATATCTCCCCATGTAGTAGTAGTACGTTTATTTATAAGGCGCCGCAAAGTGTCCGCAGCACCGTACATAGCAAACAAAAAACAAATGACAAGGTAACGTACAGGGTGTGTTAAAAAATACAGTATAAATAGGGGTATAGCTGGTAGAACTAAAATCAGCATCAGTTCAGAAGTAGGTGTCAAAATTATCGAGGAGACTAAGGATGAAGTAGAGGAAGGGAAGAACAGGACAGGAGGACAGGTGAGGTAAAGAGGTAGGGTGAGTACGTGAGGCAGGAGGACCCTACTCATAAGAGTTAACATACTAAAAATAGGTGGGTGGACGAACGAAAAACAACAGGATAAGTATGAACGGAGGGGAACGGAGGCAGGATAGGAGGATCAAAAGAGGTTAGGAGGAGGGATAGGCTAGTCGAAAAAAGTGGGTTTTGAGGGAGCGCTTGAAGGAGGTAAGGGAATCAGAAAGCCTGATGGGTGGCGGGAGGTTGTTCCAGTGCAGGGGGGCAGCGCGAGAGAAGTCTTGGACACGGGAGTGGGAGGAGGTGATTAGGTAAGAGGTCAGTCGGCGGTCAGCGATGGAGCGAAGAGGACGGGAGGGAGTATGGATAGAGATCAGTGAAGTGAGGTAAGGAGCGGTGGAGGAGGAGAGAGCCTTGTAGGTGGTGGTGAGGAGTTTAAAGAGAACTCGGAAATGTAACTCCCATATCTTTGGTCCCTTAAAAAAAAATCACTGAAAGATCAACGGTTCACCTGTGAAAAGGGCGTGCAGGGCACTAGAAAAGAAAGGAGGTGACTGCGCTAATAGGGAAAATAATTATGTATTGCCTATGTCAATAATAAGTCGTTTTAATGATTAATATTGGATGATTGGATGGTGATAAAGTGACACAAAATAAATAAAACACATATCAACTCTAGATTAATAAAAACCAATATTATGGCTATAAACATAGAAACAATGAAGAAATAAAAAAGTGGGTAGTGACTGATTTCAAGAGTCCATACGGCACCATATTGATGAACCAGCTGGTTTTGGTAAGTTGCGGTGATATTCCATTTTTTTTCTTGCCTCACTGATGTATCGCTGTGTGGATGGATACACAGTACCCCAAGGGGCAGCCTTTATGGAGGATGCAGAACCCCTGCAATTCTGTGGCTCGGTAGGTAATAGGGGGTGTCTTTGGTCAGGTGGAAGTCCCCGAAATAGTTTCCAGCATAAAGAAATTTCAGAGGCTTAAATGGTCACTCCGCAATATATTAGGTGGTCCAAAAGTATTTGGTCAGTCGGTCCCAAGTAATTATCCGACGCGTTTCACTTCATTTAAAACTATAGTCACCTTTTAATTTGGGCACACATTATATATAATATACATACACACATACATATACTTTATATTGTTCTGAAACTGGGTTAGTTCCACCAGAGAATGCTGTATTGTTCTGCCCACAATTGCCAGCCTCAGAGAGAGTGCTTTGCAGCCTGGTAACAGAACCTGGTTCACTGCAAAGCCAGGAATGGGTCTCTGAGGTGTGTTTGAGGGAGAGATGGGTGGGCTCTCAAATACACAGCTCTGGTCCAGGTTTTCGTGCACAGCCACAGGTGGGAACTGGGCTAGTTGCAGTAGAAGGGATAAAAACCTTACTATGTTTGCTGCTCAGGGCGCTGATGCAGCCAGTGATGTAGAGGCCAGTTAGTAGGCCGTAGTCCTGAGGCACCGCACGCACAGAGAGCTGTGTGGAGAAATATCTTTCTGGGATTGTTTGTGTGAAGCTAAGTTTGCTGTAAAGTGGATTTGTGGCTATTTGAAATATTTGTCTGCTGTCTAGGGCCTGGACAGTGGTACAATGATGAGGCAACAGTAAAACATGGTGGAGGTTCCTTGCAAATTTGTGGCTGCACATCAGGAAATACAGTAAGAGATATGGGGGGAGATTCTCTAAGCAAGAAATGCGGTAAAAACCCTGTTATCGGGTTTTTACCGCATTTTGGGATGCTGTAAGCATCCCCCACCGGGTTAACGCGGCGGGGGGCATCGCCAGAAAAATCTGTCGATGCCCCATAGAAGCCAATGGGCTTCTACCGCATCCTGCCGCCGCCCCGCACGGACTCCCGCCGCCCCGCATCGCCCCCTCCCCCCTCACCTGTGTCCGGGCAGCACAGAGCTGTGCTGCCCGGACCTGTGACCTCCTCCCTGCACTGATCCTTATCCGGGTGCATGGAGGGGGAGCCGCCGAGACCTGCTGGGACACGGCGACTCTCACCGAAAAGGACGGCTCTTAACACAAGAGCTGTCCTTTGCTATAATTATCGCATATGTTAGAACATATGTGATAATTATAAAGGCGATGGGCGGCGAAGGGGGGCGGAGATTCTTAGAGAATCTCCCCCATGGTCAGAATAAATACCATTAGGGTGGTGTCTGATTTTTTTCCAATTTTATGCTGCAGCCATACAATGACCCCAAACATACAGCCAATGTCATTAAGTACTATCTTCAGAGTAACGAAGAACAAGGAGTACAGGAAGTGAGGATATGAACACCACAGAGACCTGATCTCAACATCATCGAGTCTATCCGGGACTACAGGAAGAGACAAAAGGATCTGAGCCACAGAAGATCTGTGATCAGTTCTCCAAGATGTTTGGAACAATCTCCCTCCCAAATTCCTTCACAAACTGTGTTCCTAGAAGAGTTGGTGCTGATTTAAAAAGCAAAGTGTGGTCACACCATATATTGATTTGATTTAGATTTCTCTTCTCTTCCTTAAATTAGCATTTTGTTAACTGATAAAAAAAAAAAGTTCTCAAATTTCTATTTTTTTTAAAGGATTCTTAGTTTTCAGCATGTATTTCCTTTCCTGGGGAAGATGGGCCCTTTCAATCACACACATGCAGGAAACAGCACACCCGTCCAGGATTTTAGTTCAATTTAGCCATACTGTAGCTAGTTTTCTTGTGCAGTACAGAAGTCACGAAAATAAAAACACGCTACGATACGCAGAATACTCAGCCAGAAATCTCAGTGTCTCTAAACAGGCTTCTTCCTATTCCCCCTTGTAGTAAAATCTAGAGTTTTGCCCCACACACACGGTTATCAGCCCCTACAGGTGTTAGAACTAATTCGCTTGTTTTCAGGTTGAATACCTAAATGGGCTTAATGGATGGAGTCCCCCTCTCTCTCTACATCCTTAATTCCAGGGACCTTTAACCAGCTTTTATCAAATGTTTTGTAATTACAGACATTTTTCTGGGGATTTAAACATATTGATCAGAAAACTGGGACAAACGTATCTGCCCTGTACATCTTTACCAATACTTTTGTCACTATGTATAAATACCATATAATCAGAGGCAGAACTATAGCACCGCAGCCCCTGCGGTCGCGGGGGGCGCTGTGCATGTGGGGGCACCGGGGGCTGTGGTGCTATAGTTAGCCCCCTCCCGTCTGCCCATCCTCCGCCCACCCATCGCCCGCCAATCCGCCGCCTGCAGCCTTACCTGTCTTCAGTGGTGGTCATTCTTCTGCTAGTGAGACGGACCACAATAAAATGTCAGCCCCATATAGCAAACAGTTCTCTGAAACTGTCTGCTGTATAGGGGTGGACATTTTGTGTTGGTCCGTCTCCATAGCAGAAGAATGAAGCCAGCAAGGGAGCCGGGACCAGCAAGACAGGTAAGGCTGTGGGCGGGGGAGCGGGGGGCACCCCCCATTAACGGCAAGGGGGGGCGCCCAATTCATAGTTACGCCACTGCATATAATGCAGCAAGCATCTCAGGGACCATCACATAATGCAGACAGCATAGCAGTGACCGCCATGTAGTGCAATGTCCATCATAACACACACACAGATTTTTGCAATGACCTAAGAGAGCAACTAGATGGCCACAATATATCACAAAGAGAATACAATGATGTCCATATAACAGAGAGAGCATCAGTGACCACCATATAATGCAGATGAATACACCACCTCCATTTCAGAAGGTAATTAAACACACAATAACCCCACCTCCTCACCCCAAACTCACACACACACACACACACACACACACACACACAAATAAGACTTTTGTAGCTTTCATAGTTACATTTGTTACAGAAAGAGAGAATATTTAACACTATGCGCTGCTGTGTTTAGAATAATGCTTGGTGAACCACGCTGAATAAAAGGACACCTCACACTACACTAATTTAAGCTTTATATTTATATAAAGAAGAAACATAAAATTAATAATCACATATAAATGGGATACACACACACAAGTAAATATAAAAGATATAAGATCCATGCAGTTATATGTAGATAAAAATGCAACTTCCCATATAATAGACAATTGCAATGGTGGTATAAGAACTTGAATAGGGCAATTCCTGTAGCAAACTCTGTAGAAGTCAGTCAGGTAAGCAAAGTGATTGGTAGAACTGTGTCCTGTTAGCGCATAAAACGCAGAGTTGCAGTCTTTCAGGCACACATATACAGTATTCCTTTAATTAGTGCTCGACCTCCTCATATTGTGGTTTCTGGAGGGGTCGGGGAGCCAGATGACACGGCGGCTCGACCCGGTGCACGTGGTATAAACGTCCGTGGATGGCCACTCCGACGGATCAAGCTGTGCGGGGGATGAATAAGCCGTAAGATGGGTCCCCTGGTGCTCGTGTCTGGGGAAATAGCTGGTGAGCTCCGATCAATTAGAGAAGGCGAGTGAGACAGGCTGGCTCTTTGTTAGAGAATCGTGACCTCAGAGATGCACTGCGTAAGGGCGGAAATTACGTTGACGCGTTTCGTTTCCCAGGCAACCGGAAACTTTTTCAAGACCCTTTTAGTTACATTTGATGTGTTATAATGTGTTAAATTACAAATGATATTATTGGATAATGCAAAACCTTCCAAAATTAAGATGTACGATTTGCATAGGCGCTGTATAAAAAATTGTGACACTAATATTGGGATGGGAAGAGAGTAAACTTCTTAAAATATACTCTATTAACAAAGGTACATGGTTAAAACAATAAAAATAAAAAAAACACAAAACTTTACAAGACCAAAAATTTACTATAAATAAAATGAAAAAGGAGCACAAAGACGCACAGTGCACACACACACACACACACACACACACAGTATAGGAGAAAGAGCGAGGATATCACCGAAAACACAATAGTGAAACCAGTGACGGAACTTGTGAGGGTGAGCCCAGGTGTAAAATATAATTTGAACCCCCCCCCCTCCTCCTCTTCCACCTCCACCCAAGTTCACAATATTCAACATGGCAGCGAGTGACGGGGAGGTAGGGGGAGGCAGAGTGTGACAGGGAGAGGTAGGGGGAAGCAGAGGTTGATAAGGAGAGGCAAGGGGAGGCAGAGTGTGACAGGGAGAGGTAGGGGGATGCAGAGGTTGATAGGGAGAGGCAGGGGGATGCAGAGGTTGATAGGGAGAGGCAGGGGGATGCAGAGGTTGATAGGGAGAGGCAGGGGGATGCAGAGGTTGATAGAGAGAGGCAGGGGGATGCAGAGGTTGATAGAGAGAGGCAGGGCGATGCAGAGGTTTATAGGGAGAGGTGGGGGAGGCAGAGTGTGACAGGGAGAGGCAGGGGGATTCAGAGGTTGATAGGAAGAGGCAGGGGAATGCATAGGTTGATATAGAGAGGCAGGGGGATGCAGAGGTTGATAGGGAGAGGCAGGGGGGTGCAGAGGTTGATAGGAAGAGTCAGGGGAATGCAGAGGTTGATAGAGAGAGGAGTAGGAGGCAGAGTGTGACAGGGAGAGGTATGGAGAAGCAGAGGGTGATAGGGAGAGGTAGGGGGAAGCAGAGGGTGACAGGGAGAGGCAGGGAGATGCAGAGGTTGATAGAGAGAGGCAGGGGGATACATAGGTTTATATGGAGAGGAGGGGGAGGCAGAGTGTGACAGGGAGAGGTATGGAGATGATGAGGGTGATAGGGAGAGGTAGAGGGAAGCAGAGGGTGACAGGGAGAGGCAGGGGGATGCAGAGGTTGATAGGGAGAGGTAGGGGGAGGCAGAGGGTGACAGGGGAGGCAGAGTGTGACAAGTTCAGCAGTGGGCCCATTTGTCCTCAAAGGACCCATTGGTAGTTTTGCTTCTAAGTGAAACTGAAGATAGAAGATACTGTAAATAATTCTGAGGATAAAAGGAAAAAATAAATAAGAAAACACTGAGTTGGGGAAATGTTAAAACTGGAGCTGCGAAACGGTCACCAGGTCTACAAGCATTAGGTCGACACCACTAGATCGACATGCATGAAGGTCAACATGACTGAAGGTCGACATCACTAAAGGTCCACATGGGGTAAGGTCAACATGGTCATAAAGTAGATACAGCATTCGGTCGACATGGGCAAGGTCCACAGTCAAGAGGTCGACATGGGGTTTTTCACTGTTTCATGTGCAGACAGGCGGTATTTCATGTCCTACCATCCACTAGGGCAGTGGTTCCCAAACTTTTATGAATCACGGCACCCTAGAGCATCAAAATATTTCCAAGGCGCCCCGAGGCCAAATGCTTCTTTTTTAGAAAAAAAAATATTGAATGAAGTGCATTGTGTGTATATGTCACAGTTATCTGGTGAGGGACAGGATCTGCTTCTGTTTGTCCACATATAATATGATTGGCAGCCACCAGCAGTGGCATAGCTACGTTTTGGGCACCCCCCTTGCCGTTAGGGGGGGGGGGGGGCGCCCCCCCCCCCGTCACCGCCCCGCCGAGCACCCCTACCCAGCCGCCCCGCCGAGCACCCCTACCCCGCCGCCCATGCAAACCCCCCTCAATCCCCCACAGCCTTACCTATCGCGCTGGTCCCGGCGGCTCCATTCTTCTGCTGAGGACCACCAGAAAATGGCCGCCCCCATACAGCAGACAGTTTCAGAGAACTGTGTGCTATATGGGGGCAGCCATTTTCTGGTGGTCCTCAGCAGAAGAACGGAGCCGCCGGGACCAGCGCGATAGGTAAGTCTGCGGGGGATTGAGGGGGGGTTTAACTATAGCACCGCAGCCCCCGGCGCCCCCACATGCACAGCGCCCCCCCGCGGTGGCGGGGGCTGCGGTGCTATAGTTACGCCCCTGGCCACCAGCACTGGTTTTGCCTGGTACATTGACCATAAATAATATGAATTGATCCTGGTCCACCAACCCAAGGCACCCCTGCAAGTGTCCTGAGGCACCCCATTGTGCCTAGGCACACAGTTGGGAACCACTGCACTAGGGCATGGTTGGAGAATAAAATAGTGTGCCAAGCGCAGTGAGGCACCGTGTCCGAAGCACGGCGAGCGCAGTGAAGCATTAGGGATGACAGTGTCTAGGTCGAAAGTCAAAAGGTCAACATGGGGTTTTTCACAGTTCTTTGAGCCGACATGTGCCGACAGGTGGTATTTCATGCCCTACCATCCACTAGGGCGTGGTGGGAGAATAAAATAGTGTGCCGAGCCTAGAAAGCACAGTGAGCCATGCGAGGGGACGCGGTGCTACGTTTTGGTGTCCATGTAGACTGTGTTGATATTCGGGACAAAAAAAAGTGAAAAACACCATGTCGACCTTTTAACTGTCGACCTTGCCCATGTCGACCTAATGTCGAGTCGACCTTATGAGTCTGTCGACCTAACCCCATGTCAACCTTCATGCAAGTCAATCTTCAGTCATGTCGACCTAGTGGTGTCGACCTAATGTCTGTCTATCTAATGATTCCATTCCCTGATGCTTTTGGTTGCATTACTAAATCAAAATACAAAGGAAAGTAAAATTGTGTGTGTGCAAGTGTGTGTGTATGTGTGTGTGTGTGTGTGCAAGTGTGTGTGTGTGATATTTGTGTGCAGACTGAATCTCCTGGAAACCTGCTCTCTTACTGTATGTACCTGCGCACACATTAATGTACCCAGCAGCATTGGGCGCACTATACTGATTGCTGAGGCTTACACTCAATAGAGTTTATTATCACTGCTGTTTGTGTCATAAGAAATTCATTTCCACCAAGAATTCACTTCCAGGGTCGGACGCTCCGTTAGGAGCCCATAGCAGCGATGTGTAATCAAAACATGAGCGACTTTACATAGAAGCCGAAGTGACAGGGTCCACCCATAGCTCTCACCCAGGCTGGGGCGGTGCATGGGGGTAAGGAGACATTTCATGGTATATTTTCAGCTGAACATGTTGGGAAATGGCTGGAGGTCAGAGAGTGCCGTGAGGGATGGGGGCTGAGGAGGAAGAGGTGAGGATCATATGAAGTGGGACGTGAGAGGGGCACAGCGATGGTCCCAGAGGAGGCACATAGGGCCTTATTCTAGTTCACTGTTTCTGACAAAATCCTTCTTAGATGGACAAAACCATGTGCACTGCAGGGGGGAAGATGTAACATGTGCAGAGAGAATTAGATTTGGGTGAGTTATTTGTTTCTGTGCAGGGTAAATACTGGCTGCTTTAATATTTACACTGCAATATAGATCTCACTTTGAAGTAAAACCCCACCCAAATCTAATTCTCTCTGCACATGTTACATCTGCCCCACCTGCACTGCACATGGTTTTGTCTACGTAAGAAGGATTTTGTCAGAATGAGTGAACTAGAATAAGGCCCATAGTAACTAGACACACACTGTAGCGGCTGGAGCTGGGTACAGGGGGGGGGAGGGCTGCAGGATGGTGGAGATGGGATGAGAGGAGTTAGTAGGTGACGCAGCTGAAAAGGAGACAATCTCCCACACTGCTTGTATTAACCGGAGATGGCAGCCGCACTGTTCCCTATGACCCAATCATTACTTTGGTGACCTGGCTATTGTCTTCCACAAGGTGCTAGCTGATTGATAGGTAGAATATCGTTGGTTGCTATGGGAAACAGCTCCAGTTTTGTAAACATGAACTCGTACATACTTATATGCAGCTGCCCCAATCCTGAGCACACTTACCTTAAAATCATTGACTCCCATTGCCAATATATGCAGTGATAAAGTCATTCAGCGATGTGGGGCTGACACATTAGTACATGATTTACAGATGTGGTACAAAGGGTTTCTGGTGTCTCTGCCTCCGCTAAGAACAATTGTTACAATCCCACAGTATTTATATCCTCCCTAATAATATAATACATGTGGTTTGTGTAATTCCCCCAGGTCTTATTAATTAGTGTGCTGATAATCTGTCCCGTTTAATGACTTGTTGTTGGTGTTTGTGGTAATAGCCCACCCAATGGGTCTCTCCCCCAGGGACCAATCACAGTCGGGATCTCTGATGAAGCATAAACAGAGGTGACCAAAATGTTCCCAGATGGTTTATACTGGTGTCACAATGACATTGTATTTATTGGTGATAGGCATAGGATTTGACACATGGCCCCAAAAGTTACCCCAATAACACAGATGATCACCAAACCTTACGCTGGTATTTAGCACTTAATCTGAGGACAGGTATCTGTGAATTGTCAAATATGTGTCACGCATCTGTGTTCGGGTCCCTGTTGCCAGTCCTGGTGGTGTCACCTTGCTGTCCTCTGTGTCCTGCTGGTTACCTGTGATCACTCATCTGTAATTATTACTGGTGTCCCAATCCCGGCTGTTCCCTCCATTCTGTATTATTATAGATTGGATCAAATGAGCTGCTTTGCCAACCAGCTTTCAGCAACCAGTCACATGTTCGGCCCAGCCTATTATTGACTACAGTGCTCTATTTAAACCTGGAACTACGGATAGCACATTGTCAGTACATCTTCTCTCCTTGAAGGTCAGTAGCTTGTCCCCACGTTCTGCCTCGCGTCCCTGCATTCTGATCCAGTTACCTGCTCCAGTATCAGCTTCCCTGCATGTTGTATCTGTTCCAGTCACCGGATCCATGGCCGTCTCTTCAATTGGGCTTACTGCGGAGTTGTCAAACGGCCCTACGATTTCAAGGGTGTGTGACCAAACACCCCCTCTCCGGACAGCAACCATAGCAACAGCTGCAGGGAATTATTCCAGTCTACTTCAGATCTTACAACATGCTACTACTAACGCAAGTCACCTTGAATGCTTGCACCTAATCTTTATATCTGTCCCTTATCACTCTGTAGAGGTGCACAGGAATGATGGTCAGTGAACATGCCATTGGTCAGAATATCGACAACAGCATTCCAAAGGGAAGGAAGCCTGACTAGTAAGTATAACAACCTCCCCTGCCCCACAACCATTCCCGGCAGCATCCTAATCCTAGTCACCCCCAACCCGCCTGACACTAACCCTCGCCGCTAGTGCATAACTCCTATACCGAATGGCTTAAACCTGTCCCCCCCACCATAGTGCCTAACCCCCCTTCCACTGGGTTGGGATCATTTGGTCTACAGCAAGTTGGTCGACAAACATTAGGTCGACAAAATTAGGTCGACATGGTTCTAGGTCGATATGGGGCAAGGTCAACATGGGTGTAGGTCAACATGGATTTAGGCCGACAGGTCAATAGGTCAACACAAGCATTAGGTCAACAGTGTCTAGGTCAACAGTGAAAAGGTCAACGGGGTTTTGCACTGTTTTTATACTCAAATGTCGACACAGTCGATACAGTTGACATGGACACAGTTTCCAGTGCACCGCATCCCCTCGCATTGCTCGCTTCGCTCGTGATGCTTCGGGCTCACCATTTTATTCTCCCACCACGTCCTAGTGGATGGAAGGGCATGAAATACCACCTGTCGGCACATGTCGGCTCAAAAAACTGTGAAAAACCCCATGTTGACCTTTTGACTGTCGACCTAGACACTGTCGACCTAATGCTTGTGTCAACCTAATGATCTGTCGACCTAAACCCATGTTGACCTAGAACCATGTCGACCTAGAGCCATGTCGACCTAATGGTGCCGACCCAATGCTTGGCGACCAACTTGCTGTAGACCCAATGACCATATCCCCTTCCAGTAACCATCCATCCACACAGCCTAGTCCTAAACATCCCCACAAGCCTAAACCTAAGTTCCCCCCTACTGGCTAAACCTACCCCCCACCATCCCCGGCCTAATGCTAGTGATCCCCAGTTATGTACTGTTTGGCATCCCAGCAGTTGGGATTCTGGTGCTGGAATCCTCATTGATGTCAGGATCCTGGCGCTGATCTACCGGCAGTAGTCCAGATGCGAGTATCAGTATAGTTAATGCCAAAATGCTGAACGCACATCAGTCTTTACTGCTACTTCCGTTCTGCTGGAGGAATAGAAAGTCAGGCTGTCCAGCGTATCTCAGGGTAGCCGACTTTTTTAATCTCCTCTCCAGGAGAAGCCCCGAGAGGAGACTTTCAGCAGGCGTTCGGGGGGTGGGGCCTGAGCATGACGCCATTAAGCCCCAACCCCATGATGTAAAATGACCTGATTTGCTGATACCTGCCGAGGGGGTGGGGCTAAAATGACGAGATTCTGTCTTTTTAGCCCCGCCCCCCTCATCGGATATAGTCATATCTGGTTATTTAAACTGCACGTCAGGGGTGAGCTAGCTGGGAACAGGGGTGGGGGGGCAGGGTTTCCCACCTTTCCGGGAGGTCGGGAGGGGGACCGATTTTTGGGACCCTCCCGGCCATTCTGGCAGGGTAGGCAACCCTGGCGTATCTCCTGAAGTAGCACTAAGGGGGCAGCTGGCACAGGTCTAAGATAAATGAGCTTACATATGGGTGCATGAGAAAGCTGTGATCGCAGAATGGTTCATTAATAATTAACCCAAATATACAGAATTACACCGTACTCACCATGAATACATGCCTTCCAACTTTCACAATCTTCAAAAAGGGGGCGAGTCTAAGGGCAAAATCTAGTGCCGCGACCTCTCCTAGCGACTGGTCAGCCCCCGGCCCCCCCCTTCCTCTTCCCTGCACTGACGAGATGCCATGCACAGGTGCACAGCATCTCTTTGGGGATTACCTGCTCCCCCCCCCCCAACTGTTGGAGGGACAGCGGGACAGTGTCCAAATAGCAGGACTGTCCCACTGTAATCGGGACAGTTGAGAGGTATGATTAATAGGATTAATGGCCTGTGACCACATTGCTTACATAAATAATAAACTAGAGAACTCAGTACTAAGATAGATAGATAGACAGACAGACAGACAGACAGATAGGGTGTAAGGGGCAGATGATTAGTACTGGACTGCCACCTCCAAGATCAGCCTAGTAATTGGTGTGTGAACAGAGGTTGGCTCCCCCGTCATACACACGGTGCAATTCTGGCTATGGCTGATATTGACAGCGATTTCCCCTTGAAGTGCATGGAGACGATTTTGGTTACATTCACTTGTGAATCTGATAATGTCGATTTGGTATTGCCTTTGCTGCACAGTCTATTTTTTCTTTGCGATATCTACCTCGCGGGGCTGTGCATCAGTATTGCAAGCAGGGGAAACACTGTGTAATTTTGGCTAACTTTCTTTATGCACTGTATGCACCTTTTAGAACCTAGAAGGGGCACTATGTGGATGGCTTAATGGAGATTTGCAGCAATGCTGTGCACAGGGGCGCCGACAGGTCGGCCGGGCCCAGTAAAATGGAGGGGGCAGGCCTCTGGGAGGGGGCGTGGCCATGTCCCATGAAAAAAATAAACTGGAGACTGCAGCCATATCTCTCCCCCAGATCAGCACAAAGCACTGAGGAAAATATGCTGAGCTGAGGAGAGATGCTGTGCTGCGGCGTCAGCTTGTCCTCCATATCCCCATTGCCCGGCTTTCTGAAATGGGGAAGGAGAATCTATACCCAAACCACTCCAACAGACATGGGCCCGGGTAAAAATTGCCCCCACCCCACTTGATGCTACTGGCTGTACATGTCGCTTCATTAGAAGTTTGTTGAATGAAGTTGGGTTTAACTGTCTATGATGCATTGCAAATTAAATTGTTGATTGTCTCACCTGTAAAAGATATGAGCAGAGTCCGGGTGTAAAGGTGGGTATACAATGGCCCTTCAGAGTGATATACTTCATTATACCGCCCAGTGTGTATCTATACCCGATGTACGATGTACGCATCAGAGGCTTGTTATGGCACTTTCTGTATCATCTGTACCTGTACAGACAAGGGAATACATTATTAACAATTTGCAGCATGGCCTCCGCTACATTTTACCTGGATTGCTACTCCCTGCCATACACACTTGCCAATGCTGTCACCCCAAGGCGTTTCCAGCACCAATGATGTCATTGGAATCTGGCCACACACAGCTGATCTCACTGGCCGGGTCCATCAGACACACACAGCTAATCACACTGGCCGGGTCCATCAGACACAGACACAGCTGATCTCACTGGCCGGGTCCATCAGACACACACAGCTGATCACACTGGCCGGGTCCATCACACACACACAGCTGATCACACTGGCCGGGTCCATCAGACACACACAGCAGGTCACACTGGCCGGGTACATCAGACACACACAGCTGATCACACTGGCCGGGTCCATCATACACACACAGCTGATCACACTGGCCGGGTACATAGGACACACACACAGCTGATCACACTGGCCGGGTACATAGGACACACACACAGCTGATCACACTGGCTGGGTTCATCAGATACACACAGCTGATCACACTGGCTGGGTACATAGGACATACACAGCTGATCATAATGGCTGAGATCATCAGACACACACTCACACTGTGAATCTTTGACACTCTCTCTTAACTCTGCATTCTGCTTGCTCTGCCTGGTGCTCGACAAACTCCTCTTGATCTGCATTCTTCCAACTCTCTCTACTCTCATGCCCTGGAATTCTCCTGGAACTGAGGATCGGTAACAATTTTGTGACAGCATCCATAGGTCCCACATGCAGGATCCAGAGAAATTTCCATATCAGAATCCAATTTGTATTAGAATTCCACTGCATAAACAGCTGCCATATCTCTGCAGTTATTTTCTAATTAATAAGATAGTAAAGGTACAATAAAAAGATGGGAAGGGATAGCCATTGCTTGCAGGTATGTCTCATAACCGGTGTTAGACTAGGAGTAGGGATAACCATCGACCATCGATGATTCAAATTCATTAATGGTTTATGGCCGATGACGAATACTTTAGCCATCAATGGGGGAGAACCAGATGGTTTCCCTTCATCAATGGCTCAGTAAAACCAATGTTTTGCTGTTATTTTTTCAAAGTGCCGTGACACAGAGCATAGCTGTGCCCCTAAAACCCATGAAGCCCAGTCCATGTGTTTTGATTGGCCCACAGGCTAATCAGGTAAACAAAATGGATGACCATTGGTAGTTAAAAATATTGATGGTCATCTATTGCATAGTGTAACACTATTGATGGCCAGTTGCACTAATGCCATCAATGACAATGGCAATGATGGCCATCCCTAATTGGGGGGGTAAGAGACAATCAGGGGGGGGGGGGGGGGCATGTGATGTGAGATGCGGATGTCAGGTGTGCTGCTGCTGCTTTGTTTATGAAGCTGTTGCTAAGCAACCTGGACTGGATTTCTGTGCAGCAAGCACACCTGCACTGAATTTCTCATTAACTGGTTACCCTTCATTAGGGATTCTGATCAGCTGCTCCCTGCTGGTTAAACTGTACTTCCTGTTTAGTTCCTCAGTGAGTGGGTCATGTGCTTCTCACTGTATAGTACTGTGGGTTCAGTTTCCAGCCTGAGTTCCTAACCTTGTGTCTGCAGTCCAGACCCCTGTCTCATGCAGCCTGTCCTGCCTGTGTCCCTGGTCCCCTGCTGTCCATCGCTGGCCCTGACACCGGGGTTCCTGTCCGGGTCCTGCTTCTTGGTCCTGATTCCTGGTTCCCCAAAGTCCATGTCTGAACAAGAGGTAAGTGCCCTTTACCATCATTAGCATTTTTTCTGTTGTCTCTTATGCAGTATGTGATGACACCGTCGACTACTCGTGTCGCACAGTGTTAGACGACTGTGGTTACTTTCATAGCCCTGGTCCTGCTCATGGACTTTACGGAATTATAGTATGTTATTAGGTATATTCTGTATAATTATTATATGGTATAGCTATATGTTACCTGTTATATATGGAATATGTACGTTATTTGGTTATACTGTGCTTAATGTAATTGTTAATATGAATAGGTCTAGGCCAGAGTGTTATTTACTATAGCAGTGGTTCCCAAACTGTGTGCCGTGGCTCCCTGGGGTGCCTCGGGACACTTGCAGGGGTGCCACGGTTTGGTGGTCCAGGACCAATAAAAATTATTTGTGATCAATTATTTATGGACAAAACCAGTGCTGGCGGCTGCCAATCATAAAATATGTGTACAATCAGAAGCAAATCCTGCCCTTTAACACATAACTGAACCTAAGAAGCACATATAAACACAATCTACATAATTTTAAATATATTTTTCTGGGCCTAGGGGTGCCGTGGAAAAATTATGATACCCTAGGGTGCCGTGATTCGAAAAAGATTGGGAACCCCTGTACTATAGGTTAAGTTTCCCATTGTTCTAAGTCTGATGTTAATCAAATGGGATTAACATAAGTAGTAACCAGTGTATGTTTGGAGCTACAGGTAATCTGATCATGTACACCCCATTGTATGCAGGAACCCAGACAGTTTGTCTCTGCATCTCATCAAACTCTCTATCATCCTGATTGAACTGCCTGGGTTATGAATAGACAGGGCTGGGGATAACAAGGAGAGTGAGCTGGACTGGGGGAGAGATCAGCACAGGAGGTGCAGAGAGAGAGTTGGACTTCTGACATACAGAAGCGGACTAGGCATTGCGGTGCCGTCAGTGTGGGCATTTCAGGGCGCTGTGTGAGCTGGTATCCCAAGCCAGGGGACACAGAATTACTGCCAGCTTGTGTTGCAAAGGAACGCAAGCATCGGTAATCATATACTACTGTGGGGACTTAGTAAGTAAGATACCTTCCTGGCTGGTAATTGTGACTGTTGTAGTGCACTATGTGTATAGATATACAATAAAGGGCTTTTGCCATGTTACTAAACTGTTTACCTGAGTGATCAGAGAATCCATGTCTTCACACAGGGGCGCAACTATAGCACCGCAGCCCCCGCGACCGCGGGGGGGCGCTGTGCATGTGCGGGCGCCGGGGGCTGCAGTGCTATAGTTACACCCCGCTGCCCCGCCGCCATCCCCCGCAGTCTTTACCTGTCAGTGTCTTCTTCAGTACGCGCTGGTCCCGGCTCCCTTCTTCTGCTGTGAGGACCACAACAAAATGTCCGCCCCAATGTAGCAGACAGTTCTCTAAAACTGTCTGCTGCATGGGGGCGGACATTTTGTGGTGGTCCTCATAGCAGAAGAAGGGAGCCGGGACCAGCGCGTACTGAGCGACGTAGGTAAGACTGCGGGGGATTGCATGGGCGGCGAGGCGTGGGTTGGTGCGGCGGGGCGGGCGAGGGTTGGTGCGGCGGTGCGGGCGGGGGTTGGTGCGGCGGCGGGCGGGGGTTGGTGCGGCGGCGGGCGGGGGTGGGCGCCCTCCCTTTAACGGCGGGGGGGCGCCCAAAAGCTAGTTACGCCACTGTCTTCACAAATGGTGGCAAGCAGTGGGATCACTCAGTCCCAGTGTACCCTGGGTAAGGTTAGGTGAGGTGTCAGCGGAGGACACCTAAGAGCCTTGTAAACAGTTTGGCACACAGTAGCCAGGTATCTTGCTGAAAAGTTGTGAGAAATGTCACAGTACGTTTGGACTGCCAGCAGTATGGAGGCAGGAACAGAAGCCTACAAAAGCCTGAACAAGCGTGCCCTACAGGTAATCTGCTGAGCAAGAGGCATTAAGAGGAATGCAATGGATGTAAAAGGATCCCTAATTGCAAAATTGGTGCTATGGGATCAAGAACACCCTTGTTATGATGATGAGGACTCTGAGGAGTCGGACGAGGAGGAATACATGACAGAATGGTTGAGACCTGCAGCCGGGACATTCGATGCCAAGAACCGCAGCGAGAGCGGAGGATCGGAGGTGAGATCCCGAGAGTCAGTGCAACCCCGCCTGAAATCCCTTGGAGAGGGAAATGTTAGGGAACAGTTTGAAAGGACCCCAGAGGTATTACAGGCCCGGCTAGAGGTGCTGGGAGATGATGCAACGCCTGATGATCGGATGAGGGTAATACAAGAGGTCCTGGGATTACCAGACAACACTTACACAGTGCAAACTGCTGCACCAGCAGCTACCATTCTACAGACCCCCCTGGCCCATCAGAAGGTACCTCAGGGAAGGTGCCAGCAACACAACATGACGGTTGAAGTTTCCTATGGAGGAGAGTCGCAAGGCCAGCAACTGGGTCAGAGGATGGAGTGCTCAAGCAGTCGGTTGATGGAATCTACTCTAAGGTGGCATGAACAGACCATGAAGCGGGATGTGTTGGACCCCCACAGGAGACAGGGATGTCTGGGTCCTACAGTACAGATAAGTGCAGAGAATGCTTCCCTGCACTACCCTGTACAAGGAATATCTGAGGAGCAGATGAGTTGCGCATCTGCCATGCCCTTGGCTATACCGAATATAGTTGAGTCGCTGCCAGTGGGACCAGTGGACCAACTAAAGAGGATGAACCCGGAAGAGTTGGTTTCCGAGTGTGAGCTGCGAGGTATCGTTTGCCAACAGTTAGCATGGGAGGAAATGGTGAATGAATGCCAGTTCCAAGAAGAGGTCAGTGTCATGGGTACCAAGGAGTCTATAAGCATCTGGGTCCTACCCCTGCAGGTGAAGTCTAGTCTACCAATGACACTCGAACCAGCTGCCCAGTGTGCTATGCTGGTGGAGGCTGTCATCGATCAGGGGGATGCCCAAGGGTGCTGCTGGCAACCACTTCTCATCCCAGTGAAAGAAGTAGCAGCGTCAGAACACATTCCGTTGGATATGGACGAGTTGACTGAGGCTTTGAAAGATAATGGAGACTCACACATCCAGGTGGGTGTCAGGAGGCACCACCTGTTACCACTTTTCTCTGTCATGAGTGAAGAAGCTACTCAGGACAGGACCACTAGAGGCCACATAGAGATTGAAGTGCCGGAATTTCCTGGCATGTACAGTGAGGCCGTTACGGAAGACTTGCCCGCGTTCCAGAGAATTGCAGAGGTCCCAGGTTTGGAGGTAACTCAGCAGTTTCCCACTTTGTGGGTGGAGGAGGGGGAAGCAAGCCACTGTCCAGATGCACCAGAGGTGATGGAAGTGGGGTTCCCAGGGAATACAGTGTTGGGGAGGGAGTGTGAAGGCCCCAGAGATCAGATTTTATTGGCAGAGGAAAACTATGACGGTTTTAACCATGAATTTACCAATTTGGGTGTAGGGGAATTACTAAAGTCCCAGGTGGAGTTACTTGACCTATGGAGTGGCACTGTTGCCTCCACTGGTTGCCCAACCAAGCAGCCTTCTCCAAAGAGAACTGTGGTTTATGTATTTGGGTGGGACACTGGAGGGAAATTTAAGAACTATGGATTGCTGATCACATTTCCACCGGACCCTGGTAGAACTCTTTTGACTTATGTACTGTGGGCTACACACCCGCCAGACCCGGGAACGAAATATCCACACCAACCTTGTGACGGTTGCCAGAGGCTTCAGACATGGGATGCTGGAAGGCTCCCTACAAATGTAAACGGTCAGCCCAAAACCCACCAGACCCACAAGAGAATCCAGCTAGTCATTGTTATGACAGGACTAAGACTGATGAATCTAGGAGGGCACCACTGCTCTCAGCAAGCTTAATCTAATCAGGACACAGGGCTAGAAAGTAGGGGGACAAATGTGATGACACCGTCGACTACTCGTGTCGCACAGTGTTAGACGACTGTGGTTACTTTCATAGCCCTGGTCCTGCTCATGGACTTTACTTAATTATAGTATGTTATTAGGTATATTCTGTATAATTATTATATGGTATAGCTATATTTTACCTGATATATATGGAATATGTACGTTATTTGGTTATACTGTGCTTAATGTAATTGTTAATATGAATAGGTCTAGGCCAGAGTGTTATTTACTATAGGTTAAGTTTCCCATTGTTCTAAATCTGATGTTAATCAAATGGGATTAACATAAATAGTAAACAGTGTATGGTTGGATATACAGGTAATCTGATCATGTACACCCCATTGTATGCAGGAACCCAGACAGTTCGTCTCTGCATCTCATCAAACTCTCTATCATCCTGATTGAACTGCCTGGGTTATGAAAAGACAGGGCTGGATATAACAAGGGGAGTGAGCTGTACTGGGGGAGAGATCAGCACAGGAGGTGCAGAAAGAGTTGGACTCCTGACATACAGAAGCGGACTAGGCATTGCGGTGCGGACATTTCAGGGCGCTGTGTGAGCTGCTATCCCAAGCCAGGGGACTCAGAAATAGCTGCCAGCTTGTGTAGCAAAGGAACGCAAGCATCGGTAATCATATACTACTGTGGGGACTTAGTAAGTAAGATACCTTCCTGGCTGGTAATTGTGACTGTTGTAGTGCACTGTGTGTATAGATATACAATAAAGGGCTTTTGCCATGTTACTAAACTGTTTACCTGAGTGATCAGAGAATCCATGTCTTCACACAGGGGCGCAACTATAGCACCGCAGCCCCCGCGACCGCGGGGGGGCGCTGTGCATGTGCGGGCGCCGGGGGCTGCAGTGCTATAGTTACACCCCGCTGCCCCGCCGCCATCCCCCGCAGTCTTTACCTGTCAGTGTCTTCTTCAGTACGCGCTGGTCCCGGCTCCCTTCTTCTGCTGTGAGGACCACAACAAAATGTCCGCCCCAATGTAGCAGACAATTCTCTAAAACTGTCTGCTGCATGGGGGCTGACATTTTGTGGTGGTCCTCATAGCAGAAGAAGGGAGCCGGGACCAGCGCGTACTGAGCGACGTAGGTAAGACTGCGGGGGATTGCATGGGCGGCGAGGCGTGGGTTGGTGCGGCGGGGCGGGCGAGGGTTGGTGCGGCGGTGCGGGCGGGGGTTGGTGTGGCGGCGGGCGGGGGTTGGTGCGGCGGCGGGCGGGGGTGGGCGCCCTCCCTTTAACGGCGGGGGGGCGCCCAAAAGCTAGTTACGCCACTGTCTTCACAAATGGTGGCAAGCAGTGGGATCACTCAGTCCCAGTGTACCCTGGGTAAGGTTAGGTGAGGTGTCAGCGGAGGACACCTAAGAGCCTTGTAAACAGTTTGGCACACAGTAGCCAGGTATCTTGCTGAAAAGTTGTGAGAAATGTCACAGTACGTTTGGACTGCCAGCAGTATGGAGGCAGGAACAGAAGCCTACAAAAGCCTGAACAAGCGTGCCCTACAGGTAATCTGCTGAGCAAGAGGCATTAAGAGGAATGCAATGGATGTAAAAGGATCCCTAATTGCAAAATTGGTGCTATGGGATCAAGAACACCCTTGTTATGATGATGAGGACTCTGAGGAGTCGGACGAGGAGGAATACATGACGGAATGGTTGAGACCTGCAGCCGAGACATTCGATGCCAAGAACCGCAGCGAGAGCGGAGGATCGGAGGTGAGATCCCGAGAGTCAGTGCAACCCCGCCTGAAATCCCTTGGAGAGGGAAATGTTAGGGAACAGTTTGAAAGGACCCCAGAGGTATTACAGGCCCGGCTAGAGGTGCTGGGAGATGATGCAACGCCTGATGATCGGATGAGGGTAATACAAGAGGTCCTGGGATTACCAGACAACACTTACACAGTGCAAACTGCTGCACCAGCAGCTACCATTCTACAGACCCCCCTGGCCCATCAGAAGGTACCTCAGGGAAGGTGCCAGCAACACAACATGACGGTTGAAGTTTCCTATGGAGGAGAGTCGCAAGGCCAGCAACTGGGTCAGAGGATGGAGTGCTCAAGCAGTCGGTTGATGGAATCTACTCTAAGGTGGCATGAACAGACCATGAAGCGGGATGTGTTGGACCCCCACAGGAGACAGGGATGTCTGGGTCCTACAGTACAGATAAGTGCAGAGAATGCTTCCCTGCACTACCCTGTACAAGGAATATCTGAGGAGCAGATGAGTTGCGCATCTGCCATGCCCTTGGCTATACCGAATATAGTTGAGTCGCTGCCAGTGGGACCAGTGGACCAACTAAAGAGGATGAACCCGGAAGAGTTGGTTTCCGAGTGTGAGCTGCGAGGTATCGTTTGCCAACAGTTAGCATGGGAGGAAATGGTGAATGAATGCCAGTTCCAAGAAGAGGTCAGTGTCATGGGTACCAAGGAGTCTATAAGCATCTGGGTCCTACCCCTGCAGGTGAAGTCTAGTCTACCAATGACACTCGAACCAGCTGCCCAGTGTGCTATGCTGGTGGAGGCTGTCATCGATCAGGGGGATGCCCAAGGGTGCTGCTGGCAACCACTTCTCATCCCAGTGAAAGAAGTAGCAGCGTCAGAACACATTCCGTTGGATATGGACGAGTTGACTGAGGCTTTGAAAGATAATGGAGACTCACACATCCAGGTGGGTGTCAGGAGGCACCACCTGTTACCACTTTTCTCTGTCATGAGTGAAGAAGCTACTCAGGACAGGACCACTAGAGGCCACATAGAGATTGAAGTGCCGGAATTTCCTGGCATGTACAGTGAGGCCGTTACGGAAGACTTGCCCGCGTTCCAGAGAATTGCAGAGGTCCCAGGTTTGGAGGTAACTCAGCAGTTTCCCACTTTGTGGGTGGAGGAGGGGGAAGCAAGCCACTGTCCAGATGCACCAGAGGTGATGGAAGTGGGGTTCCCAGGGAATACAGTGTTGGGGAGGGAGTGTGAAGGCCCCAGAGATCAGATTTTATTGGCAGAGGAAAACTATGACGGTTTTAACCATGAATTTACCAATTTGGGTGTAGGGGAATTACTAAAGTCCCAGGTGGAGTTACTTGACCTATGGAGTGGCACTGTTGCCTCCACTGGTTGCCCAACCAAGCAGCCTTCTCCAAAGAGAACTGTGGTTTATGTATTTGGGTGGGACACTGGAGGGAAATTTAAGAACTATGGATTGCTGATCACATTTCCACCGGACCCTGGTAGAACTCTTTTGACTTATGTACTGTGGGCTACACACCCGCCAGACCCGGGAACGAAATATCCACACCAACCTTGTGACGGTTGCCAGAGGCTTCAGACATGGGATGCTGGAAGGCTCCCTACAAATGTAAACGGTCAGCCCAAAACCCACCAGACCCACAAGAGAATCCAGCTAGTCATTGTTATGACAGGACTAAGACTGATGAATCTAGGAGGGCACCACTGCTCTCAGCAAGCTTAATCTAATCAGGACACAGGGCTAGAAAGTAGGGGGACAAATGTGATGACACCGTCGACTACTCGTGTCGCACAGTGTTAGACGACTGTGGTTACTTTCATAGCCCTGGTCCTGCTCATGGACTTTACTTAATTATAGTATGTTATTAGGTATATTCTGTATAATTATTATATGGTATAGCTATATTTTACCTGATATATATGGAATATGTACGTTATTTGGTTATACTGTGCTTAATGTAATTGTTAATATGAATAGGTCTAGGCCAGAGTGTTATTTACTATAGGTTAATTTTCCCATTGTTCTAAATCTGATGTTAATCAAATGGGATTAACATAAATAGTAAACAGTGTATGGTTGGATATACAGGTAATCTGATCATGTACACCCCATTGTATGCAGGAACCCAGACAGTTCGTCTCTGCATCTCATCAAACTCTCTATCATCCTGATTGAACTGCCTGGGTTATGAAAAGACAGGGCTGGATATAACAAGGGGAGTGAGCTGTACTGGGGGAGAGATCAGCACAGGAGGTGCAGAAAGAGTTGGACTCCTGACATACAGAAGCGGACTAGGCATTGCGGTGCGGACATTTCAGGGCGCTGTGTGAGCTGCTATCCCAAGCCAGGGGACTCAGAAATAGCTGCCAGCTTGTGTAGCAAAGGAACGCAAGCATCGGTAATCATATACTACTGTGGGGACTTAGTAAGTAAGATACCTTCCTGGCTGGTAATTGTGACTGTTGTAGTGCACTGTGTGTATAGATATACAATAAAGGGCTTTTGCCATGTTACTAAACTGTTTACCTGAGTGATCAGAGAATCCATGTCTTCACACAGGGGCGCAACTATAGCACCGCAGCCCCCGCGACCGCGGGGGGGCGCTGTGCATGTGCGGGCGCCGGGGGCTGCAGTGCTATAGTTACACCCCGCTGCCCCGCCGCCATCCCCCGCAGTCTTTACCTGTCAGTGTCTTCTTCAGTACGCGCTGGTCCCGGCTCCCTTCTTCTGCTGTGAGGACCACAACAAAATGTCCGCCCCAATGTAGCAGACAGTTCTCTAAAACTGTCTGCTGCATGGGGGCTGACATTTTGTGGTGGTCCTCATAGCAGAAGAAGGGAGCCGGGACCAGCGCGTACTGAGCGACGTAGGTAAGACTGCGGGGGATTGCATGGGCGGCGAGGCGTGGGTTGGTGCGGCGGGGCGGGCGAGGGTTGGTGCGGCGGTGCGGGCGGGGGTTGGTGTGGCGGCGGGCGGGGGTTGGTGCGGCGGCGGGCGGGGGTGGGCGCCCTCCCTTTAACGGCGGGGGGGCGCCCAAAAGCTAGTTACGCCACTGTCTTCACAAATGGTGGCAAGCAGTGGGATCACTCAGTCCCAGTGTACCCTGGGTAAGGTTAGGTGAGGTGTCAGCGGAGGACACCTAAGAGCCTTGTAAACAGTTTGGCACACAGTAGCCAGGTATCTTGCTGAAAAGTTGTGAGAAATGTCACAGTACGTTTGGACTGCCAGCAGTATGGAGGCAGGAACAGAAGCCTACAAAAGCCTGAACAAGCGTGCCCTACAGGTAATCTGCTGAGCAAGAGGCATTAAGAGGAATGCAATGGATGTAAAAGGATCCCTAATTGCAAAATTGGTGCTATGGGATCAAGAACACCCTTGTTATGATGATGAGGACTCTGAGGAGTCGGACGAGGAGGAATACATGACGGAATGGTTGAGACCTGCAGCCGAGACATTCGATGCCAAGAACCGCAGCGAGAGCGGAGGATCGGAGGTGAGATCCCGAGACTCAGTGCAACCCCGCCTGAAATCCCTTGGAGAGGGAAATGTTAGGGAACAGTTTGAAAGGACCCCAGAGGTATTACAGGCCCGGCTAGAGGTGCTGGGAGATGATGCAACGCCTGATGATCGGATGAGGGTAATACAAGAGGTCCTGGGATTACCAGACAACACTTACACAGTGCAAACTGCTGCACCAGCAGCTACCATTCTACAGACCCCCCTGGCCCATCAGAAGGTACCTCAGGGAAGGTGCCAGCAACACAACATGACGGTTGAAGTTTCCTATGGAGGAGAGTCGCAAGGCCAGCAACTGGGTCAGAGGATGGAGTGCTCAAGCAGTCGGTTGATGGAATCTACTCTAAGGTGGCATGAACAGACCATGAAGCGGGATGTGTTGGACCCCCACAGGAGACAGGGATGTCTGGGTCCTACAGTACAGATAAGTGCAGAGAATGCTTCCCTGCACTACCCTGTACAAGGAATATCTGAGGAGCAGATGAGTTGCGCATCTGCCATGCCCTTGGCTATACCGAATATAGTTGAGTCGCTGCCAGTGGGACCAGTGGACCAACTAAAGAGGATGAACCCGGAAGAGTTGGTTTCCGAGTGTGAGCTGCGAGGTATCGTTTGCCAACAGTTAGCATGGGAGGAAATGGTGAATGAATGCCAGTTCCAAGAAGAGGTCAGTGTCATGGGTACCAAGGAGTCTATAAGCATCTGGGTCCTACCCCTGCAGGTGAAGTCTAGTCTACCAATGACACTCAAACCAGCTGCCCAGTGTGCTATGCTGGTGGAGGCTGTCATCGATCAGGGGGATGCCCAAGGGTGCTGCTGGCAACCACTTCTCATCCCAGTGAAAGAAGTAGCAGCGTCAGAACACATTCCGTTGGATATGGACGAGTTGACTGAGGCTTTAAAAGATAATGGAGACTCACACATCCAGGTGGGTGTCAGGAGGCAAGACCTGTTACCACTTTTCTCTGTCATGAGTGAAGAAGCTACTCAGGACAGGACCACTAGAGGCCACATAGAGATTGAAGTGCCGGAATTTCCTGGCATGTACAGTGAGGCCGTTACGGAAGACTTGCCCGCGTTCCAGAGAATTGCAGAGGTCCCAGGTTTGGAGGTAACTCAGCAGTTTCCCACTTTGTGGGTGGAGGAGGGGGAAGCAAGCCACTGTCCAGATGCACCAGAGGTGATGGAAGTGGGGTTCCCAGGGAATACAGTGTTGGGGAGGGAGTGTGAAGGCCCCAGAGATCAGATTTTATTGGCAGAGGAAAACTATGACGGTTTTAACCATGAATTTACCCATTTGGGTGTAGGGGAATTACTAAAGTCCCAGGTGGAGTTACTTGACCTATGGAGTGGCACTGTTGCCTCCACTGGTTGCCCAACCAAGCAGCCTTCTCCAAAGAGAACTGTGGTTTATGTATTTGGGTGGGACACTGGAGGGAAATTTAAGAACTATGGATTGCTGATCACATTTCCACCGGACCCTGGTAGAACTCTTTTGACTTATGTACTGTGGGCTACACACCCGCCAGACCCGGGAACGAAATATCCACACCAACCTTGTGACGGTTGCCAGAGGCTTCAGACATGGGATGCTGGAAGGCTCCCTACAAATGTAAACGGTCAGCCCAAAACCCACCAGACCCACAAGAGAATCCAGCTAGTCATTGTTATGACAGGACTAAGACTGATGAATCTAGGAGGGCACCACTGCTCTCAGCAAGCTTAATCTAATCAGGACACAGGGCTAGAAAGTAGGGGGACAAATGTGATGACACCGTCGACTACTCGTGTCGCACAGTGTTAGACGACTGTGGTTACTTTCATAGCCCTGGTCCTGCTCATGGACTTTACTTAATTATAGTATGTTATTAGGTATATTCTGTATAATTATTATATGGTATAGCTATATTTTACCTGATATATATGGAATATGTACGTTATTTGGTTATACTGTGCTTAATGTAATTGTTAATATGAATAGGTCTAGGCCAGAGTGTTATTTACTATAGGTTAAGTTTCCCATTGTTCTAAATCTGATGTTAATCAAATGGGATTAACATAAATAGTAAACAGTGTATGGTTGGATATACAGGTAATCTGATCATGTACACCCCATTGTATGCAGGAACCCAGACAGTTTGTCTCTGCATCTCATCAAACTCTCTATCATCCTGATTGAACTGCCTGGGTTATGAAAAGACAGGGCTGGGTATAACAAGGGGAGTGAGCTGTACTGGGGGAGAGATCAGCACAGGAGGTGCAGAGAGAGTTGGACTCCTGACATACAGAAGCGGACTAGGCATTGCGGTGCGGACATTTCAGGGCGCTGTGTGAGCTGCTATCCCAAGCCAGGGGACTCAGAAATAGCTGCCAGCTTGTGTAGCAAAGGAACGCAAGCACTGGTAATCATATACTACTGTGGGGACTTAGTAAGTAAGATACCTTCCTGGCTGGTAATTGTGACTGTTGTAGTGCACTGTGTGTATAGATATACAATAAAGGGCTTTTGCCATGTTACTAAACTGTTTACCTGAGTGATCAGAGAATCCATGTCTTCACACAGTGTATATCTGTATGGAGTTATATTGCTTCTCTTGCACACCTTCAGGTTATCATTAGCACAGCATATATAGTTTTCTCTTATTATTATTATTAATATCTTCTTGCATTGTTGCATTCATGGGTCTAGCTCTAATGCTGTGTACACACGGTCCGATTTCCTTTCCAATGTTGACGATATAGTCAACATCGGATTGGCATCGGATCTGAATCGGATGCAGATCGCAAGGGTTTTAACCCTTGCAATCCCGATGCGCGTTCACGTATCAGAAGCCAGAAAGTCTTGGCTGCCTTGTCTATATAGTGCAGATCTGCACTATATAGTCAAGATAGGATGCAAATTGGATGTGCCTTAAGATCCTATCCACTATCCTATCTGATCAGATCGTGGATAGGATCTTAAGGCACATCTACCATGTGTACACACCATAAAAGTATTGTGTATATGTTTAACACCTTCATACATTGTTGCATTTACGGTACTTTGGTAGGAAACTGCATCATTATTTCCTACTTCACTACCTTTCTGAATTGACCTGCTTAAGGGGTCACCTGCTAATATATGTGTACGTTCGACTGCTGGAGGATTCCCTCCCATGGAGGATAGCTGTGCCACATATTGTTTCCCAGTTTTACAGGGTTAAGTTAGTCTTTCTCTTGTCTGCTCTGGAGGTGTTGGGCACCTTGTCTCCCTGCAAGGCCAGGTGGCACCGAAGTTGTGGCGGACCTAATTAGCACCTTCAAACATGACTATTGTAGGTGAAGTCTTATTTCTGCAGGTGCCTATAAACTCTGGAGCGATTAAAAGAATCAGGGTTGGGATTGTGGTCCATCCTCTCCTCTATGTTCCTGGTTTTTGTCAGTTACTTTTTTTGTCTTGTGTCCCGTATTCAATTTAATTTATGTCTTGTTTATCCTGATCATCCAGCAACTGCTCCAGGTACCTTATTAGCTATAGTTCCATGTTCTATCCCTATAGAACAGGGGTTAATCCTAACATTATAACCAGCCATAAAACAGAGGGGTTGCTGGAAAGAGTCCAGTCTTGTCCAGTCCAGTCTTGCCCAGTCTAGTTCAGTCCAGTCTCGTTTTTTTGTTTCCGGACAGAGTATGGATTAGGATCCAGTTTTAGTCCTGTCTGACAGACTGAAGTTTTATGAGGTAGTGCAGAACCTCACATTACAAGCGTTCCTAGGACTGTCCATCCAAGTAGATGCTGTACAGCACAAATATCTACAAAAGGAGGACATTTTTTGGACATATCTAATTTTTCTTAATCATGCAGACAAAGGGGTTTATTCTAGTTCATTCTTTCTGACAAAATCCTTCTTAGATGGACAAAACCATGTGCACTGCAGGGGGGCAGATGTAACATGTGCAAATAGAATTAGATTTGGGTGAGTTATTTTGTTCCTGTGCAGGGAAAATACTGACTGCTTTATTTTACACTGCAATATAGATCTCACTTTGAAGAAAAACCCCACCCAAATCTAATTCTCTCTGCACAAGTTACATCTGCCCCACCCGCAGTTCACATGGTTTTGTCCATCTAAGAAGGATTTTGTCAGAAAGAATGAACTAGAATAACCCCCAAAGAGGTTATGGCACCTACAGTATAAGAATGATTGCTCTCTGCCTTCAGAGTTTGCCAGTAATCAGAGTCCTGGGCAATCAGGCAGTATGCAGACGGTGGCTGAGCAGTTGTCAAAATCATTCTCTGACAAAAGTCAACTGACTACTGAAGTTGTTGGAGGTGATTAATTTTCCACTAAAGAAATTTCTCATTCCTTTAAGGCAGAGAAAACAGCAAGTTTGAATTTCTGTAATTCTAGGGTGATCCCTACTCCATTATCTGAAGGAAGATTTCGGAGTATCCTGGATCCTAAACTTTCTGAGGCAGAACACCTGTGATGAAAGAAATATGGTCTCTGTATGTACTGCCGATGTGCTAGTCACTTAATTAAGGACTGTTCCCTCCGCAGGTTAGGAAGAAGTGGCGCTTATAGTCCTAACATACTGCATGATAAGTTGCCTCAAACAATGCTTCCAAGCATCCCTTCATCCAAAAAAGGTTCCAAAGGTTCCCAAGAAGTGGGCCAAGTATGTAACTGGGGTCCTATGACCAGGAGCCCCAAGCTTAAAATTGGGAACAAGCTGAGGGAGTGTAAATCCTTCAGCGCCAGGGAAATCCCTGATGTTATTTCCCTAGGAAATGCCACAAGTTTTGCAGCTGCAAAAAGATTGATTTGTCTACCTCTGGAATGTTAGCCGATATTGTTGTCGGTGGACGGTTTCCAGGAGGAGAGACCGATGTTTCAACTGATGTTCAGGACCCGAGTGAGTCCAATGTCCGGGGCCAGCCGATCTGGTTTTCTGTGCAGCAAGCACACCTACACTGATTTTCTCATTAACTGGTTACCCTTCAATATGGATTCTGACCAGCTCCCTGCTGGTTATACTTCCTGTTTAGTTCCCCAGTGAGTAGAGCATGTGCTTCTCACTGTGTAGTCATTTGGGTTCAGTTCCCAGCCTGAGTTCCTAACCATGTGTCTGCAGTCCAGGCCCCTATCTCATGCAGCCTGTCCAGCCTGTGCCCCTGGTTCCCTACTGTCCGCCACTGGCACTGACACCGGGGTTCCTGTCTGAGTCCTGCTTCTTAGTCCCAACTCCTGGTTCTCCCCAGACCCTGTCTGAAGAAGTGCTCTTTACCATATTTAGCTTTTTCTCTGTTGTCTCTTATGTAGTGTATATCTGTATGGAGTTATATTGTTTCTCTTGCACACCTTCAGGTTATCATTCACACTGCATAGGTAGTTTTCTCTTATTATTATTATTATTATTATTATTATTAATATCTTCTTGCATTGTTGCATTCATGGGTCTAGCTCTAAAAGTATTGTGTATATGTTTAACACCTTCATGCATTGTTGCATTTATGGTAGTTTGGTAGGAAACTGCATCATTATTTCATACTTCACTACCTTTCTGAGCTGACCTGCTTAGGGGGTCACCTGCTAGTATACGTTTATGTTAGACTGCTGGAGGATTCCCTCCTGTGGAGGACAGCTGTGCCACATGTGGTTTCCCAGTTTTATGGGGTTAAATTAGTCTTCCTCTTGTCTGCTATGGAGGTGTTGGGCACCTAATGGCACTGACGTTGGGGCGGATCTAATTTGTCCCTTCAAATGTGACTATTATAAGTGAAGTCTATTATAAGTGAAATAAACCAGCTGGTTCTCCAACCCCTTGCCTGTTTGCATCCTGCTATCTAACCACCACCCACCTTCTTGCACCTCTTGTAATCTGTCTGTCTCCCCTTCCTACTAGATTGTAAGCTCCTCCGAGCAGGGCCCTCTTCCCTCCTGTTGTCAGAGCCCACTTCTCTTCACATGTCACTCACAGCTCTCCTATACTCCAACACTCAGTGACCATCTTCGTCTGCATACTTATCTCCATCATTGGCCTCAAGCCTCTAGTTGTAGGTTGATTGAGTCCTCACTACCTACATTTAAGATGTAATGTGTATTGATCTGTGGCGCTCTTTATTTGTACTGTATTTTTGCTATTTATTCAATGTTTCGCCAAGCTTTGTCTCCCTGTATTGTTCCTTTGTACGGCGCTGCAAAACATTTGTGGCGCCTTATAAATAAAATTATAATAATAATAATAAAGTCTTAGTTCTGCAGGTGCCTATAATCTCTGGACGGATTAATAGAGTCAGGGTTGGGATTGTGGCCCGTCCTCACCTCTACTGCTCCTGGTTATTGTCAGTTACTCTTTTTCTTGTGTCCAGTATTCTGTTTTTCCTGGACATCCAGCAACTGTTCCAGGTACCTTATTAGCTATAGATCCGTGTTCTATCCCTATAGAACAGGGGTTAATCCTAACAGCGGAATGGGTCCGGCATGTGATGTCACAACGTGGGGCGGGTCCAGCATGTGACACCATGATGCGTCGGATGTCATGACATCAGCCCGCAGGCATGCTCATGGCTCCTCTATCAATCCTAGCCTGCAGCCCCCGCCGTGCATTCAGTTGAGGATGACTGACCCCACGGCGATAGCAAAAGCCAAATAATTGGAAAACAGAAGAAGTAGTACCGGTATTTAAAGAAGGAGAAATAGATGACCCTGCAAATTTTAGACCTGTTAGCTTAACATCAATAGTGGGGAAATTATTTCAGGGAAATATAAGAGACGGTATTCACCACAAAGTTTTATATGGTCAAACTTTAGGTTTGACCTAAAGATGTAGCCACACAATCCAGGAATCGTAGTCGTGCCATAGGAATTATACATCAAATTGCACTAAGGTGCACTAAGACATACTAAGGCATTAAAGGCTCCAAAAACAAATAGAAGCGGAAGTGGTGCATATTCAATAAAAAAAAGAGTTGTCAATAATAATTAAAACATTTAATGGGTATAATATATAACGCGAAAAACATAAACATAAAATAAATAAATAAAATAAGCTGTCTCTCAATTATAGCAATCGAATAAGCCCCAAATATCTGTTCCTATATTGCCACCCAATGTTGGGTTCCCATCAAGGTCATGAATTTTGAAACCACATGCTAGTCTTTGTCACAACATTCAGTTATTGTTTGTTTCTTACCTGGTTTGTGGCTTCTCCTGTCTGTTCAGCCTGCTCCATGCTGCAAGGAAGCTCTGTGTGGCCTGAGCTTTGCTGCTGACAAACTCTGTGTAGTTGAACTGTGCAGTGAGATCTGAGCTCAACTAATTAGTACACCTGGTAACTCTCTCCTGCAGGAGAGTTCAGTGTAAACTGAGCATGCTCAGCCCATTGATCAGTTCACCTGTGATCTCCCTGTGCTTCCTATAAAAGGCAGCCTCTGGCAGAAGGAAGCTGCCAGAGTATAGGTTCACACCAGCTCCAGCGTCCTTGTGCTTAGTATATTACCAGTTTCCTGATTACCATATTTGACCCCGGCTTGTTTCCTGACTATTCTCCTGCCTGATCCTTTGGTACCGTGTCCAGTGACTCTGTGTATGACCCAGCTTGCCGTTTGACTATTCTTCAGCCTTATCCCAGTGTACCGCGATCTGTGCTTCCAGTGTATGACCCGGCCTGTCCTTGGATACTCCTTTGCCTTTCCCTTGTGTTCCTGCTTGCCCGCACTGATACCAACTCGGCTAGACAACCACGCTTCCATATTTCACAAGCTACCGCCACTCATACGGGGAACCTGACGTGTCGGGTGCCGCAGAAGCCCATATCCCGCTTGGAGGGGTCACTGGCAGAAAACCCCCGGCACGGTTAGACTCCGCGCCCCTGTGTCAGGTCTAGCCAATCCCCGAGTGGTAGTGCACCCCAAGTTTGTGACAGAATACTCTGGCCCAACTGGAATATGGAGGCTGTTAGTGGCATGTCTCATAAAGAACTCCTGGAACACCTGCTGGTCCGGGTTGACAAGCAAGGACAGCACCAAGCTCTGATTATGCAAAGCTTGCAAACTCTGCAGCAGCAATTGGACCTCGCTCCACCCTCTCCAACACCAGTGATTTCTGATCCGGAGTTCATCAGGGTGCCTCGCCTGCTAATACAGCAGTTACAGGAGCTGCTGTCTAACGTCCTCACCCTTGTCACCAAACTGCTCGGCGAGTCTACTGTGGGCTTGGTGTCTGCAAGACCCTCAGATTCCACTCCGGGTACCCCATTGGCAAATACATCTGTGCCCTTAAAGGACAAGTACGTGAGTCGGCCTCGTCCCCAGTTGTCAGGTGAGGAACGCCAGCGACGCAGGTCCTTAAATTTATGTTTTTATTGTGGAGACCAGGACCATTTGATTGGGGATTGCTCCCTCCGAGAGGCCAGGAATAAGGTTGTTGCTTCTGTGCCCGCTCAGGAAGAGTTTCAAGGCTATCACTGGGGTCCAAGAACTAAAATCTTTTTACCTAAGAGCAGTACATTTTCGGTCAAGCCGCAAGAAGCGAACCCGAGCGTCAAGTTCCGAGAGGGGAGTCCGAGTATCAAACCCAAAGATGGGGTTCTGTCCAGCCAGCCCCAGAAGGGGGTTCTGTTAGTCCAGCCCAAGGAGGGGCTTCCGATTATTGTGCTCCAGAAGGAGCTTCCTAGTGTCTTGCCCAAGGAAGGGCTTTCTCGTGTCTTGCCCGAAGAGGGGCATCAAAGTGTTTCACCCCAAGTGGACTCTCACAGTGTCGAGTTCCGAGAGGGGCCTCAGAATGGCGAGCCCCAAGAAGGGGTACAGAGTCTTTTTCCTCAGAAGGGGTCTCGGAGGGTAATTTCCCAAGAGGGTTCTCAAATTCTCAAGCCGCAGAACGGGGTTCAGAGTGTCGTGCACCAGGAGGGGTCTCAGACTGTCAGACTCCAAGCAGGGTCTCAGAGTACCACACCCCAAACAGGGTCTCTGAGCATTGCGCCCCAGGAGGGTTTCCCGAGCACTGCACCCCAAGAGGGGTCTCTGAAAGTGTTACCCCAAAAAAGGCCTCTGAGTACACTACCCCAAGAGGAATCTCCGAGAGTTGCACCCCAAAAGGATCCTCTGGTAGCCACACCCCAGGAAGGGTCTCTGAGTGTGGCTTCCCAGGTTGGGCCACTGAGCACTTTGCCTCAAGAAGGGGCTTACGTCACCCCAAGTGGGGGTTCCGAGTCTATCACCCCAAGTGGGGGTTCCGAGTCTATCACCCCAAGTGGGGGTTCCGAGTCTGTCACCCCAGAAGGGGGTTCCGAGTCTGTCACCCCAGAAGGGGGTTCCGAGTCTGTCACCCCAGAAGGGGGTTCCGAGTCTGTCACCCCAAGTGGGGGTTCCGAGTCTGTCACCCCAAGTGGGGGTTCCGAGTCCGTCACCCCAGAAGGGGGTTCCGAGTCCGTCACCCCAGAAGGGGGTTCCGAGTCCGTCACCCCAGGTGGGGGTTCCGAGTCCGTCACCCCAGGTGGGGTTCCGAGTCCGTGACCCCAGGTGGGGGTTCCGAGTCCGTCACCCCAGGTGGGGGTTCCGAGTCCGTCACCCCAGGTGGGGGTTCCGAGTCCGTCACCCCAGGTGGGGGTTCCGAGTCCGTCACCCCAGGTGGGGGTTCCGAGTCATTTACCCCAGGTGGAGGTTCCGAGTCACTCACCCCAGGTGGGGGTTCCAGGTCTGTCACTCCTGGTGGAGATCCATCTGCCCTTGCCTCCGGGCATGAGGACCCATCTGCCTTTGACTCCGGGCATGAGGACCCATCTGCCCTTGCCTCCGGGCATGAGGACTTGTGTGTCGTGGCCTCCGGGCCAGTCTCTGTGGCCTCCGGGAAAATCTCCTTGGCCTCCGGGCCAGTCCCCGTGGCCTCCGGGCCTGCCTCTGTGGTCTCCAGGTCCATTTCCATGGCCTCCGGGCCTGTCTCCGTGGCCTCCGGGCCAGTTTCCACAGCCTCCGGGCCAGTTTCCACAGCCTCCGGGCCAGTATCCACAGCCTCCGGGCCAGTCTCCGTGGCCTCCGGGCCTGCCTCCGTGGCCTCCGGGCCTGCCTCCGTGGTCTCCGGGTCCGCTTCCTTGTCCTCCGGGCCTTCATCCATTGCCTCCGGGCCTGTCTCCATTACCTCTGCGGTCTCCAGGTCTGCTTCCATGACCCCTGGGCCTAAACATGTCAGCCAAGAAAAAATTTCTAGAGTACCGATGCCTACTGTACTGGACATCCATAAGGCTTCAGCAGTGCCTCAAGTTCAAGAGACATCCATTGTGTCTAAGGTCCCACCAGGGTTGGCTAGTACACAAAAGCTAGCTGAAGAGTCTTCTGAAGATATTTGTTTTGATGGGAACCTTGCCCATTACCAGGCTTTAGCGGATCACTACTTAGATGCCATGAATCATGATCCATCTTCCACAGTGAATATGGCAAATATTGTAAGATTTATGATCTTATCCTTCCGGGGAGAAGCACTAAAATGGGTCAATCCACTTGTTGAAGCCAATGATCCTCGACTGCAAGATCTGATATCATTCTCCAGGGCTGTGATCGAGAAATTTGAATCTAAGACTCCTTCATCCTCCCTGGCTAAAAGTCTGCCTATGCCTCCTCAAAACCATGGGTCATCTAGACGGCATACCGAGAGTACTAGAGCTTCTGCAAAAAATTTTTTGCCAAGATCTGAATCGAAGAACTCAATAGTTAGGGGCATCCGTGTCGGCTCTTTAGCACTTCATGGTCTCAAAGAATCATCCGCTAAAAAATCTTTGATTTGCACCCCAGAACTAGACTCCAACTCAGATTATGATTCTGAACACGATGCTGCTCCTTTTTTGGGTGGTCTAGTGTTGGCCAGAGCCCACTTTGAAAAGCCAGAGGCGTCTCCAGCCTTGAAGGGATCTAAGTGTTCTTCCAAGAAAAAGAAGAAGCACCACAGGCGACCTTGAAAGTATCCATGTGGGGTGTTCGGAGCCCACCCCTAGAGGGGAGGGTAATGTCACAACATTCAGTTATTGTTTGTTTCTTACCTGGTTTGTGGCTTCTCCTGTCTGTTCAGCCTGCTCCATGCTGCAAGGAAGCTCTGTGTGGCCTGAGCTTTGCTAATTACAGCACCTGGAGGAGTCTTTGCTGCTGACAAACTCTGTGTAGTTGAACTGTGCAGTGAGATCTGAGCTCAACTAATTAGTACACCTGGTAACTCTCTCCTGCAGGAGAGTTCAGTGTAAACTGAGCATGCTCAGCCCATTGATCAGTTCACCTGTGATCTCCCTGTGCTTCCTATAAAAGGCAGCCTCTGGCAGAAGGAAGCTGCCAGAGTATAGGTTCACACCAGCTCCAGCGTCCTTGTGCTTAGTATATTACCAGTTTCCTGATTACCATATTTGACCCCGGCTTGTTTCCTGACTATTCTCCTGCCTGATCCTTTGGTACCGTGTCCAGTGACTCTGTGTATGACCCAGCTTGCCGTTTGACTATTCTTCAGCCTTATCCCAGTGTACCGCGATCTGTGCTTCCAGTGTATGACCCGGCCTGTCCTTGGATACTCCTTTGCCTTTCCCTTGTGTTCCTGCTTGCCCGCACTGATACCAACTCGGCTAGACAACCACGCTTCCATATTTCACAAGCTACCGCCACTCATACGGGGAACCTGACCAGGGGGCCGCGACCGACGTGTCGGGTGCCGCAGAAGCCCATATCCCGCTTGGAGGGGTCACTGGCAGAAAACCCCCGGCACGGTTAGACTCCGCGCCCCTGTGTCAGGTCTAGCCAATCCCCGAGTGGTAGTGCACCCCAAGTTTGTGACAGTCTTGATATAATAGTTACCATGGACATCTCTGCTGGAGGAAGAGTCCTACTGTCCCACAGTGGCTGGAGACCTCACTATGATGCAGATTCAATTTCCTTAAGCTCAAGTGATAGAAACCACAGTGGTTGCCGCTGGAGGAAATCTTGCTGTAGTATGCACAATGGCGATCCACCCTATGTTGTGGATAGATACAGGGCCGGTGCTAGGGTGTCCAGTGCCCTCCTGCAAACCATAAATTTTGCGCCCTTTCACATTGCCATTGCAACAAGCTGCAGCCTGATTGTGAGAGCGTATGCAACATGCGATCCTATGGAGGATCTCGGGTGCATGTACATGTATACATACACCATCTCAGTGCTGTGTCCGCAAAATGTTGCAGGCACTAAAAGGTGCCCATACACACTGTGAGAATCGCATACGTTATGTGCTAGATCGCATCGCGTGGCAAGCATGCAATGTGTGTGCGATGTGATCCGAAAGCAGTATGTGCAGCAGGAGCGCACATCGCATTGCACGTTGCTGTTGCAGTGTGTATGGCCACCATTAGGCACATAACCCGGCCCATTATTTAAAAAGTGTCTAAATTAATATTAAAAAAATCTACAATTATTAAAAAATTTGTTATAAACATGTATAATAAAAGACTCACTGTTCTTTTGCTGTTTAACTCTTGTGCAGTCCCTCCTCTATCTGCGTAGGCAGGACGCTGAGGACACCATTACACTCCTCCCGTGACTGAGGTGGAAAGGAGGGGAGAGAAGGGGGAGATGGAAGAAGAGGAGAGGTGATAGAGGGGGCGGAGTGTTGAGGACTGGCAGTGGCACTGGCACAGCACACTGAGAAGAGGGAAGGAAGGGCGGCGCTGCTGCCTGTTCGTCATTTGTTTGACAGCTGACAGGCGCAGGGAGCAATGGGTAGGGGGCGGATCCGGACATGACATGTCATCCAGGCATTCACAGACAGCGCAAGTGTCTGTGATGAAGAGGGGGCAGGTCACAGGAGGAGGACAGTGTGTGCGTGATGTAGGGAGCCGCCCGCCCGCTGTCAGACAGGAACTGCGGGCGGCGTGCAGGAGGCAGTGCTGGGCAGCTTTAGCAGAGCAGGGAGGCGCCTTCTCAGCATGGCGCCTCCCTGCTTTGCAGGAGCTGCGGAGTGGGTAGCGCCGGCCCTGGATAGATAGATGGTTCCCTGATGGTATGGTAAATGCCGGTGGAGCAGGGTGGCTGGTCGGGATAAGCAGGGTGTAAGTCTTGGTGAGAGTGTGGCACCATAACATCAGGACACCAGTTATCTGCAACATAGTGAGGATCACCATTGTGCATACTACACCAAAGGTTCTAGGACAGCCTTAGACAGAATGCGTTCTATATGGGTTGTCTAATGTTTAGGTACTTCCTCAACTGTCTCCATAATAATAATAATAATAATAATAATAGTTATTTATTTAGCACTTTTCTCCTAATAGGACTCAAAGTGCTTGCACTAGACTTTTACAGCACAAAAGCAAAATTAGTGAAATGCTTGGGTGAACAGGAAAGTCTTGCGTCTATTTTTTATGTTTCCTGAGTGGAAGCTTCTCGAACTGTTCAATTGAGTTCCATAGAGCCGGAGCCACAGTGCTGAAAGCGCAACCCCTGGATGAATTCAGGAAATTCTGGGTACTGTTAAGTCTATTTTTATATATTATGCAGAATCCAGTATTTCAGGAAGCATTAGGATGCTAAGGTTATGCGATAACTGATTTCCAGAAGCAGGGAGAGTACCGTTTATTGCAAAAGAAAGTAAAATGTTTAGTTGCAGAAATTATATATAAAAAATGGTTACAGGTGACAAACAAACATCTTTTGCAATTTTAATGAAGCCTATTCTGTGCTGGTATACATGTGGAAGTTACTAACGCTCAATAGATTCAACACAGAAAAAAATAATGTTATAAAGGGGTAAGCCTTTATTAGCCTGATAACCGGATGCCACTGGAGGGTACAGAGGTCTAAAGAAACACGAAAGCAGGTGCGTGGCGTGTGAGGAGCAGGGAAAGGTAAGGTCTCCCTCATATTTCCAGCACCCGGCCACCCCTGCACCCACCCATGGAACAGCTCAGTGGCAGCGGCTCACCCCCTTAAGCAGGTCAGCGGAAACCCTGGATCTGCGACTACTTGCGCCCGCACCTCCTGCAATAAGTCAGCGGCAGCCGCACCCAAATTCCTGAACCCCCGCCAGCATGGAGTAGGTCAGCGTCAACCATGGGTGGTGCCCACTTCCCCAGTGGAATGGGCATGAGAAGAAGCAACCCCCCCTCCCCTATGGTTGAGGTCAGCGGCGGTCCTTAGAGCATGTTAGTGAATACCCCCCCATGGAGCTTGATAATGGCGGCAGACACCACCCACCCCACAAAAAACTGTATCTGTGCTTGCGGTGCCAAGATGACTAGCACTTTAATTAAACCAGGGTTTATACTGGGCTATCCATGCAAACAACTATGTAATAACTACATGAATGGTGGCTATATAACATTAATTATATATATATTACTAGCTAAGCCTGCTCAAAGCAAAAGCTACTACATTGTGATTGTCTCTGAATTTCTGTATGTGCGAAAGAGAAATATGTAGTTTCACTCGCTGCCAGCTGATGACTGGGTACTTGTGTATTATCATGGCGCCCACGATTTCCATCGCAGGGCATTGTACAATGAAAAATTGCGTTGCATCGCATGCGGTATGATCGCATGCGAAGTGACGCGATTTCACCCGATTTTTAATTGTACAGTCACCCAGATGCATGCTTACCATGTTAAATGCCCCCCTTCAGACCCGATTTTTAATTGTATATCGGTAATTAGTATGTTAAATGCCCCCACAATGTTAACGGCCCCCCATTATGAACGCCAACCCGAAGCGTGGCGAGCGCAGCTCTACGCGTCCTACGACCTTTTCATACATCCACGTCGGCGTGGAGTTGATTTTATAAAGTGTGTTGAGCGCAGCGAGCCACCGAGCCCGAAGCGTGGCAAGCGCAGCGAGCCCCGCGAGGGGACGCGTATACCTGTGAAGTTATGCACGTCCGCTCGCCACGCTTCGAGCTCGCCACACTTTATAAAATCAACTCCACGCCGACGTGGATAGTGGGGGTATGAAAAAGTCGGAGGACACGATCCGCCGCCGCTCGCCACACTTCGGGTTGGCATTCATAGTGGGGGGCCAATAACAATGTGGGGGCATTTAACATACTAATTACCCATCAGGGTGGGTGTACAATTAAAAATTGGGTCTGGTGGGGCCATTTAACATGGGAATCAATGGGAAGTCGCGATGCATCGCAACGCATGCCATTATAATGGCATGTGATGCGACGCAACTTTAAAATTGTATACTCAGCCCGGGAGAAGGCTGAAATCGGGTCCATGGCATGCCATCGCATACCATAATTAGTGCTATGCGATGCAATGGGCGCCGTGATAATACACAAGTACCGATGACTGCTTTGGTTACACACAGACACTAGACGTATATAGAAGACTAGGTGATTCATCGCGCCCTACGGGCGCTCTTCACACCGGCGTAGGTGGCTGCGCCCCCTTAATTTGTGAACGTTTGTATTGTGAGAAATATGGTTAGAATTGTATGTATGATGCCTGTATTGCAACTTGAGTTATAGGTGAAATGTGTTAAGTAGAGAGCATATGATTTGGAAGGGGGTATGTATTGTTTTGTTTAATTAAAAAGCGGTTACAGAGTAAGATGTACATTGATAGTGTGGATGGTACAATGACATTTGTGGGTGTGTGGAGGGGGGGTGCGTGTTGTTGAGGTGTGTGTGTGCAATAGTATAGTAGGGTGTTTTTGAGTCAATGGCTCCCCACTGGCGGAGGTCACGACACAGGAAAACAGGAGGCTGGGTAGTGATAGGGGTGTGTGGGCATAAGGGGGACTAAAGAGGAGGGTGGGGGACACTGTGCAGCTTCTGCCAGTGGGTGAGGGTCCAGCGTGGCAGCACAAGAGTACAGGACGGAGACCCAGAGTCAGTGTCTCCTCCTACTGGGTGGGAGTTAGGGTGCATGAGAGCAGGAGGCTGGGCTATGAGGCATGATAGGGGCATGTGGGCAACACAGCGTCAGTGACTCCCCAGTGGTGGAAGTTACGGTTCAGGAGAGCAGGAAGCTGGGTAGTGATAGGGGTGTGTGGGCATATGGGGGACTAAAGAGGAGGGTAGAGGACATTGTGCAGCTTCTGCCAGTGGGTGAGGGTCCAGCGTGGCAGCACAGGAGTACAGGACAGTGCCCCTGAGTCAGTGTCTCCTCCTACTGGGTGGGAGTTAGGGTGCATGAGAGCAGGAGGCTGGGTGGTAAAGCATGATAGGGGAATGTGGGCAACACAGGGTGAGCGGGTCCTCACTGGTGGAAGTTATGGGGCAGGAGAACAGGAGGCAGGGCAGTGATAGAGGTGTGTGGGCATGAGGGGTAGTAAAGGTTTTTGGCTGTTGCTGAGTAGGGATGGGCATTGGTGCAGACGCTATCGATGGTTAGCATTGATGGCGATTTTGCACCCTGCCATCGACAGTAGTAACATATTACTTGGATAACCATCGATTGTTGTAGCTATCGATGGTCATCCATTATATCTGACTGAATAGGCCGTTGGTCAATCAGAACTTGGTGGCGGGACTTCCGGGTGTGGGGGCGGAGCTATGCTCCGTGTCCCGGCACCTTAAAATTTTTTAAACTTGATCGGTTCTCCTTTGCCATCGATGTAGGGAGACCATCTGGTGCTCCCACATCGATGGCAAAAAGTATTCAACATCGGCCATAAACCATCGATTATTTGAAATCATTGATTGTCGATGGGCATCCCTAGATTTGGAGAAGGGTGGGGGACAGTATGCAGCTCCCAGCAGTGGGTGAGCGTCTCCTCGCACTGGGAGGGAGTGAGCGTGCATGAGAGCGGGAGGCTGTATAATAGTGGTATGTGGGCAAGACATTGATAAAAATTGTGGTGCTTGTGCAGAGGACCGTGGGGACACTTCTGGCAGTGGGGGAACCTGCAGCGCGGCAGCCAGGGCCGGATTTCCCACCTAGGGGCGGCACCTGCTTGTGGCGTTACAGGATCCCCCATTGTTACGAGGGTACATGAAATGCGAGAGCGGGGTCGTGGGGGTCCGCTGGGGGGTGGAATTGCCGGAAGGGGTGTCTGCAAATTGCGGGAGGGGGGTGTGTGCTGGGATCCATGATTAGCGTGAGGGGGCGGGGTCCGCAAATCATGGGAGGGGGCACAGGGGGGCTTGAATCACGGGTAGGGGGTACGCAAATTGCGGGAGAGGGGTTGTCGGGGTCAGTGAATTGCGGAAGGGGGGTTGTGGAGGTCTGTGAATCACGGGAGTGGAGCGGGGGGTGCCTTGAATCAAGGGAGGAGGCATGAATCGTGGGAGGGGGGTCCTGGGGGGCTGCGAATCACAGGAGAGGGGGGTGATGTGAATTGCGTGAGGGGGGCGTGAATCACGGGAGGGGGGGTCGCAGGGGGGATCGCGGGGGTCCCGCGAATCACGGGAGGAGGGGTTGCGAATCGCAGGAGGGGTGGCGGGGGTCCGGGGGGGGGTACTGGCAGAGTAGGGGGTGCGGGAGTAATGGTGGATGGTCGGTGTGTACTGTAGCCCTGGCTAGACAGGGGAGGCGATGTCAAGGGGGTGGGGTGTTTACAACGTCATACACATAGAACAATTTTCCCTTGGGGGGGCGGGTTAGTGTATCCCGCTGGGCGGGAATGTTATATACACAGGGGATGAGTGACAGTTCTGGCTAAATATATAAGAGATTTCTAGAAAGTGATTTTTCATGACACTTCTTTTCTCTCCCATCATACTTAACCAAAATCGATAAATGAAGTATCAATTGAAAGATTACATTCTCTGCTTCTGAAGAATTGCTAATTTAAAATTGCACTTTGTATTGTTTGTTTTCAAATTGAATTTAATTACTGTGCGTTGCGACTTCAATGGGGTGTCACATACTTGCCCCTGGGATTATGCGTGTCACCATGCATTGCATAACATCAGGAAACAATAGAACCATAATAACATTTTAAAAACAGTTTTAGATTTCACAATCTTTAGCATAACTTGCTCCTAACAATGGAAGAAATTATACTATAATTTTCAAGGCTTCATTTTAAGGGCATGATTCGCTACCGCTTGCCAAGCAGAGGTTATTCGCTTCTTACTAAGCGGCTTAAAGTCACCCGACTCCCCGCCGAACGCCCCATAATTTGATGGTCACTGACTATCCAATGATTTCTCTCCCCTTCAGAAATAAAAATCAGTCTAAACTGAGTTTTATTCTGTCGGAGTCAGTCGAAGAGAGGGCAGGCACTGACGTCATGTGATGTCAGCTGCCTGCCTCCAGCAGGCATTGGCCCACCTGCATTCCCAGGATAATGGCCAGCATTTTCATTGGGTCACTCATAAAATGCTGGGCTTTCCCCAACTCGAAGAACCAGTGGCTGGCGCCATATCCCTGTTTACAAGGCTGTGGCTGGGGACTAAGAGTTGGGGCACACAAAGGCAGCATGAAGAAAGGCTGCGTACTTTATGGACCTCAGGTGCAGCCAGCAGTGGGGTTCTCAGAAGAAGCCTCTATACACAGGCCCTGATACATCCTTCTCTGACTCTGCAGATAGGTCGCCCAGAGACCTAGAACCCTTTTCTATAATATGATGGGAAGGGCTCCTCCTAATTTATGTTTAAAATTTAAGGAAAAAGAAACAAAATCTACTAGGTGGCCCATGTAAAAAATATGATCCCTTTTTCTACCATCATCCTTAACCAAAATCCATATAGGAGGAACCGTTGTAAATATGAAGTTCTCCGCTTCTGACCAATTGGTAATTTTCAATTGCACATTGTGTTGTTTGTTTAAAAATCCAGGTTAAGAATTACTTTTTTGTCCCTAGAGTTCTTTCTGTGGCTTTGTCGATATGGATCAGATTTGCTCGGCTACTAAAAATGGATATAAATGAACCAGTTCTTGTTTTATTCTACTACAAACCACCAACGTCGCCAAAAAATGAATCGTATTTTTTTTGCATGTAAAATTTTGCGTGGGTGACCTAGACTATTATTTATCCTATCACTTAAATGTAAATCAAAAATTGCTGTGATGTGTGATTGGTTACATACCATATACAGATGTGTCCATAACACTTTCCCCAATTTAGCTTTTAGCATGCAATTTAATCAGTGATTTAACCATGTCTTTTGCTTTTTCTTAAGAAATCTACTAGTTTATGTGAATTTTTTTGAAGCAAAAAAAGAATTGAGAATCCATCTAACTGCTACTTGTGGTATCGATGTGACGTGTGAGGTTTGTGTTTGCTTTGTCAGCTGGAATGTAGTGGTGTAATGTAAGGTGGATTCCCTTAGGAACTTAGAAAACATATGTGAGAAACTTCAGGTGAAGGACCAGAGTCCAGCGCCCAAAGGTGTGACCAGTGATGGAGGAATGTTAACAGAAACTTAGACAATGGCAATTACTATTTAGACTTAGCAGAAAGAAACAGTAGTAACTGTAAAGTCTTTGGACTCGGGTTTTCCAGAGTAGAGTAGAGTAGATTCTGTGACCGGAATGGAACCGGTAGTGTATGGAATCATCATGACCTAAAGGAGTGGCTCGGATATTATGTGAGTAGAGTCTATGGTTGAATTGGAACCGGTAGGGAATTGAATCAGTGAGAGCTGAAGAATGGATGTCTCCACTGATGTCCAATGATGACCATTGATGGATGAATAAAAGATGAGTATCTTGGAGGACACTTGCAGGTTATATGCTAAGATCTGCAGGAGACTTGGAGTACCAATGCCGCAGGCACAGAGTGGGGTGGACCTAATGATGCTGGATACCGATGGTGATTTGTATAGAGATGGACACATTGAAGGTGACTGGGAAAGGGAAGGTACTTGAGAGGGTTGCAGTGTTGAAGTACAGCAATGAAGTGCCGAATCAGAAGATGCAAACAGTAGAAGACAATCGATAGAATCGATGCTGGTAAACAATGTTTGATTGTGTTGATAGAGAGTGACGCAATCTAAGCTAGCGGTTAATGGTAAGGGCTGATGTTCGGCAATTGATGTTTGGCATTTGATCTTTGCAATCAATGTTTGAAGGGTCTATGATAACTATCAATGATGACATTGATGTTGGAGATTGATTAAACTGTAGCTAGTGATCAATTGTAGTGATCAATGATATCGATGGCATCAATCAAAGTTTGACAATCGATGTTTGACAATCGATGTTGATATCGATTGCAAAGAGTAGACAGAGAACTATGCAGGAATGGTACCAGAGGATACCAATAGGGCTCAGTAGGAACTGAGTGTAACCTTCAGGGAGAAAGGAGAAAGTTCACAGAGACCACAGGATATCGCAGGAGCTGTGAAGAAACACAGTTATACTGAAGACATCACACAGGTATCAGAAGAACTTGGAATCAGCTGGAACTGAATGGCTTAATCAGCAACCCCACAGGCACTACAGCAGGAGACCACTGGAGCTGATGAGGCATGCATACAGGTAACAGCAGTGCTTGGAATCAGCTGCAGCTGAACAGCAACTCTGGTAGAAGCCAGACTGTGCAGCAGGAAGTAATCAGACAAAGCACAGGAAGCAGCAAGGCTGTAGACGTCATTGAACTGGCAAATTCCCAGGTCTCAACCCAGTATACTTCTAGCAGGCAGTGTGTGGTGATTGGTTGGGCAATTAGCCAGACAGGCGGACGCTCAGGATTGGCTGTGAATAAACAGGTGACTGGAATAGACATGGCTGCTTCCATGTCCAAAGAAGGTGGGAAACAGTGTTTGTACAGCAAATGGTTGTGGCCTATGATAATGACAGAGGCATAGAAGCCATATGAGACTGGAGCTGACAGGCAGACATGACAGGCAGGGATTGCTGCAGTGTCAGGTGTCCTCTGGAGAGACACTTTAGCATACCTCCCAACATGACCCTCTCCAGGAGGGACACAATGCTCTATTCCTGGACTTCTCTCTTATTGTATGATTACCATCACCTGTGGTGAACAGGTTAATGGATAAGAAAGGTGATTCAACACAGGTGATGGCAATCATAAATTAAGAGGGAAGACCAGGAATAGAGCATTGTGTCCATCCTGGAGAGGGTCATGTTGGGAGGTATGCTTTAGAGATAAGAATATACAGTATGTCTTATTACCTGAACCACGACAACAGGCACTTGAAGAAAATGAAGCAAATATCTGTAGCTCTAAACTCATACATTGTACTGATGCCCTGGTCACACTTAACCAGCTCATTTAAGGTCTTATATTTTATATGATTTTTTTTAAAATTCCTAGCTATGGTAGAAATATTAGTTTTATGTTAAAAAATTTGACATATGGTTTTGTCTTTGATCATGATTTAAGTTTGAATACACATGCTGGTTAGATGTTTAGGAGACAGGTTGGCTTCCTCATTTCTATGCAGCCCTCGATGTCTCTGTCCTATAATATTATTGAATTTCTTGCTCAGTGACACCATAGGGATATATAATGTAATCAAAACTAAACAGGATTAACCTTCAAAGACTCAAGAATGCGACTTTTCATTCAATTGATTTTCTATATAATAAGTTGAAGAGTCTGTGTGCGTGTGTGTGTGTGTGCGTGTCCGTCGCATTGCGGACACACCGTGGCACTCAGAGACACCAAATTTGGCAACAAGATACCTCTGGACCCGGTGGTGTGCACCTCGAAGCCGTTTTTTGGGAAATTTCACTTAGACTTTTAAAAAACACCAAGTTTTAAGTTTCCTTCATTGATGATTTGGGGAAAAGATCGACGATCTGGGAAACCGTGGACGAAGGAACAACTCCACACCTGATTTCATTGCTGTCATTGCATATGACAGACACATTCTAACATTATGGTGAAGGCTTTAAACAATTAGGAAATAATTGAGGATATACATAGACCACACATAACACACACACACGTACACATTGTATACTCACACACACACACAGTACACCACATACGCACACATAGCACACACACACGTACACATTGTACCACACATAACGCACATACACAGTACACCACATACGCACACATAGCACACACCACACACATTTATACGTAGAGCACCTCACACACTTAAGCTGTGTACACACGGGGGAGATAGGGGCTGAAATCGCTGGAAACACACCGCATGCAGTACAATACAAATCCATACACACTACAACACACACCCAAAAACAGTACAACAAACACACAACTCCTGGCTTCAATCAATTCTATGGAGACGGACCACGATAAAATGGCCGCCCCATAAAGCAGACAGTTCTCTGAAACTGTTTGCGGTATGGGGGCGGCCATTTTATCGTGGTCCGTCTGCATAGAATTATTAATTGAAGCCAGGAGGGGAGCCGGGAAGCATAGACAAGTAAGCCTGCGGCGATGGGGGGGTGGCACCGGCGGCCGGGGTGGGGAGGGGGGGAGGCGCCCCCCCATTAACGGCGGGGGTAGGGAGGCCAGCTGGGAGGGGGGGAGGCGCCCCCCTATTAACGGCGGGGGGGGCGCCCCAAACCAAGCTACGCCACTGAGAACACACACACTTAAACATTGCCAGGATATGCACAGCACACTACACACACATATATATGTAGCGCACCTCACAAACTTACACATTCGGCAGATATACACACAACACAACACAACACACACACACATAACACACAACTGACAGTACAACACACACCAACATTCACTACAACACACACCCAAAAACAGTACAATACACAGAACACACACTTAAACATTGCACTGATACACACACATATTATACCTCTAACAGCACAACACACACCCACATTCACCACACACACCCAAAAAACAGTACAACACACACAAAACACACATTTAAACTTTGCACAGATACACAAAGACACAACACACACATACTGTATATACATAGCACACCTCACACATTTACGCATTGGACAGATACATACAATATAACACACAAAACCACATACATTACAACACACACACAAAAACAGTACGACACACACAAACACACAGAACACATAAAAAATAATTTGCCGTTTATTTAACAGTCTGTACTGGCAAATAAAAACTGTACCTAATGTACCATTTCTACTTTGTTCCCCATATCCGTCTCTCCAGTCCTCCAGTTGCACTGAGAAATCTTTGTCCTGGCCAATGCACCTATTGATCAATACAAAGTGGGTACACTGCACTCACCCTGTTAGTCAGTTGGATATCAGGCACTGCTCTGCCTTAAGGGTTTCCCAGACTCTTTTGGTTCATAGATAATGTTTGGTCGATGGGCATGAGCGCTGCATGCATTTGTTTGAATGTTATGAGTGTAAAAAGTTGAAGTACAGTATAAGACTGAGATGAAGATTTGTCATGTTATAGTGTACAATTTACTCAATAAATCGTGAAAAAAATATGTGTACATAGAAGTACAATCAAGAAATGAAAGTAGGATTAAAAAATAAATTATGATTCAAACTGATAATTGTTTGGATGGCGGTGGGTTGCGAAACAAATCTATAGGTGGGGGTATGGATATTGTGGGCATAATTGGTGTTTGGTACACCTATAGGGGGTCTCCAGATGATGAGAAATTTTCACTACAGTGTCACCGTAGGGGGATTTCCAATTGGGGTTCAGGTGGTCTTTTAGGGACCACCTGAAGTCTCTTCTCCTGGAGCCTATGGTCTCCCTCAGTGATTGACTATCATTAAGGGAGACCGTAAGCTCAAGGAGAAGAGACCTACAGGATTGTAAAGGGTCCCTAAAAGATCACCTGGACCCCAATTGGGAATCCCCCTATGGTGACAATGTGACCGTGACACTGTAGTGAAAATCCCATCAATTGAGGGCCCCATGTAGGTGTAACAAACACCAATTATGCCCACAATATCCATACCCCCACCCAGTGCTATTTTTCAGCAGGAACCAGCAGGAACTCAGTTCCAGAACCTCTAATTAAATATGACATCATCAGGAAATGAAAATGTACTTTTCATAAGATAAGTTTTATTTTAAAGTCACCTGTGAGTGTCTTTGTTTCTAAATACAATATATACATCTATCTGTTCTTCCCTCTCTCTATTATATATGTTTTTTTTTGGTACTCTTTACCTAGAACGGCGCCCGCGATTAGAATCGCGGGCGTCGGGGGTAAAAAATCGCGGTCATCGCGGGTAAATCGCGGGTACATAAAAATCGTGTACCCGCGATCACCGCGATTTTCCCATAGGGAACAATGTTAAAAAGCCTGATTGACCGCGATTTTACTTTAAAATGCCTCAATGCCCGCGATTTTCACATAGGAATCAATGTTAAATGGGCTACAGAGCCCAAATAGTCACAATTAACCCTTAAATGCCACCCCAATTTTTGTACGCCACCCCACGATCCACGCCAACCCGAAGCGTGGCGAGCGCAGCGAGCCCGCGAGGGGCGGCGGTACGCGTCCTCCGACCTTTTCATGCCCTACTATCCACGTCGGCGTGGAGTTGAGAATAGAATAGTGTGGCGAGCGCAGCGAGCCACCGAGCCCGAAGCGTGGCGAGCGCAGCGAGCCCCGCGAGGGGACGCGGATACCTTCACAGTTATACGCGTCCCCTCGCGGGCTTCACAGGTATCCGTGGCGAAAAGCGGACACCTGTGAAGCCCGCGAGGGGACGCGTTTACCTGTGAAGGTATCCGCGTCCCCTCGCGGGGCTCGCTGCGCTCGCCACGCTTCGGGCTCGGTGGCTCGCTGCGCTCGCCACACTATTCTATTCTCAACTCCACGCCGACATGGATAGTAGGGCATGAAAAGGTCGGAGGACGCGTACCGCCGCCCCTCGCGGGCTCGCTGCGCTCGCCACGCTTCGGGTTCGCGTGGATCGTGGGGTGGCGTACAAAAATTGGGGTGACATTTAAGGGTTAATTCTGCCTATTTGGGCTCTGTAGCCCATTTAACATTGATTCCTATGTGAAAATCGCGGGCATTGAGGCATTGAATGCAAAATCGCGGTCAATCTGGCTTTTTAACATTGTTCCCTATGGGAAAATCGCGGTGATCGCGGGCATCGCGTCGCGGCCGTTTATGTACTGCCCACGATGTCGCGATCACCGCGATGGGCGCCGTTCTAGGTAAAGAGTACCTTTTTTTTTTATATAATAGATCCACCCCCAGACCTGGAGTTCCTGAACCTATTTTCCAGAAAAATAGTATTGCCCCCACCTATAGATTTGTTTCACAACCCACTCCATCCAAACAATTATCAGTTTGAATCAGAACTTATTTTTCAATCCTACTTTCATTTCTTGATTGTACTTCTATGTACACTTACATTTTTTTCACGATTTATTGAGTAAATTGTACACTTTGTAACATGGCAAATCTTTATCTCAGTCTAATTCTTCAACTTCTTACACTCAAACCTTATCTATGCACCCATTGATGATTGTGATGGCTGGATCAGTGGATTGGCTCGGCGGGTGTAGGGAAGAATTTGGCCCATTGCACCCATTCCCAGTGGGGCATTACAGTGGTGCGGGTAGCGTGCGTCGCGTCATGAAATCATGTGGCCAGGCCCGTGGACCTGCTCCCACACTCAGGGGCTGCCCCACTGTTTGGTAGAGATGCTCGGTGCATGTGCTTTACAGATCCCCAGACCTCAGAGACTGCTGCAGGTTCGGTGAGGGGAGTGGCAGTGGCAGGGAGCAGTGAATTTTTAATTAATTATGGCCGGGTAAGTAACGCCCACCCCGGTCCCTTCGCACTCAGCGCCTGTAATTACACACCCTAGAAACTGTACAATTTGAAAGTATAGAAATGGACGTGTGGCCACGTCCCTTTCTGATTTTGTACCGATTTCTGGCCCTCAGATGTTGGAGAATATGTTATACAGTAGGTGCTAAATCTCAGGAGTGGATGTGGAATTCATCAACACATACAAGTTATCAACTCAGGAGCGCTGTGTTGCAAACAACAACACCACACCTGATTTCATTGCCGTCATTGAGTATCAATGCAAACACATTCTAACATTATGGTGGAATCTATAACAAATTACAATCTTAGGTCTTTGGCACAGCATATTGTAAGATGACATTTTTCAGCAATTTTGGAAATAAAGAAACCCCAAGGGTTTCCCGGGCAACGCCGGGCGGGTCAGCTAGTAGTTAATAAAAGCAGTTCATATGTGCAGTTCTCATTACAGCCATAGCTGTATTATTATTAATAGAAGCTATTTCCTTTATTATCTCTGCATCAGCCAACCACGTCATCTCTTTGTGCCGGTCCCTACAATTACTCACAAAAAACATGAGAATTGCTCTGGACTACACAATACTGTTACAGTTTATTTTCTTCCTAAAAGCAATGCTAATGTCTTTATTCCTCAGGGTGTAGATGACGGGATTCATCATTGGGGTTAATACTGTATACAGCATGGCCACTAGGGAGTCCACATCTGAGGAGTAGGACGCCGTTGGGCGAATGTACATAAAGATAATTGGCAAATAGAAGATTATTACCACTGCAAAGTGGGAAGCGCATGTGGAAAACGCTTTCCTGCGTCCGTCATGCGAATTTATTTTGAGGATGGTTAGAATTATTTTAAGGTAAGAAATCATTACAAGGGTGAAACTGGTCAAAACAAAAAAGGCAGCAATCGAGGACCCAACTGCCACATTTAAGGATGTGTTGGCGCATGCCAGTTGCAGCAATGGTGGGTGATCACAGTAGTAATGGTGGATGATATTAGGACCACAAAAGGGTAACTTCAGGATTAATATTAGCAACGTGACTGGAGAAATAAATCCCACAGACCATGATGCAGCTGATAGACTTATATATAATCTCCTGGTCATAATTGTTGGATAATGTAATGGAGAGCATATAGCGATATATCGGTCATAGGCCATTACAGTCAGAAGCAAACACTCAGTTGCTCCTAAAGACAGGAACATATACATCTGCAAAAAGCAGGCGGAGTAGGAGATGGTATCAAGGTGCATCGAGAACTTAGCCAACATCTTCGGGATGGTGACCGTGGTGTAGCTCATGTCTAGGAAAGACAAATTGCTGACAAAGAAATACATTGGCGTCTGTAGCCTGTGGTCCAGTATGACCAGTAGGAAGATGATTCCATTACCAGAGAGGGAGAAGAGGTAGATAAATAGAAACACACAAAACAGCAAAGTTTGGTAGTTCTGAAGACTCGGGAATCCATAGATGATGAATTCGGTCACAGGGCTGAAAGTTTGATTGGAAGATCCAGATGATGGATTATGTTCTTCATTATCCTGTATGGGGTTATATACAGTAAGTGCAAAGAGAGTAACATTTCATATTCCCACATAATTCATTTTAATTACACACAATGCCACTAAAGGAAATCTATAGCAATGTAATGTTTAATTTGCATTGTCCATACTGGTTACACACTTTATCTCCATCCAAGGCTTAGTAAATAGATCCCAAAGATAGTATTCATTAAATTAAGAAAATTTCAAAAGAACAAGGAAAGCTACCAGAACCAAAAGGTTAGAACCTGGCATATGTTGCAAAAAGAAAAAAAAACCTTCAATCTAATGCAATAACCACAAGGTCTAATTGTCAGTCAAGGAAATGAGAAAAGTCCATATCTGGTAGAACTTATGGACTTATAAGTTATATATAAAAAGGAGAAAAAAACCAACACCCCCTCCCATATATGGGAGAAGACAGATCATCTCTAACTCTAGTCAATGATACTTCCAAAGCAAAAGAAGAGCACCCATTAGTGTGATAAACAAATTTAAAGGTTTTGTACATGAAATTAGATACGAGAGGTTGCGGGAGGTTATATGAGGTCAAAATGTAATTTTCGTAATGTTCAACAGACTAACACATTTACCTGGTGATCACCTGTCTTCAGACAATAGGGTAAGTAATGATCTGTTCCCTATTATTATTATACAGTATAGTCACCCATCATCGATTCAGGGGTGCAGCCAATGGCTCCCAAAATACTTGACTACAAACAGGAAAGGGGGGAACCATACAAAATAACAAAAAATAAACTATTATTCTGTTTAAGTAGGTAGCCCATGGGAAAATTTTGCATGCGAATAGAATACGATTAATTTTATGGTGCGGTTGGTGGTTTATAGTAGGATTAGAGAAGTACTGTACTGGTTCATTTGTAGCAATTTCGAGCAGCCAAGTAAAACTGATCCGTATTGATGCATCCAGGGTAAGAACTCTAGGACAAAGGCAATTTTTAACCTGGACTTTTAAACAAACAATACAATGTGTAAATGTAAATTAACAATTGGTCAGAAGCGGAGAACATAATCTTTAAAATGGTACCTCATTCATCGATTTTGGTTAAGGATGATGGTAGGAAAAGGGATGGTAATTTTCCCACTGGCCACCTAGTAGGTTTTATTTATTTTTACTTACATTTTAGACATACCTAAGGAGGAGCCCATGTCCTCTTACTATAGATGAGGGGTCTGGTCTCTGGGTGACCTGTCTGCAGAGACAGCGAGGGATACATCAGGGCCTGTGTATAGATGCCTCTGCTTCTTTCCCCATTGCTGGCTACATCTGAGGTCCGGAAGGTAAGCGGAATTTCTTCGCACTGCCTTTGTATGCCCCAACTCTTAGTCCCCAGCTACGGCAGGGATTTGGCGAGGGCAGTCCTTTTTCAGCTTCTACTGTGATATGTGTGTGCTTGTCCTGCTGCAGTTGCATGGAGCATCGGGGCTTTGCTGCTGGACAGGATGCAGTGTTAGCGGCCATCCTCCTACTGTGGCCGTGTTCGTGCATCCTGCAGCGAGGATGAGCTTCTAGAGCTCTAAGTAGCAGAGCGGGCTTTGTTTTAGCTCTTAGGTTGGGGGACATGTACCAATGCTGCTAGTCTTATGAGCATGTGGAAAGCCCCATGTTTTTCATACAGTGAACGGATCCGGGCAGATGTAAGGTGGAGCGACTGAGCTTACTGCGCCAAAGTACATTTTTTACTTTGATTTGTAAACAAACAATACAATGTGAAATTGAAAACTAACAATTCATCAGAAGCGGAGAACGTAATCTTCCAAATGGTACCTCATTCATCGATTTTGGTTAAGTATGAAGGGAGAAAAAGGGATTGTTGCCAAAAAGTCCCCCTCTAGAAATAATATATATGATTATGTAACAAATGCATCAGTTTATACAATAGTTTTACAAGAAATTGTTGCCAGACACATCCCCTCTCATGTTAATGAGGTTATGTGGGTGGCGCTGGTGGTGGTGGGGGGCATGGTGATCTGCCTGGTGGCCGCTCGCTTAGCATCATGCCCTTAAAGTGAAGCCTTGAAAGTTATAGTATAATTTCTTCCATTGTTTTGAGTAAGTTATTCTAAATATTGTGAAATCTAAACATTTTTTAAATGTTAATATGGTTCTATTGTTTCCTCATGTTATGCAATGCATGGGGACACGCATAATTCCATCGGGCAGGTATGTGACACCCCATTGAAGTTGCGACACAGTAATTAACTTTGTAAAATAACAATTTGTCAGAAGCGGAAAAAAATTTAATCTTTCAATTGGTACCTCATTTATCGATTTTGGTTAAGTATGAAGGGAGAAAAAGGACGCATCATGAAAAATCACCTTCTACAAATAATATGAATTTTGGTCAATTATTTTTTCTAAAGGTACAGAAAAATTATGTACGAACTAAGAAACATAAAAAAAATTGTGGAGAAGATGTATTAAGCTTGGTGAAGTGATAAAGTTGAAGGTGATAACACACTAGTCAATCAATTCCTATTTGTCATTTTTAAAATACAGCTGATTGGCTGGTGCGTTATCGCGTTCCACTTTATCACCACTTTATAACTTCACCAGCCTTAATGCATCTGCCCCTGTGCATCATTATGAGATATAGAGATCTTCTCTTAGTGGAACTGAAAACACACACCGCAGGTGCACGCACAAAACAATGGGCCATTGTTTTGGGCACATGAAAATTGGAGAGTGGCTACATGGCAATACGGATGTGGCCACATTATGCCACCCACCATAATACCCATATGCAAATGAAGCCACAGACTGTAATGCCCATTACACCACACCATAATGCACATTAAACCACACACCGTAATGCTCATTTCACACGATGCCACACACCGTAATGCCCATTACATGTGACGCCACACACCATAATGCCCATTACACATTACGCCACACACGTAATGCCTATTACATCACACCATAATACCCATTACACCACACACCATAATGCCCATTACACCACACACTGTAATGCCTATCACACATGATACCACACACTGTATTGCTAATTACACATTGTTCCGCACATAGTTATGCCACTGACAACATTTAATGCCGCACACAAAAATGCCCTTAACAAATTAAACCCCCCAGTAAGGCTCTTCTGTTCACCCCCCACCCCTGTGGCCCAATTAGCACTGCTCCTTCCACCTGCTTTAAGTCTCCCCCCTATCACTGCTCCTCCACCTCTGGGCTCCTTTCATCCCCTGCAGTGCCCCACCAAATGCCATTCTTCCAAGTTTCTTTGACCCCCTCAACACTTTTCCTCCAAGTTTATTTGACCCCAAGCACTGTTCATTTGGTCTCCTTCACTTACAGCCCTCGGTAGCCTCTGAAGAGATCCTTCTCCCCACACCCAGCAATACTTTCTTAACAGTATGACATGGTGTGCAGATCAGTGACTGCACCACCTGTGTGCACGCTACTGCTAGGCTCTGTGTGCGGTCTCCTGCACTGTGACGTGTGTGCAGGAGCCGAAGGGGTCGCCTGCTGCACCCGGCGCAGCTTTATCCTTGCTCGGGCCGTGGCTGGGACTTCTCTACTGTGGACAGGACAGCGTCAATTTGATTTAAAAAACAAAAACCCTAATTGACAGCGGGGTGGGGGGCACATGGTATGGCGCACCAGCAGCATATTTCTTAAAAGTAAGCAGTACCACGCCATACCCCCATACTTGCAGCACTGATCATTATTATGCAAGAGATAAATGTAATAGGAATGGAATTTGTTGTGATATATAAGAAACTGTTAATAAATACATATTACATAAATTCCTGCTATAACCTGTGACATACTGTATATACTGTATATATAAACTTAGGGCTCTAAACTCACCAAAATAAACTAACTATACAAATAATCACTTAAATAATGTTTTTTTTGTACGTAAATTGGTCAATGCATTTAAGCTTGAGTCCCATCACTCAGGCTGTGTACACACGGGGGTGATTTTGTCTAATATCGTGGGAAATATGGTCGCTGAGCAACCATATTGCCCGCGATGGGAGTGTGCACCGGCAATATATCGCCGGGTGCGCGCTCCCGTTTTCTCCTCCGTAGTGATCGCTGGTCGCAGGAACATGGCTCCCCCGGCAGTTTCTTTTTCATCAGAGACCATCTCTGGTTGCTGATGAACAGGAGACACAGAGCAATATATCTCCCCCGTGTGTACGGGGCTTAAGGGACCACATTTCACTGCAACAACCATAATCTTAGGAACATGGCAACTGCAGACACATTATAGCTAGACTGAACATGTGCTTGTGTCCTGGTTTAACCCTCTGAGTGCCAACGTTGCTGTGAGATACTCAAAATCTCCACAAAAATGCCAGCGCCGCTCACAGCGACTGTTCCTTTTTTGGGTGCGATATTTAACTGAAATTTTAATTACCTGACTTGGCTGTATTTGTTTTAATTTATACTAAAAGAACAGTTGCTGTGAGCGACATTTGCATTTTTAAAAGGTAATTTGTGGGTCTCTCACAGCAACGTTGGCACTCAAAGGGTTAAAGCTGATCTGCCATCTAACTCATGGCTTTTAAAAGGTGAGACAATCACCAACACAACTGCTGAATTACCACTAAGGAAGCAGATGTTGCAGGTTTTAGATAAATGAGAAAGTTATGATCACAGAATGGTTCATTCAAAATGAACCCAAATATATACATACACTAATATGTAACTATATAACAATGTAATGCAGGGTTCCCTACCTGACCCTCTCCTTCAGGGACACAATACTTTGTTCCTGATAATGTAGGATTGCCATCACCTGTGGTGACACCTTTCTTATCAGTTACCTAGCTCCCCACAGGTGATGGCAAATATACATTATCCATACCTCCCAGCATGCCCCTCTCCAGGAGGACACAATGCTCTGTTCCTGGCCTTCCCTGGTAATGTAGGATTGCCATCACCTCTGGTGACACCTTTCTTACCAATTACCTAGCTCCCCACAGGTGATGGCAATCCTACATTACCAGGAAAGTCCAGGAACAGAGCATTGTGTCCCTCATGGAGAGGGGCATGCTGGGAGGTATGGATAATGTAGGATTGCCAGCACCTGTGGTGAAACACCTTTCTTACCAATTACCCAGCTCCCCACAGGTGATGGCAATCATACATTACCAGGAAAGTCCAGTAATGCTGTGTACACACGGGGGAGATATATTGCTCAGCCATATATTGCTGAGCAATATATGGCTGAGCAATATATTGCTCAGTTTCTACTTTACATCAGCGACCAGAGATGGTCGCTGATGAAAAAGAAACTGCCGGGGGAAGCCCGGCAGTGGTAATCAGCTGGTCGCAGGAGCATGTTCCTGCGACCAGCGATCACCACAGGGGCAAAAACGGGAGCGCGCACCCGGCGATATATCGCCGGTGCACACTCCCATTGCGGGCAATATGGTTGCTCAGCGACCATATTTCCTGCGATTTTGCACAAAATCGCCCCTGTGTGTACGCACCTTAACAGAGCATTTTCTCCCTGAAGGAGATGGTAGGAGGTAGGCGGGTGTGGATCGTTTTATCGACCATAGGTTGACAGTCATTAGGTCGACACCGTTGGGTCGACAGGTGGGAAGGTCGACAGGTGGGAAGGTCGACAGGATTCTAGGTCGACATGGTTCAAGGTCAACAGGTGTATTGGTTGACATGGGACAAAGTCGACATGGGTTTAGGTTGACATATGCATTAGGTCAACATGGGTTAGGTTGACAGGTCGTCTTTCACAGTTTTTGAACCCAAATGTCGACACAGTCAACATTGACACAGTTGGAAGTCAACCATAGGCCCTCGCATCGATTGCTTGCTGTCGGCGCACTATTTTATTCTCCCACCACGCCCTAGTGGATGGTAGGGCATCAAATACCACCTGTCGGCACTTGTCGGCTCAAAAAAACAGTGAAAAAACCTATGTCGACCTAACAACCTGTCAACCTAACCCATGTCGACCTAACGCATATGTTGACCTAAACCCATGTCGACCTTGTCCCATGTCGACCTATACACATGTCAACCTTGACCTAAAACCCTGTCAACCTTCCCACATGTCGACCCAACGGTGTCGACCTAATGACTGTCGACCTAAATGCTGTCGACAATACGACCGTATCCCAGGTAGGCAACCCTGTTGTAACAGCATAAAATCTAACAAAGTACCAACGTACTAACTGCAGCTTTCTGCATAATGCAAGTTGTACAGAAATGAGTGCACACGATTTTATTTATTGTTTTTCATAAAGAAATCTTACCTTATAATGACTGGTTCCCATTTCCCAATATATGCAGTGATAACAGTGTAATGCAGATGTCAGGAGACTGATACTGGACACTAATACATTATTGAAGTTCCCTATAAACTTATGTGACATAAAGTGTTAGAAGTGTTTCAGATACCTCTAGTAAATCCTATTTATATTCTTACTAATACCATATATCAGGGAGTACGAAGGTTATTGTACTGTAATTCTCACAGGTCTGATTAATCAGTGCGCTGATATTTTGTCGCAGTCACCTTGATGATTTTGTTGTTGTGGTGTTTATGGTAATGACAATAACTCACCCTACAGGGACTAATCAAGGACGGGAGCATTAGTGCAGCTTAATCAGAAGTGTCCAGAATTATCCCAGGTACTGTACGTGTATTACATGTCACAATGACATTATAAGAAGCTCTATGGCTCTTGTTAAACGAGTCATTTAATTACAAAGGATATTTATTAGTGATTATATAGGATTGGATACTTTAGTGATTATATAGGATTGGATACATTAGTGATTATATACGGTAGGATTGGATACATTACTGATTATATACGGTAGGATTGGATACATTACTGATTATATAGGATTGGATACATTAGTGATTATATACGGTAGGATTGGATACATTAGTGATGATATAGGATTGGATACATTAGTGATTATATACGGTAGGATTGGATACATTAGTGATGATATAGGATTGGATACATTACTGATTATATAGGATTGGATACATTAGTGATTATATACGGTAGGATTGGATACATTAGTGATTATATAGGATTGGATACATTAGTGATGATACAGGATTGGATACATTACTGATTATATACGGTAGGATTGGATACATTAGTGATGATATAGGATTGGATACATTACTGATTATATAGGATTGGATACATTAGTGATTATATACGGTAGGATTGGATACATTAGTGATGATATAGGATTGGATACATTACTGATTATATAGGATTGGATACATTAGTGATTATATACGGTAGGATTGGATACATTAGTGATGATATAGGATTGAATACATTAGTGATTATATACGGTAAGATTGGATACATTACTGATTATATACGGTAGGATTGGATACATTAGTGATGATATAGGATTGGATACATTAGTGATTATATACGGTAGGATTGGATACATTACTGATTATATACGGTAGGATTGGATACATTAGTGATGATATAGGATTGGATACATTAGTGATTATATACGGTAGGATTGGATACATTAGTGATGATATAGGATTGGATACATTACTGATTATATAGGATTGGATACATTAGTGATTATATACGGTAGGATTGGATACATTAGTGATGATATAGGATTGGATACATTAGTGATTATATACGGTAGGATTGGATACATTAGTGATTATATATGGTAGGATTGGATACATTAGTGATTATATACGGTAGGATTGGATACATTAGTGATGATATAGGATTGGATACATTACTGATTATATACGGTAGGATTGGATACATTAGTGATTATATACGGTAGGATTGGATACATTAGTGATGATATAGGATTGGATACATTACTGATTATATAGGATTGGATACATTACTGATTATATAGGATTGGATACATTACTGATTATATACGGTAGGATGGATACATTAGTGATTATATACGGTAGGATTGGATACATTAGTGATTATATAGGATTGGATACATTAGTGATGATATAGGATTGGATACATTACTGATTATATACGGTAGGATTGGATACATTAATGATGATATAGGATTGGATACATTACTGATTATATACGGTAGGATTGGATACATTAGTGATGATATAGGATTGGATACATTACTGATTATATACGGTAGGATTGGATACATTAGTGATGATATAGGATTGGATACATTAGTGATTATATACGGTAGGATTGGATACATTAGTGATGATATAGGATTGGATACATTACTGATTATATAGGATTGGATACATTACTGATTATATAGGATTGGATACATTACTGATTATATACGGTAGGATGGATACATTAGTGATTATATACGGTAGGATTGGATACATTAGTGATTATATAGGATTGGATACATTAGTGATTATATACGGTAGGATTGGATACATTAGTGATTATATACGGTAGGATTGGATACATTAGTGATGATATAGGATTGGATACATTACTGATTATATACGGTAGGATTGGATACATTAGTGATGATATAGGATTGGATACATTACTGATTATATACGGTAGGATTGGATACATTAGTGATGATATAGGATTGGATATATTACTGATTATATAGGATTGGATACATTAGTGATTATATACGGTAGGATTGGATACATTAGTGATGATATAGGATTGGATACATTACTGATTATATACGGTAGGATTGGATACATTAGTGATGATATAGGATTGGATACATTAGTGATTATATAGGATTGGATACATTAGTGATTATATACGGTAGAATTGGATACATTAGTGATGATATAGGATTGGATACATTAGTGATTATATACGGTAGGATTGGATACATTACTGATTATATACGGTAGGATTGGATACATTAGTGATGATATAGGATTGGATACATTAGTGATTATATACGGTAGGATTGGATACATTACTGATTATATACGGTAGGATTGGATACATTAGTGATGATATAGGATTGGATACATTAGTGATTATATACGGTAGGATTGGATACATTAGTGATGATATAGGATTGGATACATTACTGATTATATAGGATTGGATACATTAGTGATTATATACGGTAGGATTGGATACATTAGTGATGATATAGGATTGGACACATTAGTGATTATATACGGTAGGATTGGATACATTAGTGATTATATACGGTAGGATTGGATACATTAGTGATGATATAGGATTGGATACATTACTGATTATATACGGTAGGATTGGAGACATTAGTGATTATATACGGTAGGATTGGATACATTAGTGATGATATAGGATTGGATACATTACTGATTATATAGGATTGGATACATTACTGATTATATACGGTAGGATGGATACATTAGTGATTATATACGGTAGGATTGGATACATTAGTGATTATATAGGATTGGATACATTAGTGATTATATACGGTAGGATTGGATACATTAGTGATTATATACGGTAGGATTGGATACATTAGTGATGATATTAGAGATGATATAGGATTGGATACATTACTGATTATATACGGTAGGATTGGATACATTAGTGATTATATACGGTAGGATTGGATACATTAGTGATGATATAGGATTGGATACATTACTGATTATATAGGATTGGATACATTACTGATTATATAGGATTGGATACATTACTGATTATATACGGTAGGATTGGATACATTAGTGATTATATAGGATTGGATACATTACTGATTATATAGGATTGGATACATTAGTGATGATATAGGATTGGATACATTAGTGATGATATAGGATTGGATACATTAGTGATTATATAGGATTGGATACATTAGTGATTATATACGGTAGGATTGGATACATTACTGATTATATACGGTAGGATTGGATACATTAGTGATGATATAGGATTGGATACATTACTGATTATATACGGTAGGATTGGATACATTAGTGATGATATAGGATTGGATATATTACTGATTATATAGGATTGGATACATTAGTGATTATATACGGTAGGATTGGATACATTAGAGATGATATAGGATTGGATACATTACTGATTATATACGGTAGGATTGGATACATTAGTGATGATATAGGATTGGATACATTAGTGATTATATAGGATTGGATACATTAGTGATTATATACGGTAGGATTGGATACATTAGTGATGATATAGGATTGGATACATTAGTGATTATATACGGTAGGATTGGATACATTACTGATTATATACGGTAGGATTGGATACATTAGTGATGATATAGGATTGGATACATTAGTGATTATATACGGTAGGATTGGATACATTACTGATTATATACGGTAGGATTGGATACATTAGTGATGATATAGGATTGGATACATTAGTGATTATATACGGTAGGATTGGATACATTAGTGATGATATAGGATTGGATACATTACTGATTATATAGGATTGGATACATTAGTGATTATATACGGTAGGATTGGATACATTAGTGATGATATAGGATTGGACACATTAGTGATTATATACGGTAGGATTGGATACATTAGTGATTATATACGGTAGGATTGGATACATTAGTGATGATATAGGATTGGATACATTACTGATTATATACGGTAGGATTGGAGACATTAGTGATTATATACGGTAGGATTGGATACATTAGTGATGATATAGGATTGGATACATTACTGATTATATAGGATTGGATACATTACTGATTATATAGGATTGGATACATTACTGATTATATACGGTAGGATGGATACATTAGTGATTATATACGGTAGGATTGGATACATTAGTGATTATATAGGATTGGATACATTAGTGATTATATACGGTAGGATTGGATACATTAGTGATGATATAGGATTGGATACATTAGTGATGATATTAGTGATGATATAGGATTGGATACATTACTGATTATATACGGTAGGATTGGATACATTAGTGATTATATACGGTAGGATTGGATACATTAGTGATGATATAGGATTGGATACATTACTGATTATATAGGATTGGATACATTACTGATTATATAGGATTGGATACATTACTGATTATATACGGTAGGATTGGATACATTAGTGATTATATAGGATTGGATACATTACTGATTATATAGGATTTGATACATTAGTGATGATATAGGATTGGATACATTAGTGATGATATAGGATTGGATACATTACTGATTATATAGGATTGGATACATTAGTGATTACAGGATCTCTAGTTTGACAACATTTCATGTTTCTTTTTGAAAACAGGCGGTACAGTATTTCATACCCTACCATTCACTAGAGTGTCCATGAAGAATATAATAATGTGCGGAGCGCAGTGAGCCATGTGAGAGGATGTGGTACACTGATACAGTGTCCATGCCGACTTACATAGAAATTCGGGACAAAAACCATGAAAAACACATGTCGACCTTTTGGCTGTCTACAATAAAGCATGCAGCGGAGTCTTTAGCAGGGCTTTTTGCTGCTGGGTAAACACTTGTTAGCATGGCATGGACTGTATCTTATTGGTCAGGTTAACCACTTGCTTAGTGGTGGTGGACATACAGAAGGATCAGCTCCCAATGAAGCTGCTCCTGGCAATATAATAGGCATTCACTGCCTCACACCATCTGAGAGAAGGGGGTGCACGCATGAGACGCTCACGCACCCTGTTCTGTCAGAGCCCGCCGCTGCCCTCTGCCAGCTGTCCGCAGCTCCCCGCTGCTCCCCCATTGCCCTGAGCAGCCCCCACTCACGCTGCCCATCTCCCTGAAGTGGAGATGGGCAGGGAAGCCGCTCCCTGCCGCCTTGCTAACAGGGATGTGCGAGCATGTGAGACTCTCGCACCTCCCCATCAGATGGCGCTCCATCTGTAAGTATTTGATTTTTCTGCTGTCCCTTGTGTGGCTTATTCCAAGTTACATGCGATGCAGAGGTTTACATATCCCCACTTCTTAAAACAACACAATAGTATGGGGTCACAGGAATAGAGTGGGTGACAGGGAGATAGTAGGTGACTGGGGAGGCAGGGGTGACCAGGAGATAATGGGTGACATGGAGATAGTGGGTGACTGAGGAGGAAATGGTGACAGGCAGAGAGTGGGTGACAAGGAGATAGTTGGTGACAGGGGAGAAAGTCTGGCAGGGAGAGTGGGTGACAGGGAGATAATAGGTGACTGGGGAAACAGGTATGACAGTTACAGAGTGGATGACAGGGAGATAGTGGGTAATTATGATGGCAGGGGATACAGTGAGATTGTGGGTAATTTTTGTTGCAGGGGTGATAAAGGAATGAAAGGGAGTTAGTGGGTAAGTATGGGGGCAGGAGTAACAGGGAGATAGTGGGTGACTGGGGAAGCAGTGGTGACATGAAAGCAGTGGATGACAGGGAGATAGTGGGTCACTGGGGAGGGAGGGGTGACAGGGAGATAGTGGGTCACTAAGGAGGCAAGGATGACAGGGAGACAATGGGTAACTAAGGTGATAGGGGTGACAGTGAGCTAGTGGGTGACTGGGGAGGCAGTGGTGACATGGAAACAGTGGATGACAGGGAGTTAGTGGGTAATTGGTGAGGGAGGGGTGACAGGGAGCTAGTGGGTGACTAAAGAGGCAAGGATGACAGGGAGAGAATGGGTAACTAGGGTGGAAGCGGTGACAGGGAGTTAGTGGGTGACTGGGGAGGCAGTGGTGACATGGAAACAGTGGATGACAGGGATTTAGTGGGTCATTGGGGAGGGAGGGGTGACAGGGAGCTAGTGGGTGACTAAGGAGGCAATGTAGCCAGCAGTCAGCTGTAGGTACAGGGAGAGAATGGGTAACTAGGGTGGAAGGGGTGACAGGGAGTTAGTGGGTGACTGGGGAGGCAATGTAGCCAGCAGTCAGCTGTAGGAACAGCAGTGGAAGGAGTCGCCGTAGAAGTGGGCACTGGGAATTTGCTACAGAAACAGGCAGTAGGTGGCAAAGTAGGCTGCGCTGGTTGCTTCTTCTATCAGCAGCAGTAGGAGGACAGTATACTTTCAGCAAGATAGCATGAGCAGTGTCCAAACCTGTCCCAGTGCTATCCTTTCCTGGCTCCCCATCACCTCACCTTGTGATCCAGGCTTTCTCTTACGCAGTGCGCTAGGGGTGAGTGGCTCAGGGTATCAGATGAGCACATGTTGGGAGGCAGCAGCAGGTAGAGTAGGGACCACAATTCTGTTGATGTGGGAGATGGGCATCTCCAGGTTGTTGGCAAGCCCTGGTGGCTAGCAATGAAGCAGTGTCCTTGGAATGCAGTGGCAGAAGGTGATCATGGACTTTTGGGGTTGAGAGCTTCCTGGAATGCAGTGGCAGAGAGGATTGTGAGAGCCTTACACATGTGATCCCCATGTGCTGGAGGCTTGTGGGGGCTGGGCATTATGGTCAGCGAGCAGTCCAAGGATGGATAAGGAAGTGGAAGCATGGCACCCCCCCCCCCAGCAGTGGGGCACTTTATGTGGCTGCATGCCTAGTGTGATGTTTGGGCCATGCTGTGTACTTCACTCATATCAAACACACAACTGTAACCACATTAACCTTGCCATCCACTGCAAGATGCATCTGGCCTACTGCCCGCCCGCCTGCCTGGGGAGCAGTAACTACTGATGCTGCTTTTGTCAAAAGTCATTGGACACTGACAGCAAATAAATCAATGAAATGTTAACATCAGTACTTTCTAGGTTCACCACATGCAGTGATTACAGCAGACACCTTTCTTGGAAAACTGTCCACAAGTTCCCGGACAGCAGGTGGTACAGTTTGTTTTGCCATTCCACCTTAAGACCAGTGACCAACTGTAGAATGAACCCTATCACCCCAAGTCATCCAAGAGGTTACCTGAGCTGGCCATTCAGTCCAGGTTATAAATTTTCTGTAAAACCAGCTTAAACAACCCTACAGCATAATACAACCACCTTTATGCTTTACTGTAGGTCCTGTACACTCAGATATTCTACTAGCAACCCCAAAACCCAAATGTGCATCTGATCTGGAAAGCTTTATAAATTCATGAACACACACAAACAACCCCCCCCCCCGTGTGCTCACATACACCCGTTACTGTCAGTTTTAAAAGAGATAATATAATATAATTTACAGTAGATCTTTTATTTGTTCTTACCATACAACAACATTAATTTCCCCCTCACAACTCGTGATACTGTTTTCACCAATATGGGTCAAAAGCTGCAGCGAGCTGGCTGTTACTAATTGACAGAGTAGCAGCACAAACACACACCAGTTTACAGCACATCGTTGAAACATTGTCAAACAGCAGTAGCAGAAAAGAAAAGTGGTGCAAGATGAAATTGTCCTTGGGCCGTGTCACCTGCCCTCATGTTGGATATTAAGAAGGAGATAGGGTTGAAATTTAATAGGATCAGAGATTCAGAAAGTTAAAGATTTGATCAAAAATCTCCAGTTTTTTAAAGCGGGAATCATTTACATTTCAAAATCAAACTGGTTTTGCAGTGCAAATGATTGCAGCTTTAAAAATCCTGGAGATTTCTTACCAAATCTCTCACTTTCTGAATCTCACATCCTATTAAATTTCATCCATACAGTTTAACAAACCAAGCACTTCAGCGACAGGGATTGACATTTTTGTGGCTGAAGTGCTTGGTTTGTTTGACCAGATGTCAAAATGTTGTGTCACACTGGTGCACTGAGTTCACTACTTTTCATCACCAGTGGGAATGTTTCATTTTTCTGAAAGTAGTAGTGGCAGGAAAAACTGAAGGAGATGTCATTGTGTCGTGTCCTACTTGATCTGTAACTTGCTCACAATGGCCTTTTGGCATCTTTTAAGATCTGTGTCACTTGGAAATAAAAACATTACATTTAGCATAAACCTACGATCAAGCATGGTCTTGAAAATGTAGTGCACTGAATTCAAGATTTTGACAACCCTTTGGTCCTGGTGAAGCAAATAAAGAACTTCATCTACGAGTCCAACATACTTGATGTAATCACTTAATTTAATCTCTTCTTTCAGTTTTTTGAGCTGCCCTTCCATTAATCCAATTAAAGGAATTACGTAACAAGTTGGCAGTGTCGGAATTGACTTCATAGGTTACTACTTCAAATGGCTTTATTACCTAACATTAAATGGAAAGTAGTCTCTGTACTGGAGTAAGGTATATGCCTCCTCATCTGCCTACTGTATATCATGGCTTGTTGTGTACGTTTGGATGGTTTTCTGTTATTTCTGCATTTACTGAAGAATACAGTTGTTTCTGCATTTAGCATTATATAACATAACATACACCCCCCCAGCATACTGTAGCCGCTGACTCCCATAGATGTGGTATTGCACCGTTAATGCTGCCACTGTCCACTGCCTCACAAGGAGCTGGCATTGTTAGTAGGATACTGCTTCTGCTTAAGGCCTTGCTTCCAGCTCTGACGTCAACCACCTGGGGAGGAGGTGAAGACAGTTAGTCAACGGAGTGATAGAGTAGAAGATGTTGGAGGTGGCATGAACAGCTCAGCGGAAGAGGCCAGAAGATGCCGGATCAACAAAGAAGATTCCCAGTGCCATCTGGTAGAGGAGAAGAAGCACTGCTGACATGGCCAGGATGGGTCTTTGGCTGAAATCAGAAGATGGTGGCTGCTCTTGGCCTATGGGGGCATTATTGTTGGGCCCATTGGTCTGGATCCTTCATATTAGCTGGGCATTAGGCCCATGGCCCACGCTAATCAGGCACTCTGCCCATGGCCCTCATTATCTGGGCATTTGGCCTGAGGCCCCCATTAGCCAGGAAATAGGCCCAAGGCCCTGTGAGTCAGGTTCTAGGCCCAAGACTATTTCTTTAGGCACTTTCTGTGAAAGAGTCCCCTGGGTGTATTGGTTGGAAGGTGAACAGGCTATGCAGCTGTCACCTTCCCAGGTACACCCAGCAGTTGGGGGAACGGTCCAGTACCCTACGTGTAACATCAGTGCACACAAGGCAGTAGTGTCCAGGGGTGTGTATGAGGGGCCATCTCTAGTTGAGTAGTTAGACAGGCACTTAAAGAGACAGCACATTCTTGTACTGTGATGTTATGGTAAATGTTTTCTGTGCAGGGCATAGTTTGTTTTAGAATCATTAGCGTTTGTGCTGCACCACACACACTGTCAATTTGAGGTCTTTGTGCTGTCGTTCAGATAGTGGCTTGTCACACTAGTTTTGGTTGGGCCCTACACAGTGATTTACTTACAGGAACCTGTAAGTGGAGAAGCGGAGGAAGTACAATACTTAGGATGGTGAGTGTCATCTCCGTCCATCTGTCTCTGCTCTGTTGCTTACTACCCCCTTCCTTCAGGGGGGACCATGACGTTGGACCCCGTGCAATGTCGAATTTTCACCAAGTGCTCATAGGTTCTGGCTCTGAGGCCAGTAGTGCTGAGGATGATTTTCATGTAAGCCTGAAGCTCCTTTTTTAGAAATGTCATGGGATGGAGGGTGCATCAGTCTGCGCTAAGGAAGGACAGTACTCACCACCTCTCCTTCCTTCTAGATCTTCGTGTTCGGGTGCAGGTGAATACCAGGACCGTGGTTCTTCATAGCCTAAAGATGACAGGGTGTGGTGCCAGGTAAGTGGTCAAGCTACACCTGCACAGCAGCAGGAACCACACCGCACCAACCCCCTCACATTCAGATAGTTGTCACCCAGACAGAGTGAAATCCCACCCTGTTCAAGCCTGTTAATGACTTGTGAAAGTCGTTAGCTACCTGGAAATCCATTTTAATGATTTTCTAAGCTGGATAGTGGGGGTATGAAAAGGTCGGAGGACGCGTACCGCTGCCCCTCGCGGGCTCGCTGCGCTCGCCACACTTCGGGTTCACGTCAATAGTGGGGTGGCGTTAACAATGGGGGGGGGGCATTTCACATTTTCACATACTTAAAAACCAATAGGGGGCATATACAATGAGAAATTGGGCACATAGGGAACAATGGGAAATGGGCCAATGTAAAATCGCTTCGATCGCATCGCATGCCATTATTATGGCATGCGATGGATGCGATCAACACGATTTTAACATTGAAAGCTCATTTAACATTGAGCCCTATATAAAATCGCGTTGATCACGTCGGTCGCATCGCATGCCATTATAATGGAATGCGATGGACGCGATCAATGCAATATTCTTATTGCCGGCAATTAAGCCCGGTAATTAAAAGAAAATCGGATCCATCGCATTGATCGCATACCTTAAGTTACCTTAACTTAAGGTATGCAATCAAGTACGACGGGTGCCGTGCTAGGAAACAAGTACCATTTATCTATTTTACTTTTGATACCTTGTCTAGAGTCTGAGTGAGAAGGCATTGCATTATCATGTGCAGTTACAGAAGAAGATACTTGACCAGCAGCAGTTCTAGAACCACAAACAAAAGCAAAGACCTGAGCCATTTCTAAAGCCCATTATATGCCTTTTGAAAACATTAGTTGAAGTACAGTACTATTATCTCGATCATCATAATTGGCAGAAGCAAAGCACTAGTACTTGTTTGCTGCTCCTGCTCTTCCATTAACTGATTATGATAAAAATTGATGCTAGCCCTGATTACTTATACATTTAAAAAAAAAAAAAATCTTTTTTTGTTTTTCAACTAATGACAAAACTTTACAGTGCAATTATCAGGGTTTATATTATTAAATTGGTGGAACATTTGACTCTAAACGCATAAAAGTTGTTTTTTTATACCTTTTTATATTTGTATTATATATAAACTGCTGTGAATCACTGCTCTTACATTATAGAAATGGGGGCACACACCAAAAACAGGCCCATTATGTAGGCCAATAAATGGTTTATACAATGCTAATGGACAAAATATGGCGGAATCCCGACTGTCGGAACCCTATACCACACCCAATATGGCTTCCTAGTAAGCACGGGAAGGGTTCTTTACTGTAAGAGAGGTTGAGGTGTGGAATTATTAATCACACAAAATGATGATGGCAAATGAGTGACATCATTTTAAATTGAATTGGATAAATGCGGTCGTCGGCCTTTCTATCTGCCAAACATATACTGGGCGACTTTATTATGACAATGCAAGAGATTAGATGGAATGATTCCCTCCTGATTTGAAATCAATACCTACCTTTTGACCCCATGTGTAATGCAATATGGTTTTAGCTGTGTGTTACATTGCAACTTCTTGCTTGATTTACTTAGAACTCTGATATAGTGTTTAACTGTATAAAGATTGAATTAATAAACTATATTAATATGTAAAAGAAATTGGAGAAGAAGCGCAGATATGAGCAAAGAGTAAATTTTTTTTACTAAAAAGTGCAGGCTCACATACATCATAGAAAACAGCAAACAGTTGCCACAGTGGTATCCAACACGGTGCACTAACGACTTGAATAGCCGGGACCAGCTTTTTCACCGCCGCCGAGGCCTCCGTGGATAGGAACTTCAAAGCACAGCGTTGTAGGTTCAAGCCACGCCCAACGCGTTTCATCATCTAGGGACTTCGTCAGGGGGTGTGGCCATCCAAAGTACCGGTGTAACATTTATAGTGGACCGCACAGCTGATGTTAATGTGCTTACACACTGCCTTAATTATGCTTCAAGCTTTCACTGATACTTATCAATCATTGCTAACAGCCTAGCAGCAAATACAAGAATCAATTTAAAAAGACACAAAGAAAATAAATGCATGTGTCTCTCACACTCATACAAAAAATACATTAAATACACAGAATACAATTAATTTACAACAACTCACAAAGTACAAAAAATGTACAGGTATAAATCTGCAAAATATGCAGATATATGAAAAATACAAATATCATGAAATATATTTAATAAGTTTATGACGTTTAAAAAATGCGTATAGCAAAAATACATTATGCTCATTTTAGCGGGTCTGCATTAACAGTCGTTGGTGCACCGTGTTGGATCCCACTGTGGCAAGCTGTTCGCTGTTATCTATGATGTATGTGAGCCTGCACTTTTTAGTAAAATTTATTTTACTCTTTGCTCATATTTGCGCTTCTTCTCCAAGTTCTTTTACATGTAATTGGGATATCTGAAGCTAAGGTCCGGCTTTTTTGGAGAAAGCTGCACTACATCCTGATTAAGAACGCAACCTCTATTCTGTGAAAATGTGGCTGTGTGCAGTCTGGATCTCCATTTGTCTATATTAATATGTAATATTGTAAAATATAACTATGCAACTCTGCATTGTGTAAACAAGAAAAGACATGCCAGCACTGGCTGCAAACAATGATATTTAGACGGTTCTCTTAAAAAATTATTTATTACCACAAATAATATAAAATGTAAAAAGCAATAAAATATATACTGTAACTAAGACAATGCAAACACAAAATATAAAAATTAGAAAAAATTATCAATTGGTCGCCTAACATTTTTGTACAGTATGTCTGAAAAGAGTCACTCATTAGTAAAACACTGGGTAGAGATTGTTACATATTACCATTGATGGAATCTCCGTGAGTTTTGGAGAGCGTTGAGGGCAGTGAGGTTTCCTTGTATTTGCTGTGTGAAGATGAATCATCTGCTCAAAGTCTTCTGTGTGGATCCTTAGGGATCGGGCTAGGTATTCCAAATGTCTGTTAGACCACTTTACCAATCATTCTGGTGGCGCTCTAGGTATTCAGGTGTCCAGTAGAGATAATTGTATATGCAGATCAATGGTGAATGATAGAATCCCAGTAGGTAAATGAATTTTAAAAAGCTCAACGCATTTCCCCGGATATTATGTATCTTCTGGCTTCTGAAGATACATAATATCCGGGTCCGAGCCGAAGTCAAATTAATTATGGTCAATGTAATTAGCAAGACCAGTGCTTGTAGCTGCTACTAATAACGGGATGCAGTTTAAATCCCGGCGGTTGGGATCTCGGCGTTCAGAATCCCGACGCTGGAATCCCGACCGCCGAAATCCCGACACTTTCTCTCTCTCACTTTCTCCCTCCGGGGGTATCCACGACACCCCCGGAGGGAGAATAAATTAAAGCGTAGCGAGGCACCGGGCCCGCTGCGTGGTGAGCGCAGCGAGCCCGCAAGGGGGGGGGGGGGGCGATCCACGTCCCCCCCTTGTCGGGATTCTAGCGTCGGGATTCTGAATGCCGGGATCCCGACCGCCGGGATTTAATACTGAATCCCTAATAACATATGTGGTCAAACAGAAGCAAATCTTGTCCCTCATCACATAATTAAACCGAAAGATGAAACATAAACACAATTTATTATAATAATAACTATTTATTATTTAATTTATTAACAAATACTTTCTCAATAAAAAACTTTGGCCTAGGGGTGCCGTGGATACAATTCTGATACTACAGGGCTCCTTGGTTCAGCAACGTTTGGGAACCACCGGTCTAGACTGACCTTTAATTTCTCCGGAGTCCGCCAAAGACGGGGCGGGTGTTGACATTCTGTGACCTCAGCCGACCTTCCCGAGCACACATCAGCACGCCTGCCTACCTAGGGGAATGCCAGCATTTTAATGGCGATGCCCGTAAAACATTGGGCGTTCCCCCGCTCTCTGTAAAGCCCTGCGGAATATGTGTGCGCTACTGTATATCCCCTTTGCACATTCGCAGACCCCCCACCATCAGAACGGGGCAAAATGAACACACAGAATCACTAATTCTAATCCAATTTACAGGGGTGTCCTTAATCAGATTGTGGGGTTTCACTTGCCCCATTGAGGCAGCTATTACCCATATGTTATGGAAGCAGGTATGTTTGCAAACCAGTCACAGATGAGAGATAAGCTGGACATTGTCCCAGTTCTACTGTACCTTATAATTATTGAATCCCATTGCAAAATGATGCAGTGATAATAATGTAATTCAATTATCTGGGCTTTCACTGTAATACATTACTTAGGTATATATAATATATATTTTATGTTTCATATCTATCTTTATCTATTTAAGATTGAGTAAAACCCTAATTATTCTCTTCCTAATGATATAAAGAGGGCAGTACAATGTTTGCATTAATTCCCCCAGGTCTGATTAACCTGAGAGCTGACAAGTTGTTGGTGTCTGATTCCGTCTTAACGACTTTGCCGTTGTTTGTGTTTATAGTAATTAAAATATCCCACAATCTGGTTCTTTCCCTACGGGGACTAATCATAGCTGGAAAAGTTGGCGGAGTATAAACAGAAGTGACCGAATTGTTCCCACATGGTTTATGTTAGTGACAATGACATTGTGGAAGGAAGTGCGGCTCTTGTGGGACTACAACCTATAATTACAAAGACTCTTTATCAGTAATTGCATAGGATTGGACACATTGCTCCAAAGGTTATGCGATTAACGTGTCAGACTCGCCCAGCCTTCCATGATATTTATAGAGGACATGCATGTGTGCATTGCTATGTATCATTGTATAATATTATATTATATTCCGTTAGCATAGCAGGCTCTCACTAATTTGATGCCCTAGGCAAGATTTTATCTGGTGCCCCCTTAACACCGCCACCAGTTCTGCCTCTGACCCAGTACAGCGCCCCTCTCCCAGCACAGCACCCCGCTTCATGCACAGCACTCAATACCCAGCAGCATAGATCACAGCACAGCAGCCCTCTCCCAGCACAACTCCCCTCTCCCAGTACAGCATTCAATACCCAGCAGCACAGATCACAGCACAGCATCCCACTCCCAGCACAGCACTCAATACCCAGCAGCACATATCACAGCACAGCGACACTCTCCCAGCACAGCACTCAATACCCAGCAGCACAGATCACAGCAACACTCTCCCAGCACAGCACTCAATACCCAGCAGCACAGATCACAGCACAGCGACACTCTCCCAGCACAGCACTCAATACCCAGCAGCACAGATCACAGCGACACTCTCCCAGCACAGCACTCAATACCCAGCAGCACAGATCACAGCACAGCATCCCACTCCCAGCACAGCACTCAATACCCAGCAGCACAGATCACAGCACAGCGACACTCTCCCAGCACAGCACTCAATACCCAGCAGCACAGATCACAGCACAGCGACACTCCCAGCACAGCACTCAATACCCAGCAGCACAGATCACAGCACAGCATTCCACTCCCAGCACCCCGCTTCCAGCACAGCACTCAATACCCAGCAGCACAGATCACAGCACAGCATTCCACTCCCAGCACAGCACCCCGCTTCCAGCACAGCACTCAATACCCAGCAGCATAGATCACAGCACAGCACCCCTCTCCCAGCACAACTCCCCTCTCCCAGCACAGCACTCAATACCCAGCAGCACAGATCACAGCACAGCATGCCACTCCCAGCACAGCACTCAATACCCAGCAGCACATATCACAGCACAGCGACACTCTCCCAGCACAGCACTCAATACCCAGCAGCACAGATCACAGCGACACTCTCACAGCACAGCACTCAATACCCAGCAGCACAGATCACAGTGACACTCTCCCAGCACAGCACTCAATACCCAGCAGCATAGATCACAGCACAGCAGCCCTCTCCCAGCACAACTCCCCTCTCCCAGTACAGCATTCAATACCCAGCAGCACAGATCACAGCACAGCATCCCACTCCCAGCACAGCATTCAATACCCAGCAGCACAGATCACAGCGACACTCTCACAGCACAGCACTTAATACCCAGCAGCACAGATCACAGCACAGCAGCCCTCTCCCAGCACAACTCCCCTCTCCCAGTACAGCATTCGGTACTCTTTACCTAGAAGGGCGCCCGTCGCGGGCATCGCGGGTACATTTATGTATGGCCGCGACGCGACCGACGCAATGCCCGCGATTTCCCATTGAAACCAATGTTAAACATGGAAATCGTGTCGGTCGCGTCGCGGCCGGCCATAAATGTACCCGCGATGCCCGCGACGCGATGCTCCCGATTTCCCATAGGAATCAATGTTAAAAGGCGCGATGGACCCGATTTTACTGTTAAATGGCTCAATCCACCCGATTTGGCCATAGGAATCAATGTTAAATGGGCCACAGAGCCCATTAACCCTTAAATGTCCCCCCAAATTTTTAACGCCACCCCACGATCCACGCCAACCCGAAGCGTGGCGAGCGCAGCGAGCCCGCGAGGGGCGGCGGTACGCGTCCTCCGACCTTTTCATGCCCTACTATCCACTAGGGCGTGGTGTGAGAATATAATAGTGTGGCGAGCGCAGCGAGCCACCGAGCCCGAAGCGTGGCGAGCGAGCCTTCACAGTTATGCGCGTCCCCTCGCGGGCTTCACAGGTGTCCGTGGCGAGGCGGACACCTGTGAAGCCCGCGAGGGGACGCGTCTACCTGTGAAGGTATCCGCGTGCGCTCGCCACGCTTCGGGCTCGGTGGCTCGCTGCGCTCGCCACACTATTATATTCTCACACCACGCCCTAGTGGATAGTAGGGCATGAAAAGGTCGGAGGACGCGTACCGCCGCCCCTCGCGGGCTCGCTGCGCTCGCCACGCTTCGGGTTGGCGTGGATCGTGGGGTGGCGTTAAAAATTTGGGGGGACATTTAAGGGTTAATTTGGCCTATTTGGCCCCAAATCAGGTCCATTGAGGCATTTAACAGTAAAATCGCGGTCAATCTGCCGTTTTATTATTGTTCCCTATGGGAAAATCGCGGTGATCGCGGTCATCGCGGGCATCGCGGCCATCCCGATTTGCCCGCGATGACCGCGATGACCGCGATTTTTACCCCCGACGACCGCGATTTCAATCGCTGGCGCCCTTCTAGGTAAAGAGTACCCAGCATTCAATACCCAGCAGCACAGATCACAGCACAGCATCCCACTCCCAGCACAGCACTCAATACCCAGCAGCACAGATCACAGCGACACTCTCACAGCACAGCACTTAATACCCAGCAGCACAGATCACAGCGACACTCTCCCAGCACAGCACTCAATACCCAGCAGCACAGATCACAGCACAGCGACACTCTCCCAGCACAGCACTCAATACCCAGCAGCACAGATCACAGCGACACTCTCCCAGCACAGCACTCAATACCCAGCAGCACAGATCACAGCACAGCGACACTCTCTCAGCACAGCACTTAATACCCAGCAGCACAGATCACAGCGACACTCTCCCAGCACAGCACTCAATACCCAGCAGCACAGATCACAGCGACACTCTCCCAGCACAGCACTCAATACCCAGCAGCACCGATCACAGCAGAATCCAGAAACAACCAGCTAGCCTGCACATACAGTACTCGCAGCCTAGAAAACAGGTGAGTGTCACCTGCCACCCCACCAAACACCAGCCCCCCCCCCCCCCCCCCCCTCTCCCTGCGCTGACCATCTAATGATTTCTCTTCCCTTTGGAAATAAAAGTCTGTCTAAATTGACTTTCTTTTCCGCCGCAGATCGCCAAATACAAATACGTCCGCCACTTGCCCCGAGCAGGCAACGCCACGCCCAATAAATGCTGAGTGTTCCCCAGCTGCCGCCCCCACCCATGTCAGTGCAAATGCCTTGGCAAGTGTGATCCTCGCGAAGGCATTCGCACAGGGGGTCTGCGCATGCCCATTACCCTGTCCAATCAAGCCTGAATCCGGCTGTTCATCCACAAAGATGTAAATAGACATTTTGGTGCCCTGTGCCAGCAGGTCTTTCTGTGGCATGGTCACACTGTAGTACCAAATCAAATTACGCCATACAGTAGTGTAACCTTATTCACAATACCTCACATGATAGTGTCCCTTATTCACAATACCTCACATGATAGTGTCCCTTATTCACAATACCTCACATGATAGTGTCCCTTATTCACAATACCTCACATGATAGTGTCCCTTATTCACATTAAGTCGCACAGTAATGTCCCTTATTCCCATTACATGACATATAGGAGGAAATTCACTAAGCTCCTTAAATATGACCGATGCCGGCTACAAGTTCATATGACCAGCATCGGTCACATTTTTTTGGGAAAAAAACTATTCGTAAATAGGGTACTGTAGCTTTACAAACCTGTCATTTTAACATTCGTTTTAGCACGATGGCGTAGGCATGCTGCTGAATTCGTATTTAGAGGCCATATATACAGCCACTAAATACAAATACGAGTCAGTCAGATCCGTGCGGGCTGCAGTGTAAAAAAAATAGTAATAATAAAAATAACTAATTAAAAAAAAAAAACAGCCGTAACCAGCCCCATACTCAAAAAGCCGGTCCTGATTTGAATATCTACATTAGGAATAATAAAATTGAGATCACAGATTCTAAACCAACAAATTCAAATTTATTTAAATATTTGGTACTTGTTTCCTAGCACGGCGCCCGTCGGGTCCCATCACATACCATAACTTAAGGTATGCGATGGGACCCGATCATAGCCGACCGAACCGATTTTAGGGTTTTTAAGACGTTCCCTTACAATTTTAAAATCACGTCACATCGCATGCCATTACAATGGCATGCGATGCGACGCGATTATACCCGATTTTACATTGTACAGCCACCCTGAAGGCTGATTACAATGTAATTTAATTGTATACCCACCATGATGGTTAATTAGTATGTCAAATGCCCCCCCATTGTTAACGCCACGCCACGGTCATAGCCAACCCGGAGCATGGCGAGCGCAACGAGCCCGCGAGGGGCGGCGGTATGCGTCCTCCGACCTTTTCATACCCCCACTATCCACGTCGGCGTGGAGTTGATTTTATATAGTGTGGCGAGCGCAGCGAGCCACCGAGCCCGAAGCGTGGCGAGCGCAACGAGCCCCACGAGTGGGCGCTTAATACATGTGAAGTAATGCGCGTCCCCTCGCGGGGCGAGCTGCGCTTGCCACGCTTCGGGCTCGGTGGCTCGCTGGGCTCGCCACACTATATACAATCGACTCCACGCCGACGTGGATAGTGGGGGTATGAAAAGGTCGGAGGAAGCATACCGCCATCCCTCGCGGGCTCGCTGCGCTTGCCACGCTTCGGGTTGGTGTTGATCGTGGCGTTAACAATGGGGGGCATTTGACATAGTAATTACCCATCAGGGTGTATGTACAATTAAAAATCGGGTCTGGGAGGGCATTTAACATAGGAATCAGCCATCAGGGTGGCTGTGCAATGTAAAATCGGGTATAATCGCGTCGCATCACATCGCATGCCATTGTAATAAGCATATGAATAAACTCATATTAAGTAAAAGATGTCATCTTTTTTTGCGTGACAAAAATGTTACAAATTATTCAAAGACTTAGTAAAGATAATATTTTTAGTCTACCCCTTCACAGCAGGTCATTCAGGTGCATCTTTACATGGGAACTTTGTCGCTCCACAGCGCCCATCTTTGATTGGCACATTTACATGGTAAAACCTTTATATTGATACCCCAACTATATTTTAGTGTTCAGCCAGTCTCTCAAAATTGCTCCCACAGTAAAAAAAAACTTATAGAATTAATAGATATTAACTGTGGCCAGATCATAATATTATTAAGGTGAATAAATGCTTTGATATATGTTTAGCTGGTAACTATAGTTACAGGGGATATGTCACGGGCTGTGTTTGAAAAATGACAGCTAAGAGCTGATTGGCTGGTCCACTTTATTACTCTACAAACAGAAAAAGAAAAATTTGTGTGGGCACTCAGTAGAATGTAATATATTAAAATGTTACTGTTATTCAAACAAGCTAGAAACAGCACCTGCAACGAAAAGGTCTCAGACAGGAAATAAATAAAGTAGAAAATCCTGTCACCTATTTAATAATTGTTTACCACACATTCACCTGAATTGTTGGTGTATAGTAAGTCTTTATTATAGAAATAAGAATTATACAGGAGATAAGCAGAAGGGCACAGGGGATAGAATTTACTGGTGTTGCAACAAATGCCCTCTCCAACACGCACCATCGATCCAGAGATGGATGTCTATATGTCTAAAAAAAAACCATTACATTTTTGAATAAAAGTAAACTTTTAATATATTACATTCTACTGAGTGCCCACACTAAAAAGTGTCTTATTTTTCTATTTCTGTTTCCATCTCATAACAGACTCTGGGAGGCATTGCCCGCTAGTGATCCCTTACCACTCAGGTGATACAATACATAGACTGGGAAATAATAATTAGTTTTCCCCTTGTTACCGTCCATCCTCTCTTGGATGCACTTATAGTAAGGGAAGGATCCAGCACTAGTTCCACCCCTCTATCTTTTCCACTTTATTACTCTGCAAGGCTTAATACATTTACTGCATTACTGCCTCATAGCGCTGAGGTCATGGGTTCGATTCCCACCATGGTCCTAGTTTTGCGGAGTTTGTATATTCTCCCCGTACTTGCGTAGGTGTCCTCCGGGTACTCCAGTTTATTCTAACAATCCAAAAAATATACTAAAACAAGCAAACAAATATGACAGAAAACAACTGCACTCAGAGCAACTACCAAGAAAGTTATCTAAAAAAAACCTCTTTAGGTATTCAATTACAAAAAACAATGGTAGACTGGACTGATTGGTGGTCAAAGTATCGTCCTTCTCTGGTTCCTTTATCCTGTTCTTTTTCCCAGAATAAAAAGATTATAGTGTAACCAGTTTTTACAAATAAAAAATGGGTTCGTATGGAGGTAAATGTCCACCCTTCTTCCCCTATGGGATGGGACGTGGAAAGTTCTTTCTTAATTATCAGGGATACCGCAGTGATGGAGAGAAGAATTCTCTTCTTACATGAAGCTTACATTCATACGTGCTGTGCAAAGAGAGGGGGTGTGGATCCGCACAAGAAGTGGGCAAGTGCCCACGACCAAGATGGCGGACTGAGGAAGCCAACAGGCGAAACGCGTACCTGCCACTGCCAGCCAGGGACAGCAGAGGAGACACCGACACCCGCCGCATCTAGATCCGTTGTCCCCGGCTGGGGAGCACCCACGGGGCTACTGTGAGGTAATCCCTGCTGCAGCTCAGCTGAGCTTGCGAGCGGTTGACTCTGTCGGGTCCCACAAAGCAGGAGCTAACAGCTCCACTACAGTCGTCCACGCTGCAGCACCTTTTTGATTAAGAGCAGCATTAGCTTTCTGTGTGCCCACTCAGTGATTTTGTGTGGATACAGCCAATGACATTCTGCTTGTTACATGTATGGTTTTTATAGAGTCATGTACGCTGCAGCCTTTGTTTGATTTAGAGCAGTTTAACTCTTTAAGTGCCCATTTAAGCAAGTGTGTGGATACAGCCAATAATATTGTGTTTGCTTTGTATACAGTCATCCACGCTGCAGCTTTTGTTTGATTGAGAGCTGTTTGGCTCTCCTAGTGCTTATTTACCCAATTGTGTGGATACAGTCAATAATATCATGCATGGTATATGTATGTACAACTGCTAGGTAGTGCAATATTACGCACCATCCGTGAATAGGCTTCTGACACAGCAGCCAGTCTAATTGAATCACAAAGTGTGTCAATGTATGCCCAATTAGAACAGTCTTACAATAGTAACAGCACCTAGTATCAATGTTACCAGTATCCAATATATGCATTCAGACTCACTGTACCCATTTTAGAAAAAAAATAAGAGCCGCATCTTATTTATAGCTGTGGTTTGACATTGAGGCAACTAATGCCACTGCATGCTCATTGAGAGATCATTATATTGTTTCTGGGGATAATCTCTCCAGCAAAGAGGTTACCAGTATATTATCTTCATACCCATACGGGGAATAGCCACTCAGACTCGGTAGCCAAAGGTCAGGAGAGGAGGAAAATAAGAGTGGCCACTAGTGATTGATAGGACACACTTTGATTGGCACTGACTACAAACAGTGCAATCTGGGTGTGATTGGATACACACTAGGAGAATCAAGAGATGTGAGATTCTATTGACACAGTGTTAATTCTCTTGCAACACAAATTGGTGGTTAGAATTGTTACCCTTTTATTTCTTTTTCCATCTGATCTAAACTTCTTACTTCTTGTCGGTATTGTGTCCATATAATATGGGACTCTCTCTTCAGTGATTCGATGCTTGCAGATCTCTGAAAGCAGAAGTCCCACTAAATGGTGAACTGACAACCAGTTACTGTGATCCACTCCTTTCAAAACACTCTCTCATCCATCCAGCCCGTAATACTGAAAAGCATCAGGGTGACCCACTAAGCTGTATTGGAAAGCAGAAGTGAACTGTACCGTAACTCCCACGTAACGACCAACCTGGTACTCTCATTCAACACCAAGTCCGAAAGGTTACCTGCATACCCCAACACGGGCCAGAATCCAGCAGTCCTAACAAGGGGCCAGCTTACTAACCAGAGAGGAGACTCCTGGTAAATAACTGGTTGGTAACATAGGCAGGTGATTGAACAGCAGATACACAGGCGACACCGGTCATCTTCACGGGGGACTATTCTATCTAGCATTTTTCACTTGACTGGGACACCATCTTTTCTTGAGCATGAGAGTCAATAGTTAATATGGGATCACATTTGATGAGTATGAGAGATTGTTTGGGCTGATGTGGCTGAGCCATTTGTTGATATCTTGCTGAGGCAATTGAAATAGTGCAGATAAGTCCTTTAATACTAAGTGAGAATTGACTCAAATTAAATTGTCACACATTAAAATAAAAAGTGTGAACAGTGTCGGACTGGGGCATAAAGGGCCCACCAGGGAAATGCACTCACAGGGGCCCACCAAGGGGCGTGACTTTTTGAAAGGGGTGTGGCCACCTGACCAGAGAGGAGTGGCTATACACTATGCGATTTTGGGCCAATTTCATCCGATTTCGGCACTTTGGGCCGATAATCAGGCAAAATCGGGCCAAAATCGCAGGTGTGTAACATCTGATCCGTAAATCCCCCACCCTGATAATAAAGCACATAGGTCCCACAGATAATAATACAGCAAATAGCCCCCCCCAGATATTACAGCACATAGGTCCTCCACACACAGATGATAATAGAGCACGTAGGTCCCCCCACATATAATACAGCACATAGGTCCAGGGCCGTTTCTAGACAATTCAGCTCCCAGGGCGAAGAAATAAAAATGCCGCCCCCCCAAAACACATAACATGGTAGTGAAGAAATTGCGCGCGCCGCAGGCGCGCCAAAATAGGGGGTTTGGCGTAATTCCTGCACTTAAGTTGGCGGGCTGAAGGCCACACAGTGACTTAGTACGCCTCACAGATAAAGACCAAACAATGACATGCTACTTAAATCATTATACACTGTTTATCCCTGATACCAATTACACATTACGCCGCACACTGTGATGACAATTACACATTACGCCACGCACTGTGATGTCAATTACATATTACGCCGCGCACTGTGATGACAATTGCCCAATATGTCGCACACATGATGCCCATGACATACTATATAACACTCCGCAATGCCCATGACATACTATATAACACTCCGCAATGCCCATGACATACTAAATAACACACCGCAATGCCCATGACATACTAAATAACACTCTGCAATGCCCATGACATACTATATAACACACTGCAATGCCCATGACATACTATATAACACACTGCAATGCCCATGACATACTATATAACACACTGCAATGCCCATGACATACTATATAACACACTGCAATGCCCATGACATACTATATAACACACTGCAATGCCCATGACATACTATATAACACACTGCAATGCCCATGACATACTATATAACACACTGCAATGCCCATGACATACTATATAACACACTGCAATGCCCATGACATACTATATAACACACTGCAATGCCCATGACATACTATATAACACTCCACAATGCCCATGACATTATATATAACACTCCGCAATGCCCATGACATACTATATAACACACTGCAATGCCCATGACATACTATATAACACACCGCAACGCCCATTACACATTTGACACATAAGTGCCACTTACCTACATGCTCAATGCCAGGGGCTTCATGCTCGATGCCAAGGGGGTCTGAATTCGCTTGTTGCCAAGGTGGACAGAACTGTGCAGCGGCCTGCTCCCAGCCGGTATTTTCAATTCAGCGCGCCGCCGGTGGTGTGCAGCAGGGAGGGAGGATGGTGTGCAGCAGGGAGGGAGCAGTAGTGTGCAGCATGGAGGGAGCGGTAGTGTGCAGCAGGGAGGGAGGGTGCAGAAGGGAGGGTGGGTTGCAGTCATGTGCAGCAGGGTGGGTGCAGTAGGGGGGGGGTTGCAGCAGGGTGGGTGGGTGCAGCAGGGTGGGTAGGTGGGTGGGTGCAGCTTGGTGCAGGGTGGGTGGGTGCAGCTTGGAGCAGGGTGGGTGGGTGCAGGGTGGGTGGGTGCAGCTTGGTGCAGGGTGGGTGCAGCAGGGTGGGTAGGTGCAGGGTGGGTAGTTGGGTGGGTGCAGGGTGGGTAGGTGGATGTGTGCAGGGTGGGTAGGTGCAGCAGGGTGGGTAGGTGAATGGGTGTAGGGTGGATAGGTGGGTGGGTGCAGGGTGGGTAAGTGCAGCAGGGTGGGTAGGTGGATGGGTGCAGGGTGGGTAGGTGGGTGCAGCTTGCAGCAGGGTGGGTGGGTGCAGCTTGCAGCAGGGTGGGTGGGTTAGGCAGCCACCGGTTAGCTGCTCACTTCACCTCTCCCCCTGCCTGTGCTGCGTGCTGGGCCCGGCCCCTGAGTCCCCCGCTCCCCGCTGTGTCTGGGAAAGATGGAGGCGGAGGGTGCGGGCAGTGAGACGTGCTGCTGCTATGTAAAATTCACATCTCCCGCTGGACCGCTAGCCAATAGGCGCTCGCGGTCCAGCAGCCACCAGTGTATTGGCTGCTGGACCGCAAGCGCCCATTGGCTAGCGGTCCAGCATGAGACGTGAATTTTACTTGGCAGCAGCACGTCTCACTGCCCGCACCCTCCGCCTTCAGCTGCCCGCCCCGCCGCCTCCATCAGCACGCCCCCCCCACCCTCCGCCTCCAGCAGCACGCCCCCCACCCTCCGTCTCTAGCTGCCTGCCCCGCCGCCGGGTAAGTCATCCTTAGCTATTGACTACCCGGCGGCATAGGAAGCGTTAGGCCCCGCCCCACTGTAAAAGTGGGCGGGGTCTCAGATGACAGGGGCCCACCGGGGAATCCCCCGGTTCCCCCCCAGGCCAGTCCGAGCCTGAGTGTGAATCGATATAAATTAAATTGTCGCACACCAAGACTAACTATAAGTCAAGCATGTCTTTAAATGTTTGTCTATGTCCTGTCTATATGTTGTGTGTGTTTTTTTGATTGACAGTCAAATGGAAATAAATATATCCCCTGAGCAACAGAGGAGAGTTTGGGCGCTAATTCACCATCCAAATTAATTAATTGAAAAATGAAGAATGACATTTTGTATATATATATGTATATGAAGCTGCAGTTCTCTAAAAATGCACTAGTGTTAGCGCAAATATAAATGTACACACCCACACGTCAGACTATCTAAATTTAATTCGCAATCAGATAAAATAAGAACTATTATAAAAAAGAACTTTTCTATAATAGAACAAGATCCGATTTTAAGTAAAGTCATAGATCCAAAATTAAAAATAGTATTCAAGAAAAATACGAATTTAAAATCCATAATAGCCCCAAGTAATATGAAAACAGATAAAACAACAAGTCTGGATACCAACAAAGAATCTTGGATAAAAAGTAAAATCCCCAAGGGAAGTTACAAGTGTAATCAAAGCAGATGTATCACTTGTAAATTTGTACCAAGGAAAACCACAATTATAGAATCACATGTAAACAAAAAAAGCGGAATGCCATGAAGGCAACATGGAGAAGGTCCAATTTATTGGGGTACACCATGTCAGAAAAACAAGGATTTGGCAGAAAAAGAAGCCGGTACTTGTTTCCTAGCACGGCCACAATCGCGGGCATCGCGGGTAATTTTTAGTGGCCTGCGATGCGACCGACGCGATGCCCGCGATTTCCCATTGAAATGCATTGAAAAAAGTCAAAATCGCGTCGATCGCGTCGCAGGCGGCTAAAAAAGGCTTAAATGGTCCAGACGCGATGCCCGCGATTTCCCATAGGGAACAATGTTAAATGCCTCAATTTACCCAAATCATCATAGGGAACAATGTTAAATGGGCCAGAAACCCCCCAAAACACCCCTGAACAGTGAAATGGCCCCCCAAAATTAGTTAACGCCACCCCACGATCAACGTGAACCCGAAGCGTGGCGAGCGCAGCGGTACGCGTCCTCCGACCTTTTCATACCCCCGCTATCCACGTCGGCGTGGAGTTGAGAATAGAATAGTGTGGCGAGCGCAACGAGCCACCGAGCCCGAAGCGTGGGGAGCGCAGCGAGCCCCGTGAGGGGATGCGGATACCTGTGAAGCCCGCGAAGGGACGCGTTTACCTGTGAAGGTATCCGCGTCCCCTCGCGGGGCTCGCTGCGCTCGCCACGCTTCGGGCTCGCTGCGCTCGCCACACTATTCTATTCTCAACTCCACGCCGACGTGGATAGTGGGGGTATGAAAAGGTCGTAGGACGCGTACCGCCGCCCCTTGCGTGCTCGCTAGGCTCGCCACGCTTCGGGTTCACGTTGATCGTGGGGTGGCGTTAACTAATTTGGGGGGGGGGGCATTTCACTGTTCAGGGGTGTTTTGGGGGGTTTCTGGCCCATTTAATATTGTTCCCTATGATGATTTGGGTAAATTGAGGCATTTAACATTGTTCCCTATGGGAAATCGCGGGCATCGCGTCGGGCCCATCGCACCCGATTTTTTAGTGCATGCGATGGCCGCGATTTTTTACTAACGATGCCCACGATCATGATCGGTGTGGCCGTGCTAGGAAACAAGTACCAAGAAGCCTTTTGGATATTCCAATTACAGACATTAACACCCCTAGGGTTGAATGCAAACATAGATCTAGAATCTTTTGTATAACATTATATGGATAGGACATAATCTGAATTTTTTATTCTAGTGTATGTATGTAGTTTTAAGAACACATTTTATACTCTATTATCATGCAATAATTGTAATAAAAGTACCTTATAGTCCAAGTTAGAAACCATCCGGGGGGTCACTGGACAAGAAAATAATTAGTAAGGTTTCCCTTTCCATTTGGTTCGATGTTTGTCAATGTCAAATGGGGGAGCACTGTGACTCCATATCCGCTGGACAGGAACCCACAGACCAGCACTGTGGGTCTGACCAGTGGACCCACGAGACTTGACAGCACCGAACCTAGGAAAGTTTCTCTATATATATATATATAACTGATTCTACTAACGATGAAAATAGAAGTGATTATCCTACCAATGACCAAAATAGAAATAGTTATGTAATCCGGGGGGGGGGGGGGGGGGGGGGGAATCTTGTATCTTGTATATTTATGTTTATGCTTATAAATTCTTGTGATTTCAATTACCATTCAAATACAAAAGAATTATCTCTTGTTATTTGGAAGCCAACCAAGGACAATGCGAATCGCTAATACCTACTATGTACACATATATGTGTACAATAAATGCCCTGTAATGATGGTAGAAGATTTTATATATATTTGTGATCATATCTATATAACTTATCTGTGCACCCCGGTCTGGAGATGTACTCTATATATTGAATATAAAACCATTCAACAACAAAGACCGGGATAGCACAGTGGGTAGCTAAGTGGACTCTAGTGCAGGGAACTTAGGGTTCGATTCCAATGGAGACTGTTTTTTCCTATGTATATATATATATGTATATTTTTTATATATATTTATGTTTATGGTCTAAGTATATTATTATTTATTATTTATATATGATAAAAACTTGTGCGGTCAAAAGAAGTACAAATTAATATGGCCAAATGAAATAAAATAAAAACAAAACTCCTTTTTTATCTGTGAAAGTCGCTGAGGGGTAATCTGAAACCCACACCTGAATACCTTTACAATTACACAGGGAACACACCTGTGCAATCAATGAAAGCCAATGGGAATTCATGAACCTGGGCATAAATAAGCAACAGAGAGAAACAAAAATCATTCTTTGAAAAAGCCCCCGTGTTGGGCGAAACGCGTTAGCATTGGACCCAGGGAATTCTTTGGAAGTGCCAATACAGCCTGATCACTTTGTTACAACTGTGGACACATCCATGCAGGCCGCGGTATCCACGACCACTTCCCACTTCACTACGCTGACTTCAAGCCACAGCACTCAGCTTCTGGAGAACGCCGGGAGGTAGAGACACGGCATACTGCCGTCAGCGTCTGTCCATCAGCAAGCCGCAGCGGGTGTGAGAGACCCGTCTGCCGCCACCATCGCCTGGACCCACACGCTGCTTTCCCCCTCTCTCCTCCCAGCGGGACACTCCACGCCAACCACCAGCGGGATAATCCAACGCCGTTACCACCATCGGAACACTAAGGGTGAGATCCATGTGCTAAATGCACACAATTATACACAACCCTGTAAAAAAGTGACTTTTCCTTTGGCGAGGGCTGAATCCCCTATAATCTAATTGCCTGTGGGCATCTGACTGTCTTTCACAATTAGTGGGCTAAAGTCGGCTCCTCTGATATCATACAAATTACTTATTAGAGGAATATACAAATACCTACTGGAAGTTACGTGGCCTTCCACAAACATTTCAAAGGCCAAAGTGTGTGCTTTTTATTGTGTTTTTTATATTTATACTTATTTTTCATTGTGTGTATTTATTTATATATATTTTTTTTCAATTGTGTTATTGTACACATATTGATACAAATGTACTAGTACATATACTGCTATAGGTGGCCGCCTATTATAAATATTAATGTTATATTCTATTTAATAAATTGCAAAAATATTTTTTACTTTTGAAATACAAACAGTCTCCATTGTCTCTGATAATTTGAAATCATCCATGGCATAAGAGAGTTTACTATCATTATAATTAAATTAGCGCAGTCTCCCATTCCGTTTGGAAACAGGAGTCAAATGGAAATGTACTAAATGACTGATTAGAAACTGACGAATGCTCCATATATTTTAGATTAAGAAGCCCATTAAAAGTTATGTTTTAATGTAATAACCAAATCAAATTTACAAAACAAAGAGTGCGCCCAAAAAGGCACATTTGTCTTTTGGTTTGGTTCTTGCAAACACCCCCTTCCATTCATACGTGCTGTATCAGACACATAAAGGTATCTTTTAGCTCGAACAAACACACCACCAAAACAATTCAGAATGTACATTATGCTCACAGAGTTGCTTACACGATCTCGCTGTGTATCCTCATATCAGGGTTTCTTTTCGCATAGGATCCAAGTTGAAAAAACTCCAAAGGGTATAATAACTTTTTGAGGTAAATTTTTTTTTTTTAAATGAACAAGCTAAAAATCGGGTAACACACTTAGATGTAATGCATGGACAAGGATAAACAAAAGGCTGCCATATGAATCAGGACACATTCAACCTTAATGAAAAACCAAACCTTCAGTGTGTACCTTAATTAAATAATCACAGAATACCAACGCGTTTCGACATAAAAAAAAAGTCTTTTTTTCAAGGTGTACACGAAACGCGTTGGTGCTTTGTGATTATTTTATTAAGGTACACACTGAAGGTTTGGTTTTTCATTAAGGTTGAATGTGTCCTGATTCATATGGCAGCCTTTTGTTTATCCTTGTCCATGCATTACATCTAAGTGTGTTACCTGATTTTTAGCTATATAAATAACTGGTACTAATATTCTCTGTACATCGCTGCAGAATATGTGTGCGCTATATAAATAACTGGTAATTATTATTATTATTATAATTTTATTTATAAGGTGCCACAAGTGTTTTGCAGCGCCGTACAAAGGAACAATACAGGGATCAAAACTTGGCATAACAAAAATAGAGTACAAATAAAGAGTTCCACAGTTCAATACACATTACAGCTTAAATATAAGTAGTGAGGACTCAATCAACATACTATAAGAGGCTTGAGGCCAACGATGGAGATGAGTATGCGGACGAAGATGGTCAATGAGTGTTTGAGTATAGGAGAGCTGTGAGTGAAATGTGAAGAGAAGAGGGCTTTGAAAACAGGAGGGAAGAGGGCCTTGAAAACAGGGGGGAAGAGGGCCCTGCTCGGAAGAGCTTCCAATCTAGTAGGAAGGGGAGACAGACAGATTACAAGAGGTGCAAGCAAGTGGGTGGTGGCTAGATAGCAGGATGTAAACAGGCAAGAGGTCAGAGAACCAGCTAGTTTATGCAGGACTAGTTTATGCAGTGGAAGGGTACGCTTTGATGAATAGGTGAGATTTCAGTGCCCGCTTGAAGCTTTGCAATGTCGGGGAGAGTCTAATGGATCGAGGGAGTGCGTTCCACTGAAGGGGTGCAGCATGGGAAAAGTCATGTAGGTACTTGTGTATTATCACGGCGCCCACGATTTCCATCGTAGGGCATTGTACAACCAAAAATCGGTCGCAACGCATGCGATCATATCGCATCCGATGCGATGCCACGCGATTGGACCCGATTTTTAATTGTACAGGCACCCAGATGCCTGATTCCTATGTTAAATGCCCCCCCAGACCTGATTTTTTATTGTACACCCACCCTGATGGGTAATGACTATGTTAAATGCCCCCCCCCCCATTGTTAACGCCACCCCACTAACAACGCCAACACGAAGCGTGGTGAGCACATCGAGCCTGCGAGGGGCAGCGGTACGCGTCCTCCGTCCTTTTCATACCCCCACTATCCACATCGGCATGGAGTCTGTTTTATATAGTGTGGCAAATGCAGCGAGCCACCGAGCCCGAAGCGTGGCAAGCAGACGCGGATTACTTCACATACATTCCGCGTCCCCTCACAGGGCTCGCTGCGCTCGCCACGCTTCAGGCTCGGTGCTCTCGCCACACTATACTTCACATATATTCCGCGTCCCCTCACAGGGCTCGCTGCGCTCGCCACGCTTCAGGCTCGCTGCTCTCGCCACACTATATAAAATCAACTCCACGCCGACGTGGATGGTGGGGGTATCAAAAGGTCGGAGGACACATACTGCCGCCGCTCGCCACGCTTCGGGTTGGTGGTGATGGTGGGGTGGCATTAACAATGGGGTGGCATTTAACATACTCATTACCCATCAGGGTGGGTATACAATTAAAAATCGGGTCTGGGGGGGCATTTAACATGGGAATAAGCCCAAATCGGGCATGATCGCATCGCATGCCATTATAATGGCATGCGATGAGACGCGATATAAAAATTGTATACTCAGCCCAGGAAAGGCTCAAATCGGGTCCCATCGCATGCTATCGCATACCTTAATTAGTGGTATGCGATGCGATGGGCGCCGTGATAATACACAAGTACCATCCTGTACTCTAGAATGGGAAGCAGTGATCAGGGTGGAGGAGAGACGACAGTCGTCAGCCGACCGTAGAGGGCGGGAGGGTGTATGAATGGAGATGAGGTTAGAGATATATGGAGCAATGGAATTAGAGATGGCCATGTATGAAAGTGTGAGGTGTTTGAAGAGGATTCTGTAGGGGAGTGGGAGCCAGTGCAGATTTTGTTGAAGGGGAGTGGCAGAATTAGAGCGGCGGGAGAGGAAGATAAGCCTGGCTGCAGAGTTAAGGACAGATTGTAGAGCAGCCAGTTGGGATCAATCAAGGCCGGTGAGGAGAGCATTTCAGTAAGCAAGCCGTGAGATGACCAGTGAGTGGATGATAAGCTTAGTTGCACTCTGTAAGAGAAAAGGCCTGATGTGAGCAATGTTGCGTAACTGGAACCGGCAAGAATGGGCCAGGGCTTGGATGTGGGGTGCAAAGGAGAGGGAGGAGTCGAGAGTGACACCCAGGCAGCAGAGTTTGGAACGGTGGAGATGATGGTGTTGTGATGATGATGGAGTGATAGAGATATTAGTAGGGGGCATAGCTCTGGGTGGAGGAAAGATAATAAGTTCGGTTTTGTCCATATTCAGCATCAGAAATTGCTCAGACATCCAGGATAAGATGGCAGAGAGGCAGTTGGAAACCTGAGAGAGAACAGTGGGGGACAGATCAGGAGAGGAGAGGTAGATTTGGGTGTCATCAGCATAGAGGTGATATTGGAAGCCAAATGAGTTAATGAGTGCACCCAGAGAGGAGGTGTACAGAGAGAACAGAAGGGGGCCAAGGACCGAACCCTGAGGGACCCCGACAGGAAGGATGGAAGGTGGTGAGGTGGAGCCAGAGGCAGAGACTGAGAAGGAACGGTTGGAGAGGTGAAGGAGGAGAGGGTGATCCACAGTGTCAAAGGCAGAAGAGAGGTCCAAAAGGATAAGCAGGGAGAAGTGACCCTTGGATTTGGCTGACAGCAGGTCATTGGTGACTTTCACTAGGGAGTGAAGTGGGCAAAAGCCAGATTGAAGGGGATCAAGGATGGAGTGGTCAGACAGGTAGCTGATGAGATGCCTGTAAACCAGCTGCTCTAGTATTTTAGAGGCTAATGGGAGAGCAGAGCGTGCACCTTTTTGCAAGAATCGTGAATCGTGTAATAAATAAAATTAAATAGACCCAATTTTGCTTTGCTGTTTTTAATTTTAGCTCTGACAGAAACGCCCCCATTGTATTTATAGTGATTTCTCCTCTGTATGCATGTTTTAATTGCCTGCACACATATTAGTATAATCAGGGGTTAAAGTGAGCCGGAATGGGGTGGAACTGCATTCCGCCAGTTCCATTTTGTAGACAGTTCCACCATCCTTCCCTCTCCTTGCCCCACTGCCTGACGTTGCTATAAAGAAAACAGCCAGGCAGAGCGTGAATCACTGGCTCAGCTCCCGGATCCTATGCCACTCAGATGCCAGCCTCGCTGCCGCACAGGCGACATCCACCCACCCCGTCACCACGACTCAGACCGATATCCGGCTGCCAGTGAAGTGACACCCATTGACATAGGAGGTGCAAGGGGGTGGGCACCGCACACTGTGACTGGCTGCCACTGCTGGCTCGTGAGTGTTTCAGCGGCTGCCCTGTGGCTGGCTGCACCAACCGATCAGAGGCTCACCTGCTAGCACCATCTTTTCATATGGCCCTTGGGTTATTATCAAGGAGTAGGAGAAGTGCTAAACAATTGGGGCATCTGCAGAAGAAGAGAAGTGGCAGCAGCGGTGAGTATTGTTGGAGGAATTAGACACTAGGGGCATTGTGCATTAGACACTACAGAGGGCATTCTTCATATGGAAATGGAGGGGGGAGGCATTATGCATATGGCACTATAAGAGGCATTCTGTATATTACTGAGGGAATTCTGTACATGGCTCTACGGGGTGCATTCTGCATATGGCACTACTGGGGGAATTCTGCATAAGGCACTAAGGGGGGCATTATGTATATGGCACTAAGGGGGGAATTATGTATATGGCACTAAGGGGGTATTATGTATATATATATATATATATATATATATATATATATATATATATTTTAGATGGCATCGATCTACATAATATCTTTATTGGTGATATTGCAAATGGAATTGGGGGCAAAATTAGCATTTTTGCAGATGACACAAAGGTATGCAACAGGGTAGACACACCAGGAGGGGTAAAACAAATGACTGATGATCTATGTACATTATAGGAATGGTCAAGAGCATGGCAACTACAGTTTAATGCCAAAATATGCAAAATCATGCACTTACATGATTGCAAAAATTCAAAGACTAAATATAGTATAAATGGCAATATAATGGAAACTACTGAGGAAGAGAGGGATCTAGGTGTCACTATTTCAGGGGACTTAAAGGCAGGTAGGCAATGTAACAAAGCAATGAAGAAGGCAAGTCAGATGCTTGGTTGCATAGGGAGAGGTATCAGCAGTAGAAAGAAAGAAGTAATAATGCCACTTTATGGGTCATTGGTACGACCTCATCTAGGCCCTTATTCTGATCGGTGCGGTAATATCCGCGTGCGTTCGTGCCGCCGATGTTTTGTGTCTGCGCATGTGCAGAGGCGTCTCTGCGCATGTGCGAGCGGGGCGTACGGCCAAATCCCGCATGAAATTTGAACACTCCGAACAGGGGGTGGAGAGGGGCGTGAAGGGCTATTTGGGCTCATTACCATATGCATACGCCCCGCGTTTCATGGGCGTTCCCATGCAAACGCTGGGCGTACGTATGGTAATGCGGCCGTGACGCACGTGTAGGGGGCGGACATATGACATCGCCGGATGTCAGCTGCCCGCCCAGATCCCTGCTTTTGCACGGAAAAATGTCCGTGTGGTCTGAGGTTGCTGGAGCTGGTGGACCACTCGGTCCTGCATTCGATGGTCTGTGACCATCGAATGATGGGGGAGGTTCCCTGAGATAGAGGAGGCGTATTCCATGAAAAATACACGTGCGGTCCGTTCGGCCAGCTTCTTACCGCGTACGGACGGAGTGGCGATCCGTATGGAAGGCGGGGTTTCGCACGCACGGTCCTGGCCGCATATTCGGATCCGGCCGCACCGATCAGAATAAGGGCCCTAGAGTACTTTGTTCAGTTCTGGAGGCCATATCTCCAAAAGGATATACAGTTGTGCTCATAAGTTTACATACCCTAGCAGAATTTGTGATTTTCTGGCCATTTGTCAGAGAATATGAATGATAACTCACAAACTTTCTTTCACTCATGGTTAGTGGTTGGGTGAAGCCATTTATTGTCAAACATCTGTGTTTACTCTTTTTAAATCATAATGACAACATAAACTACACCAATGACTGTAATCAAAAGTTTACATACCCCAGTAATAGCGTGTATTGCCCCCTTTAACATCAATGACAGCTTAAATTCTTTTGTGGTAGTTGTGGATGAGGCTCTTTTTCCTCAGATAGTAAAGCTGCCCATTCTTCTTGGCAAAAAGCCTCCAGTTCCTGTAAATTGTTGGGCTGTCTTGCATGAACTGCACATTTGATATCTCCCCAGAGTGGCGCAATGATATTGAGGTCAGGAGACTGATATGGCCACTCCAGAACCTTCACTTTATTCTTCTGTAGCCAATGACAGGTCGACTTGGCCTTGTGTTTTGGATCATTGTCATGTTGGAACGTCCAAGTACGTCCCATGCGCAGCTTCCTGACTGATGAGTGCAAATTTTCCTCCAGTATTTTCTGATAACATGCTGCAATCATCTTGCCATCAATTCTGACCAAGTTTCCGTTGCCTTTGTACAGTGTCTCACACATCCCCTAACATCAGCGATCCACCTCCGTGTTTCACAGTAGGAATGGTGTACCTTTCATCATAGGCCTTGTTGACTCCACTCCAAATGTAACGTTTATGTTTGTGGCCAAAAAGTTAAATTTTGGTCTCTTCGCTCCAATTGACTCGGTTCCAGAAGTTTTGAGGCTTGTTTCTATGCTGTTTGTAGTTTTGTAAGCGGGATGCTTTGTGGCATTTGCGTAGTATTGGTTTTTTTTCTGGCGACTCGACCATGCAGCCCATTTTTCTTCAAATGCCTCCTTATTGTGCATCTGGAAACAACCGCACCACTTTTTTTTCCCGAGAATCCTGTACAGTATTTCTGAAGCTGAAGTTATTTGTGGAATTTTCTTTGCATCCCGAACAATTTTCCTGGCAGTTGTGGCTGAAATTGTTATTGGTCTACCTGACCATGATTGGTTTACAAAGAATCCCTAATTGTACACTTCTTAATTAGATTTTGAACAACGCTGATTGGCTTTCTAATTTGATCGGATATCTTTTTATATCCCTTTCCTGTTTTATACAGTTCATCTACCTTTTCCCGCAGATCATTTGACAATTCTTTTGCTTTCCCCATGACTCAGAATCCAGACACATCAGTGCAGCACTGGATGAAAGATGCAAGGGCCTTTCAGGAGACCAGAAACTCACTGACCTTTTATACACACACACTGATTACAAGCAAACAGATCACAGGTGAGGATGGTTACCTTTAGTAGCCATTCAAACCCTGTTGTGTCAACTTGTGTGCATGTTATCAGGCCAAAATCTCCAGGGTATGTAAACTATTGATCAGGGCCATTTGGGTAGTTTCTGTTGTCATTATAATTTAAAATGATTAAACACAGTTGTTTGACAATAAATGGCTTCACCCAACCACTAACCATGAGTGACAGAAAAGTGTGTGAGTTATCATTCATATTCTCTGACAAATGGCCAGAAAATCACAAATTCTGCTAGGGTATGTAAACTTATGAGCAAAACTGTAATTACATTAGAGACTGTACAAAGAAGGGCAACTAAAATGGTGCATGGCCTGCATCACAAAACGTACAAGGAAAGATGAAAAGATCTTAATATGTATAGTTTAGAGCAGAGAAGGGAAAGGGGGGACATGCAGGGCCGGATTGACCATTAGGGCACCAGGATCTGGAGGGGTTGGCACCTAGTCTGCCAATCAAAAAATCAAGGGTGTCTATGAAGATCCTTGTTGTACTTAATACTGGTGGTGGCTGTGGAACTTCTAAGACCTCACCTCCAGACTTTCCCTTCAGGCACATTTCCCTACTTGCTGCCCCTTACTCTTTGTACTCTGTTGTGGGTGGCAAATGGAGGCTCCAGGGAAAGCCGGGGACTTTCTCACCTTCCCAGGAGGCTGGGAGGACCACCTGATTTTTTGGGAGCCTCCCTGCTATTTTGGAATGTTAGGCAAGTATGCCTTAAGGAGTTGGAAAGTGGGTATTAGTTGCAGTATGAGGGGAAGTAGGATGACATTTTGCCTAGGGTGGGGAGAAGAATTGCAAGAAGGGGGTCAGGGGGTTACTGAAATTGCGGGAGGGGTGGAGCGGGGCTCCGCAAATCGCAGGGGGGGGTGGAGATCCACAAATCGCGGGAGGGGGGGGGGCGCGAATCACGGGAGGGGGGTCCGCAAATTGCGGGAGGGGGGTTGTGGGGGTTGGTTAATCACGGGAGGGGGTGTCACGGGGTCCGTGAATGGCGGGAGGGGGCGCGGGGATGCCGTGAATTGCTGGGGGGGGGGTGTACTGTAGCCCTGGCTGGGCGGGGGGGAGGTGATGTCAAGGGGGTGGTGGTGTGTATAACACTGGGCGGGAACATTATACACAGAGGGGATGAGTGACAGATCTGGCTAAATATATAGAGATATCCCAAAAAACAGCACGGATAGCTACTGTACACAGGAGGGCACCTGCGCTCAGTCTATGCCACATCAGCACAGAGTATGATTTAAAATACCTCTGACCGCTGTATACACCATACTGCTGTATATGTTATGCAGTGAGTGATAAATTACGCAGAGATATATTTTCCCCCTGTCCTGCAAGCTTTATAGCCGTCACCGATTCACACTGATTATACTTTGGGTGGGGTTTTCCTTCAAAGTGAGATCTATATTGCAGTGTAAAAATAAAGCAGTCAGTATTTACCCTGCACAGAAACAAAATAACTCTCCCAAATCTAATTCTCTCTGCACCTGTTAAATCTGCCCCACCTGCAGTGCACATGGTTTTGTCCATCTAAGAAGGAATTTGCCAGAAGGAGTGAACCAGAACAAGGTCCACTATTCTTTATTTTAATATATTTTGCTGAAGTAAAAAAGTAATTTTATAATAATTCATTAAAAGTTACATTTTATGGTGTACTCTTATTTAGTGCCTCTCATTTTATCTTTTCCTTACATTCAGTTAATTCTGTGTTTGTGGCTGCACCCCCTCCCCAAAAGTATTATCTGTCGCTCATTATACTAACAGAGGGGCCTTCTCCTATAGAATATTATCAAGAACATTAGTCCTAGTGCAATAGTCCTCTACCCAGTCTCCCATAGCAACCAATCAGAAGATTATATTAGCTTCCAAAGGGACTGAACAAATCAGTTCTGCTGATTCAGCTTGGTTGCTATGGGAAACATCTCATCTGCAATAGAACTCACATGTTAGTAAATGTCACCCCTGTTTCCTCTACAACAAGCATTATATGTAGTCATGTTATTTCATATTCATAGTTGTGTCCAAATAAAACCCTGAAACAGCCTAACCCAGGGATACTTACTATTGTGCTGCCCTCTCCGGCAGAGGGCAGCCACCTCTATGACAGAGATGGGTAACCCAGGGATACTTACTATTGTGCTGCCCTCTCCGGCACAGGGCAGCCACCTCTATGACAGAGATGGGTAACCCAGGGTTACTTACTATTGTGCTGCCCTCTCCGGCACAGGGCAGACACCTCTATGACAGAGATGGGTAACCCAGGGTTACTTACTATCGTGCTGCCCTCTCCAGCACAGGGCAGACACCTCTATGACAGAGATGGGTAACCCAGGGATACTTACTATTGTGCTGCCCTCTCCGGCACAGGGCAGACACCTCTATGACAGAGATGGGTAACCCAGGGATACTTACTATTGTGCTGCCCTCTCCGGCACAGGGCAGCCACCTCTATGACAGAGATGGGTGGGGCGGCTGACGGGGAGCGGAAAGGGGCGAAGCCACAGTGTTATGTCAGCCTTTGAGGGCATGGCCAGTGCAAACGCATCCTCATGGCCACGCCCCCCCACTGTGCAATGCTGGTATTGCGGGACTCCAATGACGCGACCATGTAATTTGATCCCACAGACCCCTGCTGATGGGAGGGGTGCGGGAGACAGCCAGAAACCTGGAAGGCTTGCCCCCCTGTCTGGGGGGCCAGGATGGGGTCCCGATTTCCAGGACCCTCCCGGCCGTACCGGGCAACCCTGGTCTAACCTGCTGTTCTGTATATATAACACTGATGTGTGTGTCACGTTACTAACACACCAGCTCACATGGGGGAGAGACTTACACAAGGGGCCTGATTCAGAACTGGTTGTTAGGCTGCGTATACTCGCATCCTAGCAAACAGCTCAGATCCGCCCGACCAAACACCTTCCCCCCAGGCCACAGAATCCCCTCTCTAACATGCGAAGGAAAGTGCACGGGAACACATCCCCTCACATGTGGGCGATGGGGAGAGAAATCATATAACACTGACTCTGACCACAGAATGATGTCTCTCCCCTTCAGTAATAACTGTCAGTCTGAGCCGACTTTTATTACCGTCAGAGATCGCCAAAAAGGGGGCGGGCACTGATGTCATGTGATGTCAGCCACCTGCCCGCAGACTCATACAACAGGTCTGAATCGGCCCAAATATTATATGAAAAATACAATAACACCAAATATACATAAATGTAACACTAAGACCAGATGAGTAAATCAGCCGTATAGAGACCTTTATTCTGTATCTGACATGTTATACTAGTGATTCACATGTGATATTATTACAGATGACTCATCTATAAATCTAAGTGTATCCTAACTGCCGGCAAAGACCCCACACCAGAATACAGGCGCAGGCCTGGTGGGACATGGGGCTGTGTTATATACAGGGAGCGCTATATAATCACCACTATTAATATAATATATAATACAGTATAAATCTAAGTGTATCCTACCTGCCGGCAAAGACCCCACACCAGAATACAGGCGCAGGCCTGGCGGGACATGGGGCTGCGTTATATACATGGAGCGCTATATAATCACCACTATTAATATAACATATAATACAGTATAAATCTAAGTGTATCCTAACTGCCGGCAAAGACCCCACACCAGAATACAGGCGCAGGCCTGGCGGGACATGGGGCTGTGTTATATACAGGGAGCGCTATATAATCACCACTATTAATATAACATATAATACAGTATAAATCTAAGTGTATCCTAACTGCCGGCAAAGACCCCACACCAGAATACAGGCGCAGGCCTGGTGGGACATGGGGCTGTGTTATATACAGGGAGCGCTATATAATCACCACTATTAATATAACATATAATACAGTATAAATCTAAGTGTATCCTAACTGCCAGCAAAGACCCCACACCAGAATACAGGCACAGGCCTGGCCCGACATGGGGCTGCGTTATATACATGGAGCGCTATATAATCACCACTATTAATATAACATATAATACAGTATAAATCTAAGTGTATCCTAACTGCCGGCAAAGACCCCACACCAGAATACAGGCGCAGGCCTGGCGGGACATGGGGCTGCGGTATATACAGGGAGCGCTATATAATCACCACTATTAATATAACATATAATACAGTATAAATCTAAGTGTATCCTAACTGCCGGCAAAGACCCCACACCAGAATACAGGCGCAGGCCTGGTGGGACATGGGGCTGTGTTATATACAGGGAGCGTTTTATAATCACCACTATTAATATAACATATAATACAGTATAAATCTAAGTGTATCCTAACTGCCAGCAAAGACCCCACACCAGAATACAGGCGCAGGCCTGGCGGGACATGGGGCTGTGTTATATACAGGGAGCGCTATATAATCACCACTATTAATGTAACATATAATACAGTATAAATCTAAGTGTATCCTAACTGCCAGCAAAGACCCCACACCAGAATACAGGCGCAGGCCTGGTGGGACATGGGGCTGTGTTATATACAGGGAGCGCTATATAATCACCACTATTAATATAACATATAATACAGTATAAATCTAAGTGTATCCTAACTGCCGGCAAAGACCCCACACCAGAATACAGGCGCAGGCCTGGTGGGACATGGGGCTGTGTTATATACAGGGAGCGCTATATAATCACCACTATTAATATAACATATAATACAGTATAAATCTAAGTGTATCCTAACTGCCAGCAAAGACCCCACACCAGAATACAGGCACAGGCCTGGCCCGACATGGGGCTGCGTTATATACATGGAGCGCTATATAATCACCACTATTAATATAACATATAATACAGTATAAATCTAAGTGTATCCTAACTGCCGGCAAAGACCCCACACCAGAATACAGGCACAGGCCTGGCCCGACATGGGGCTGCGTTATATACAGGGAGCGCTATATAATCACCACTATTAATATAACATATAATACAGTATAAATCTAAGTGTATCCTAACTGCCAGCAAAGACCCCACACCAGAATACAGGCGCAGGCCTGGCCCGACATGGGGCTGCGTTATATACATGGAGCGCTATATAATCACCACTATTAATATAACATATAATACAGTATAAATCTGTGTATCCTAACTGCCGGCAAAGACCCCACACCAGAATACAGGCGCAGGCCTGGTGGGACATGTGGCTGCGTTATATACAGGGAGCTCTATATAATCACCACTATTAATATAACATATAATACAGTATATATCTAAGTGTATCCTAACTGCCGGCAAAGACCCCACACCAGAATACAGGCGCAGGCCTGGCGGGACATGGGGCTGTTATATACAGGGAGCGCTATATAATCACCACTATTAATATAACATATAATACAGTATAAATCTAAGTGTATCCTAACTGCCGGCAAAGACCCCACACCAGAATACAGGCGCAGGCCTGGCGGGACATGGGGCTGCGGTATATACAGGAAGCGCTATATAATCACCACTATTAATGTAACATATATTGACAGTATAAATCTAAGTGTATCCTAACTGCCAGCAAAGACCCCACACCAGAATACAGGCGCAGGCCTGGCGGGACATGGGGCTGCGTTATATACAGGGAGCGCTATATAATCACCACTATTAATATAACATATAATACAGTATAAATCTAAGTGTATCCTAACTGCCAGCAAAGACCCCACACCAGAATACAGGCGCACACCTGGCGGGACATGGGGCTGCGTTATATACAGGGAGCGCTATATAATCACCACTATTAATATAACATATAATACAGTATAAATCTAAGTGTATCCTAACTGCCAGCAAAGACCCCACACCAGAATACAGGCGCAGGCCTGGCGGGACATGGGGCTGCGGTATATACAGGGAGCGCTATATAATCACCACTATTAATATAACATATAATACAGTATAAATCTAAGTGTATCCTAACTGCCAGCAAAGACCCCACACCAGAATACAGGCGCAGGCCTGGTGGGACATGGGGCTGCGGTATATACAGGGAGCGTTATATAATCACCACTATTAATATAACATATAATACAGTATACATCTAAGTGTATCCGAACTGCCGGCAAAGACCCCACACCAGAATACAGGCGCAGGCCTGGTGGGACATGGGGCTGTGTTATATACAGGGAGCGCTATATAATCACCACTATTAATATAACATATAATACAGTATAAATCTAAGTGTATCCTAACTGCCGGCAAAGACCCCACACCAGAATACAGGCGCAGGCCTGGTGGGACATGGGGCTGTGGTATATACAGGAAGCGCTATATAATCACCACTATTAATATAACATATAATACAGTATAAATCTCAGTGTATCCTAACTGCCAGCAAAGACCCCACACCAGAATACAGACGCAGGCCTGGTGGGACATGGGGCTGCGTTATATACAGGGAGCGCTATATAATCACCACTATTAATATAACATATAATACAGTATAAATCTAAGTGTATCCTAACTGCCGGCAAAGACCCCACACCAGAATACAGGCGCAGGCCTGGCGGGACATGGGGCTGCGGTATATACAGGGAGCGCTATATAATCACCACTATTAATATAACATATAATACAGTATAAATCTAAGTGTATCCTAACTGCCGGCAAAGACCCCACACCAGAATACAGGCGCAGGCCTGGCGGGACATGGGGCTGTGTTATATACAGGGAGCGCTATATAATCACCACTATTAATATACCATATAATACAGTATAAATCTAAGTGTATCCTAACTGCCAGCAAAGACCCCACACCAGAATACAGGCGCAGGCCTGGCGGGACATGGGGCAGTGTTATATACAGGGAGCGCTATATAATCACCACTATTAATATAACATATAATACAGTATAAATCTAAGTGTATCCTAACTGCCAGCAAAGACCCCACACCAGAATACAGGCGCAGGCCTGGTGGGACATGGGGCTGTGTTATATACAGGGAGCGCTATATAATCACCACTATTAATATAACATATAATACAGTATAAATCTAAGTGTATCCTAACTGCCGGCAAAGACCCCACACCAGAATACAGGCGCAGGCCTGGTGAGACATGTGGCTGTGTTATATACAGGGAGCGCTATATAATCACCACTATTAATATAACATATAATACAGTATAAATCTAAGTGTATCCTAACTCCCGGCAAAGACCCCACACCAGAATACAGGCGCAGGCCTGGTGGGACATGGGGCTGCGTTATATACAGGGAGCGCTATATAATCACCACTATTAATATAACATATAATACAGTATAAATCTAAGTGTATCCTAACTGCTGGCAAAGACCCCACACCAGAATACAGGCGCAGGCCTGGCGGGACATGGGGCTGCGTTATATACAGGGAGCGCTATATAATCACCACTATTAATATAACATAAAATACAGTATAAATCTAAGTGTATCCTAACTGCTGGCAAAGACCCCACACCAGAATACAGGCGCAGGCCTGGTGGGACATGGGGCTGTGGTATATACAGGGAGCGCTATATAATCACCACTATTAATATAACATATAATACAGTATAAATCTAAGTGTATCCTACCTGCCGGCAAAGACCCCACACCAGAATACAGGCGCAGGCCTGGTGGGACATGGGGCTGCGGTATATACAGGGAGCGCTATATAATCACCACTATTAATATAACATATAATACAGTATAAATCTAATACCCCTTTCACATCGCAGACACGGTTTAAAAACCGGTATTTTAAAACGGTAATTAAAACGGGTCAGAGCCTTAACAGTGACCCAGATTACCGTTTTAAATACCGGTTAAGTGTCATTCACATAGCACTTGAAACGTTTCATCCAGAACACGTTTCAAGTGCTATGTGAGAGCCACTGTGGGTTGTGTCGGGGGGGTGGCGGCGCCACCGCAGAGATCACCCGGAGCAGGTGCAGCCTCCTAAAGGGGCCAGGGGCTGCAGTGCTCTCCTTCCTCCGGCCGGCCCTTTCTCCAGGTGTCCGGGTGTTGCCGCGTCCCCCGTGCCCAGCTTGGCGCTCGCCTCACCTTCCTCCTTTAGGGGGTCACTGTGTCTCTGGCGCCCGGCTTGGCACTCGCCTCAGCAGCCTTCCTTCTTCCTCTGGCCGGGTATCGCTGCGTCTCCGGCAACTGGCTTGGTGCTCCCCTCAGCAGCCTGCCTTCTTCCTCCCGCCGGTTGTCACCCTGTCCCCAGTGCTCGCCTCAGCATCCTCCTCCATCAGCTCCCCTCCGCCACGCCGCATGCTGCTCCAGAGGCATGCGATCATCCTAGCCCCATGGAGATGACAGGCTGTCGGACGGGACGGGCTGGGCTGGCTGGCGGGCGGGAGCTCCGGCGTACCGATCGCCGGAGCACAGGTACAGGGGGGGGGACAACGACTGGGGGGACAGAAGCTGGTCACGGGGGTGTCCCGTAGAGGTGCTGCGCCAGTGGTGCACACCTGGACACCACTGGCGCGCACCTATTGTATAGCAATGGTATGCCCGGAGATTTTGTGTAACGGGTTCTAGTGTGATTGTGTGTCCTGTGTGACATATAGGAGGGGAGGGGGCACCACAAATTGTGCTTGTGCTTGTGTTGTTTGCCTGAAATACCGTTTCAGACAAACTGTACACATTCACATTGCACAAAAAACGGCAAGGAACCGTGTAGGACTCTGCTTTTTACACGGTTCGAAATGCCAGTTAACTTGAAACGGTAAATTGGCTGTGGTGCATTCACAGTGCAGGCTTAAACGTTTTAAAAAGGGAAAAAAACGGCAATATACCGTTTTAAAAGTGCGATGTGAAAGGGGTATAAGTGTATCCTAACTGCCAGCAAAGACCCCACACCAGAATACAGGCGCAGGCCTGGCGGGACATGGGGCTGCGGTATATACAGGGAGCGCTATATAATCACCACTATTAATATAACATATAATACAGTATAAATCTAAGTATATCCTAACTGCCGGGAAAGACCCCACACCAGAATACAGGTGCAGGCCTGGCGGGACATGGGGCTGCGGTATATACAGGGAGCACTATATAATCACCACTATTAATATAACATATAATACAGTATAAATCTAAGTGTATCCTAACTGCCGGGAAAGACCCCACACCAGAATACAGGCGCAGGCCTGGCGGGACATGGGGCTGCGTTATATAGGGAGCGCTATATAATCACCACTATTAATATAACATATAATACAGTATAAATCTAAGTGTACCCTAACTGCCGGCAAAGACCCCACACCAGAATACAGGCGCAGGCCTGGCGGGACATGGGGCTGTGTTATATACAGGGAGCGCTATATAATCACCACTATTAATATAACATATAATACAGTATAAATCTAAGTGTACCCTAACTGCCGGCAAAAACCCCACACCAGAATACAGGCGCAGGTCTGGTGGGACATGGGGCTGCGTTATATACAGGGAGCGCTATATAATCACCACAATAATATAACATATAATACAGTATAAATCTAAGTGTATCCTAACTGCCAGCAAAGACCCCACACCAGAATACAGGCACAGGCCTGGCGGGACATGGGGCTGCATTATATACAGGGAGCGCTATATAATCACCACTATTATTATAACATATAATACAGTATAAATCTAAGTGTATCCTAACTGCCGGCAAACACCCCACACCAGAATACAGGCGCAGGCCTGGCGGGACATGGGGCTGCGGTATATACAGGGAGCGCTATATAATCACCACTATTAATATAACATATAATACAGTATAAATCTAAGTGTATCCTAACTGCCAGCAAAGACCCCACACCAGAATACAGGCGCAGGCCTGGTGGGACATGGGGCTGTGTTATATACAGGGAGCGCTATATAATCACCACTATTAATATAACATATAATACAGTATAAATCTAAGTGTATCCTAACTGCCAGCAAAGACCCCACACCAGAATACAGGCGCAGGCCTGGCGGGACATGGGGCTGCGGTATATACAGGGAGCGCTACATAATCACCACTATTAATTATAAGGGCACGGTAGTGCCCTTATATTAAGGCTGAATCCAACGAACGGATTTTTCCCATAGGGAACTTTTCGGATGGGGTCATGGTGTTTGAGGGACTGCACCTCAAAAGTGACTGGGCGTACTGAGCTGAAATTTGGCATGTACGCGTAGAATCGTCAACCGGTGCTGCATGCCAAATTTCAGGGCGAAATATAAAAAAATGACCAATTGGGAGCGATCTAAACTTCCAACTGCCAGTTTTTTTCTGACACTTCAGAAATGACACTTTGTCACCCATGTTAGTCTATGAGGGTTTTTTTGGGAAGGCATAACTCGGGGTAGAGGAACAATTGAGACTTGGGGTTTGTTTTTTTAGGTAGATATTGTCCCAGTGGAGTGCCTTTTGGGGTTGAGGATTTTCAGATAGGTACAGTTTTTATTAAATTTAGTGAAACGTCCCCCATTATAAAGATAGGAGCTCCAACTTGTTGCGCATGCGCAGTACACAGCCGCCAGGAGGGGGAGTACTTAATAGGCTTCACTTGGGTGTACCAAGATGGCCGCTCAAAGCATGTTGTCCGGCGCAAGTAATTATATATTTATTCCAGTTAGGGGGGGATAGACCGGAATTAAAGGACTCAGGTGACACGGCTCCCGGGGGGGCTCCCCATCCCGCCGCACACCCTGAGTCGCCAGTGACAGGCAGCGGCTCCCGGGGGGCACCCCATCACGCCGCACACCCGGAACCGCCAGTGACAGCGCCGCAGCCGGTGACAGGCAGCGGCTCCCGGGGGGGGGGCTCCCCATCCCGCCGCACACCCGGAGCCGCCAGTGACAGGCAGCAGCTCCCGGGGGGGCTCCTCATCCCGCCGCACACCCTGAGCCGCCAGTGACAGCGCCAAAGCCGGTGACAGGCAGCGGCTCCCGGGGGGCTCCCCATCCCGCCGCACACCCGGAGCCGCCGGTGACAGGCAGCGGCTCCCGGGGGCATCCCATCCCGCCGCTGTATGGCTCAGAAAGAAAGAGCCTACTGCATGCTGCTGCAGCTGGAGTAGATCGGGGAGAAGTCCACACTCCTCCAGCCGGTGACAGGCAGCGGCTCTAGGGGGGGCTCCCCATCCCGCCACACACCCGCAGCATGGCGTTGCACGGCTTAGCCAGGAGGCCTCTCCGTCTTGCTGACCAGCAACTGATCATACAAAGCCAACAGGTATGACCGAGCGGCTGAAGAACCTCTTTTTGCCCCCCCCCCGTGTGTACGCTGTCTCCCCTGAGTGCCCCCCGTGTGTACGCTGTCTCCCCTGAGTGCCCCCCGTGTGTACGCTGTCTCCCCTGAGTGCCCCCCGTGTGTACGCTGTCTCCCCTGAGTGCCCCCCGTGTGTACGCTGTCTCCCCTGAGTGCCCCCGTGTGTACGCTGTCTCCCCTGAGTGCCCCCCGTGTGTACGCTGTCTCCCCTGAGTGCCCCCCGTGTGTACGCTGTCTCCCCTGAGTGCCCCCCGTGTGTACGCTGTCTCCCCTGAGTGCCCCCGTGTGTACGCTGTCTCCCCTGAGTGCCCCCGTGTGTACGCTGTCTCACCTGAGTGCCCCCGTGTGTACGCTGTCTCCCCTGAGTGCCCCCCGTGTGTACGCTGTCTCCCCTGAGTGCCCCCCGTGTGTACGCTGTCTCCCCTGAGTGCCCCCGTGTGTACGCTGTCTCCCCTGAGTGCCCCCCGTGTGTACGCTGTCTCCCCTGAGTGCCCCCCGTGTGTACGCTGTCTCCCCTGAGTGCCCCCCGTGTGTACGCTGTCTCCCCTGAGTGCCCCCGTGTGTACGCTGTCTCCCCTGAGTGCCCCCGTGTGTACGCTGTCTCCCCTGAGTGCCCCCGTGTGTACGCTGTCTCCCCTGAGTGCCCCCCGTGTGTACGCTGTCTCCCCTGAGTGCCCCCGTGTGTACGCTGTCTCCCCTGAGTGCCCCCCGTGTGTACGCTGTCTCCCCTGAGTGCCCCCGTGTGTACGCTGTCTCCCCTGAGTGCCCCCCGTGTGTACGCTGTCTCCCCTGAGTGCCCCCCGTGTGTACGCTGTCTCCCCTGAGTGCCCCCCGTGTGTACGCTGTCTCCCCTGAGTGCCCCCCGTGTGTACGCTGTCTCCCCTGAGTGCCCCCCGTGTGTACGCTGTCTCCCCTGAGTGCCCCCCGTGTGTACGCTGTCTCCCCTGAGTGCCCCCCGTGTGTACGCTGTCTCCCCTGAGTGCCCCCCGTGTGTACGCTGTCTCCCCTGAGTGCCCCCCGTGTGTACGCTGTCTCCCCTGAGTGCCCCCCGTGTGTACGCTGTCTCCCCTGAGTGCCCCCCGTGTGTACGCTGTCTCCCCTGAGTGCCCCCCGTGTGTACGCTGTCTCCCCGGAGTGCCCCCCGTGTGTACGCTGTCTCCCCTGAGTGCCCCCCCCGTGTGTACGCTGTCTCCCCTGAGTGCCCCCCGTGTGTACGCTGTCTCCCCTGAGTGCCCCCCGTGTGTACGCTGTCTCCCCTGAGTGCCCCCGTGTGTACGCTGTCTCCCCTGAGTGCCCCCCGTGTGTACGCTGTCTCCCCTGAGTGCCCCCCATGTGTACGCTGTCTCCCCTGAGTGCCCCCCGTGTGTACGCTGTCTCCCCTGAGTGCCCCCCGTGTGTACGCTGTCTCCCCTGAGTGCCCCCGTGTGTACGCTGTCTCCCCTGAGTGCCCCCGTGTGTACGCTGTCTCCCCTGAGTGCCCCCCGTGTGTACGCTGTCTCCCCTTAGTGCACCATGCAGTGTGTACGCTGTGCCCTTTAATATTATTATTATATTTCCTGCCTAGATGCTGACCACCCCATGGTACCGCCGGGACTAAGGCGCTTCCTTGAGTTGCCTCCGCCACCGGGAAGGCAGAAAGAAGCCACTTGGGCCTTCAGAGGAGCAGCTGCACCCAGGTAAATCCGTCCCCCCACTGTCCCTGTGTGTACCCTGTCCCCCACCCTACTGTCCCTGTGTGTACCAAGTGCCCCCGTGTGTGCGCTGTCCCCCCCAAGTGTGCCCGCCATGTGTATGCTGTCCCCCCCCAGTGCCCTCTCCTCCGTGTGTACGCTGTACCCCCGTCACAGCCCCCAAGTGTACGCTGTCCTCCCGTCACAGCCCCCAAGTGTACGCTGTCATCCCGTCACAGCCCCCAAGTGTACGCTATCCCCCCGTCACAGCCCCCAAGTGTACGCTGTCCCCCCGTCACTGCCCCCAAGTGTACGCTGTCCCCCCGTCACTGCCCCCCCAAGTGTACCCTGCCCCCCCCAGTGCCCCCCCAAGTGTACGCCATCCCCCCGTCACTGCCCCCAAGTGTACGCTGTCCCCCCCAGTGCCCCCCCCCAAGTGTACGCCTTCCCCCCGTCACTGCCCCCAAGTGTACGCTGTCCCCCCGTCACTGCCCCCAAGTGTACGCTGTCCCCCCGTCACTGCCCCCAAGTGTACGCTGTCCCCCCGTCACTGCCCCCAAGTGTACGCTGTCCCCCCATCACTGCCCCCGTGTGTACGCTGTCTCCCCTGATTGTCCCCCGTGTGTACGCTGTCTCCCCCCAGTGCCCCCCGTGTGTACGCTGTCTCCCCCGAGTGCCCCCCGTGTGTACGCTGTCTCCCCCCAGTGCCCCCCGTGTGTACGCTGTCTCCCCCCATTGCCCCCGTGTGTACTCTTTCTCCCCCCAGTGCCCCCCGTGTGTATGCTGTCTCCCCCCAGTGCCCCCCGTGTGTACGCTGTCTCCCCCCAGTGCCCCCCGTGTGTACGCTGTCTCCCCCCAGTGCCCCCCGTGTGTACGCTGTCTTCCCCCAGTGCCCCCCGTGTGTACGCTGTCTCCCCCCAGTGCCCCCCGTGTGTACGCTGTGTCCCCTTAGTGCACCATGCAGTGTGTACGTTGTGCCCCCCGCCGTGTGTACGCTGTGCCCTTTAATATTATTATTATTATATTTCCTGCCTAGATGCTGACCACCCCATGGTACCGCCAGGACTAAGGCGCTTCCTTGAGTTGCCTCCGCCACCGGGAAGGCAGAAAGAAGCCACTTGGGCCTTCAGAGGAGCAGCTGCACCCAGGTAAATCCGTCCCCCCACTGTCCCTGTGTGTACCCTGTCCCCCACCCCACTGTCCCTGTGTGTACCAAGTGCCCCCGTGTGTGCGCTGTCCCACCCAAGTGCGCCCGCCGTGTGTACGCTGTCCCCCCCAGTGCCCCCTCCTCCGTGTGTACGCTGTCCCCCCCCAGTGCCCCCCCCCCAAGTGTACGCTGTCACCCTGTCACTGCCCCCAAGTGTACGCTGTCCTCCCGTCACTGCCCCCTAGTGTACGCTGTCCCCCCGTCACTGCCCCCAAGTGTACGCTGTCCCCTCGTCACTGCCCCCAAGTGTACGCTGTCCCCTCGTCACTGCCCCCAAGTGTACGCTGTCCCCTCGTCACTGCCCCCAAGTGTACGCTGTCCCCCCGTCACTGCCCCCAAGTGTACGCTGTCCCCCCCGTCACTGCCCCCCCAAGTGTACGCTGCCCCCCCAGTGCCCCCCCCAAGTGTACGCTGTCCCCCCCAGTGCCCCCCCAAGTGTACGCTGTCCCCCCGTCACTGCCCCCAAGTGTACGCTGTCCCCCCGTCACTGCCCCCAAGTGTACGCTGTCCCCCCGTCACTGCCCCCAAGTGTACGCTGTCCCCCCGTCACTGCCCCCAAGTGTACGCTGTCCCCCCGTCACTGCCCCCAAGTGTACGCTGTCCCCCCGTCACTGCCCCCAAGTGTACGCTGTCCCCCCGTCACTGCCCCCAAGTGTACGCTGTCCCCCCGTCACTGCCCCCAAGTGTACGCTGTCCCCCGTCACTGCCCCCAAGTGTACGCTGTCCCCCCGTCACTGCCCCCAAGTGTACGCTGTCCCCCCGTCACTGCCCCCAAGTGTACGCTGTCCCCCCGTCACTGCCCCCAAGTGTACGCTGTCCCCCCGTCACTGCCCCCAAGTGTACGCTGTCCCCCCGTCACTGCCCCCAAGTGTACGCTGTCCCCCCGTCACTGCCGCCAAGTGTACGCTGTCCCCCCGTCACTGCCGCCAAGTGTACGCTGTCCCCCCGTCACTGCCGCCAAGTGTACGCTGTCCCCCCGTCACTGCCCCCAAGTGTACGCTGTCCCCCCGTCACTGCCCCCAAGTGTACGCTGTGCCCACGTCACTGCCCCCAAGTGTACGCTGTCACCCCGTCACTGCCCCCAAGTGTACGCTGTCACCCCGTCACTGCCCCCAAGTGTACGCTGTGCCCCCGTCACTGCCCCCAAGTGTACGCTGTCCCCCCGTCACTGCCCCCAAGTGTACGCTGTCCCCCCGTCACTGCCCCCAAGTGTACGCTGTCCCCCCGTCACTGCCCCCAAGTGTACGCTGTCCCCCCGTCACTGCCCCCAAGTGTACGCTGTCCCCCCGTCACTGCCCCCAAGTGTACGCTGTCCCCCCGTCACTGCCCCCAAGTGTACGCTGTCCCCCCGTCACTGCCCCCAAGTGTACGCTGTCCCCACGTCACTGCCCCCAAGTGTACGCTGTCACCCCGTCACTGCCCCCAAGTGTACGCTGTCCCCCCGTCACTGCCCCCAAGTGTACGCTGTCCCCCCGTCACTGCCCCCAAGTGTACGCTGTCCCCCCGTCACTGCCCCCAAGTGTACGCTGTCCCCCCGTCACTGCCCCCAAGTGTACGCTGTCCAACCGTCACTGCCCCCAAGTGTACGCTGTCCCCCCGTCACTGCCCCCAAGTGTACGCTGTCCCCCCGTCACTGCCCCCAAGTGTACGCTGTCCCCCCGTCACTGCCCCCAAGTGTACGCTGTCCCCCCGTCACTGCCCCCAAGTGTACGCTGTCCCCCCGTCACTGCCCCCAAGTGTACGCTGTCCCCCCGTCACTGCCCCCAAGTGTACGCTGTCCCCCCGTCACTGCCCCCAAGTGTACGCTGTCCCCCCCGTCACTGCCGCCAAGTGTACGCTGTCCCCCCGTCACTGCCGCCAAGTGTACGCTGTCCCCCCCGTCACTGCCGCCAAGTGTACGCTGTCCCCCCTTCACTGCCGCCAAGTGTACGCTGTCCCCCCGTCACTGCCGCCAAGTGTACGCTGTCCCCCCGTCACTGCCGCCAAGTGTACGCTGTCCCCCCGTCACTGCCGCCAAGTGTACGCTGTCCCCCCGTCACTGCCGCCAAGTGTACGCTGTCCCCCCGTCACTGCCGCCAAGTGTACGCTGTCCCCCCGTCACTGCCGTCAAGTGTACGCTGTCCCCCCGTCACTGCCGCAAAGTGTACGCTGTCCCCCCGTCACTGCCCCCAAGTGTACGCTGTCCCCCCGTCACTGCCCCCAAGTGTACGCTGTCCCCCCGTCACTGCCGCCAAGTGTACGCTGTCCCCCCGTCACTGCCGCCAAGTGTACGCTGTCCCCCCGTCACTGCCGCCAAGTGTACGCTGTCCCCCCGTCACTGCCGCCAAGTGTACGCTGTCCCCCCGTCACTGCCGCCAAGTGTACGCTGTCCCCCCGTCACTGCCGCCAAGTGTACGCTGTCCCCCCGTCACTGCCGCCAAGTGTACGCTGTCCCCCCGTCACTGCCCCCAAGTGTACGCTGTCCCCCCGTCACTGCCCCCAAGTGTACGCTGTCCCCCCGTCACTGCCGCCAAGTGTACGCTGTCCCCCCGTCACTGCCCCCAAGTGTACGCTGTCCCCCCGTCACTGCCCCCAAGTGTACGCTGTCCCCCCGTCACTGCCCCCAAGTGTACGCTGTCCCCCCGTCACTGCCCCCTAGTGTACGCTGTCCCCCCGTCACTGCCCCCAAGTGTACGCTGTCCCCCCGTCACTGCCCCCAAGTGTACGCTGTCCCCCCGTCACTGCCCCCAAGTGTACGCTGTCCCCCCGTCACTGCCGCCAAGTGTACGCTGTCCCCCCGTCACTGCCGCCAATTGTACGCTGTCCCCCCGTAACTGTCCCCCCTTCACTGCCCCCAAGTGTACGCTGTCCCCCCGTCACTGCCCCCAAGTGTACGCTGTCCCCCCGTCACTGCCCCCAAGTGTACGCTGTCCCCCCGTCACTGCCCCCAAGTGTACGCTGTCCCCCCGTCACTGCCCCCAAGTGTACGCTGTCCCCCCGTCACTGCCCCCAAGTTTGCGCTGTCCCCCCGTCACTGCCCCCCAAGTGTGCGCTGTCCCCCCGTCACTGCCCCCAAGTGTGCGCTGTCCCCCCGTCACTGCCCCCAAGTGTGCGCTGTCCCCCCGTCACTGCCCCCAAGTGTGCACTGTCCCCCCGTCACTGCCCCCAAGTGTACGCTGTCCCCCCGTCACTGCCCCCAAGTGTCCCCCGTCACTGCCCCCAAGTGTCCCCCCGTCACTGCCCCAAAGTGTACGCTGTCCCCCCGTCACTGCCCCCAAGTGTACGCTGTCCCCCCGTCACTGCCCCCAAGTGTACGCTGTCCCCCCGTCACTGCCCCCAAGTGTACGCTGTCCCCCCGTCACTGCCCCCAAGTGTACGCTGTCCCCCCGTCACTGCCCCCAAGTGTACGCTGTCCCCCCCGTCACTGCCGCCAAGTGTACGCTGTCCCCCCGTCACTGCCGCCAAGTGTACGCTGTCCCCCCGTCACTGCCGCCAAGTGTACGCTGTCCCCCCCGTCACTGCCGCCAAGTGTACGCTGTCCCCCGTTCACTGCCGCCAAGTGTACGCTGTCCCCCCGTCACTGCCGCCAAGTGTACGCTGTCCCCCCGTCACTGCCGCCAAGTGTACGCTGTCCCCCCGTCACTGCCGCCAAGTGTACGCTGTCCCCCCGTCACTGCCGCCAAGTGTACGCTGTCCCCCCGTCACTGCCGCCAAGTGTACGCTGTCCCCCCGTCACTGCCCCCAAGTGTACGCTGTCCCCCGTCACTGCCCCCAAGTGTACGCTGTCCCCCCGTCACTGCCCCCAAGTGTACGCTGTCCCCCCGTCACTGCCCCCAAGTGTACGCTGTCCCCCCGTCACTGCCCCCAAGTGTACGCTGTCCCCCCCGTCACTGCCGCCAAGTGTACGCTGTCCCCCCGTCACTGCCGCCAAGTGTACGCTGTCCCCCCCGTCACTGCCGCCAAGTGTACGCTGTCCCCCCTTCACTGCCGCCAAGTGTACGCTGTCCCCCCGTCACTGCCGCCAAGTGTACGCTGTCCCCCGTCACTGCCGCCAAGTGTACGCTGTCCCCCCGTCACTGCCGCCAAGTGTACGCTGTCCCCCCGTCACTGCCGCCAAGTGTACGCTGTCCCCCCGTCACTGCCGCCAAGTGTACGCTGTCCCCCCGTCACTGCCGCCAAGTGTACGCTGTCCCCCCGTCACTGCCGCCAAGTGTACGCTGTCCCCCCGTCACTGCCCCCAAGTGTACGCTGTCCCCCCGTCACTGCCCCCAAGTGTACGCTGTCCCCCCGTCACTGCCGCCAAGTGTACGCTGTCCCCCCGTCACTGCCCCCAAGTGTACGCTGTCCCCCCGTCACTGCCCCCAAGTGTACGCTGTCCCCCCGTCACTGCCCCCAAGTGTACGCTGTCCCCCCGTCACTGCCCCCTAGTGTACGCTGTCCCCCCGTCACTGCCCCCAAGTGTACGCTGTCCCCCCGTCACTGCCCCCAAGTGTACGCTGTCCCCCCGTCACTGCCCCCAAGTGTACGCTGTCCCCCCGTCACTGCCGCCAAGTGTACGCTGTCCCCCCGTCACTGCCGCCAAGTGTACGCTGTCCCCCCGTAACTGTCCCCCCTTCACTGCCCCCAAGTGTACGCTATCCCCCCGTCACTGCCCCCAAGTGTACGCTGTCCCCCCGTCACTGCCCCCAAGTGTACGCTGTCCCCCCGTCACTGCCCCCAAGTGTACGCTGTCCCCCCGTCACTGCCCCCAAGTGTACGCTGTCCCCCCGTCACTACCCCCAAGTTTGCGCTGTCCCCCCGTCACTGCCCCCCAAGTGTGCGCTGTCCCCCCGTCACTGCCCCCCAAGTGTGCGCTGTCCCCCCGTCACTGCCCCCCAAGTGTGCGCTGTCCCCCCGTCACTGCCCCCAAGTGTACGCTGTCCCCCCCGTCACTGCCGCCAAGTGTACGCTGTCCCCCCGTCACTGCCGCCAAGTGTACGCTGTCCCCCCCGTCACTGCCGCCAAGTGTACGCTGTCCCCCCTTCACTGCCGCCAAGTGTACGCTGTCCCCCCGTCACTGCCGCCAAGTGTACGCTGTCCCCCCGTCACTGCCGCCAAGTGTACGCTGTCCCCCCGTCACTGCCGCCAAGTGTACGCTGTCCCCCCGTCACTGCCGCCAAGTGTACGCTGTCCCCCCGTCACTGCCGCCAAGTGTACGCTGTCCCCCCGTCACTGCCGCCAAGTGTACGCTGTCCCCCCGTCACTGCCGCCAAGTGTACGCTGTCCCCCCGTCACTGCCCCCAAGTGTACGCTGTCCCCCCGTCACTGCCCCCAAGTGTACGCTGTCCCCCCGTCACTGCCGCCAAGTGTACGCTGTCCCCCCGTCACTGCCCCCAAGTGTACGCTGTCCCCCCGTCACTGCCCCCAAGTGTACGCTGTCCCCCCGTCACTGCCCCCAAGTGTACGCTGTCCCCCCGTCACTGCCCCCTAGTGTACGCTGTCCCCCCGTCACTGCCCCCAAGTGTACGCTGTCCCCCCGTCACTGCCCCCAAGTGTACGCTGTCCCCCGTCACTGCCCCCAAGTGTACGCTGTCCCCCCGTCACTGCCGCCAAGTGTACGCTGTCCCCCCGTCACTGCCGCCAAGTGTACGCTGTCCCCCCGTAACTGTCCCCCCTTCACTGCCCCCAAGTGTACGCTGTCCCCCCGTCACTGCCCCCAAGTGTACGCTGTCCCCCCGTCACTGCCCCCAAGTGTACGCTGTCCCCCCGTCACTGCCCCCAAGTGTACGCTGTCCCCCCGTCACTGCCCCCAAGTGTACGCTGTCCCCCCGTCACTGCCCCCAAGTTTGCGCTGTCCCCCCGTCACTGCCCCCCAAGTGTGCGCTGTCCCCCCGTCACTGCCCCCCAAGTGTGCGCTGTCCCCCCGTCACTGCCCCCCAAGTGTGCGCTGTCCCCCCGTCACTGCCCCCAAGTGTGCGCTGTCCCCCCGTCACTGCCCCCAAGTGTGCGCTGTCCCCCCGTCACTGCCCCCAAGTGTGCGCTGTCCCCCCGTCACTGCCCCCAAGTGTACGCTGTCCCCCCGTCACTGCCCCCAAGTGTCCCCCCGTCACTGCCCCCAAGTGTCCCCCCGTCACTGCCCCCAAGTGTACACTGTCCCCGTCACTGCCCCCAGGTGTCCCCCCGTCACTGCCCCCAAGTGTACGCTGTCCCCCGTCACTGCCCCCAAGTGTATTAAAGGGTCCTGGTGCGGTGCCGGGCTGTGCTGACTGCTACAGGTGCAGCCGCAGACAGCAGGGGAGGGGAGTGTGACTCTGGGAAGATGGATGCCACGGCCGTCACTGCTGTTCTCGATCACTTATTAGGCTGTTATATTAGTGCTCCATCAGCAGATGCAGCAGCTGCGGTGGCGCCATAAGCAGGCTGGCTGCCAACGGTAAGGAGTAGGACTCGGCCCTTTCTTGCACCTTAGTAGTGGCCCCAGAGTAGTGGGTGGGGAAATGAGAATGCAGAGGGAGAGGGGCGGTTGTATAATATGGAGCCGCACTAAGTTTGTAATGGGGGGAGCGGGTGTTTGTAAATGTGTATGGTGAGCCATCTGTTGTATTGTTTGGGAGGGGGTATTGAATATTGTATGGAGCTGCAGGAGGTGTGTCGATTTATATATGATTGGATGTATATAAGAGAGGCAGTGTATGTATATGTTGCGGTGGGTGCATGTATGTAAATTTGAGAGCAGAAGTGTATGTATGTATGTATGTATGTATGAGAGCAGCAGTGTATGTACTGTATGTATGAGAGCAGAAGTGTATTTATGTATGTATGTATGAGAGCAGTAGTGTATGTTTGTATATGTGAGAGCAGCAGTGTATGTATGTATGTATGTATGTATGTATGTATTTATGTATGTATGAGAGCAACAGTGTATGTATGTAGGAGAGCACTAGTGTATGTACTGTATGTATGAGAGCAGAAGTGTATTTATGTATGTATGAATGAGAGCAGCAGTGTATGTTTGTATATGTAAGAGCAGCAGTGTATGTATGTACAGAATGTATGAGAGCAGCAGTGTATGTATGTATATGTGATAGCAGCAGTGTATGTACTGTATGTATGAGAGCAGCAATATATGTACTGTATGTATGAGAGCAGTAGTGTATTTATGTATGTATGTGAGCAGCAGTGTATGTTTGTATGTATGAGAGCAGCAGTGTATGTATGTATATGTGATAGCAGCAGTGTATGTATGTATGTATGTATGTATGTATGTATGTATGTATGAGAGCAGCAATGTATGTATGTATAAAAGTGGTAGTGTGAGCGGCAGGGTGTATATATGTTTGAAAGTGACGGTGTATGTATGTATGAGAGTGATTATGTATGTATATACTGCCGTCAGTTTCCAATTTTTTTGTGATTTAAAAAAAAATAATTACTTTAAATGTAACAGCGGCAGCATGTGTGTGCAGGCTGACCACGGGATTCCCTGAGCAGCTCTCTATGTTTTCCGCAGCATCTCTCCCTCCCTGCGCACGTGTCTGTTCTCTGCTGTGCTGGGCCATGACTGTAGGACAGGAGTCAGGCCAGTGTGGGCTGATGAAATGGAGCAGAAGCGGAGAGATGCACGGTGCCTGCTACTGAACCAGAAGAAGTGCGAGTCCCAGCGGCTGAAGGGTGGAGAACCGAGCTCTGGAGGGTGGAGAAGAAGGCTGCATGGCACCTGGAAATGGAGGTCCAAATAGGATGAATTAGTGAATTGATCCGGCGTGTCCCCAAAAGCAGCCTCCGTTCAAGCCCAGGTTAGTAACTACTACACACAATCGCCCACAGCCTTACTCTAACTATACACCCCCTCCCCTGCAAGCCTAACTATCTATACACCCCCGTTCCCCCGCAAGCCTAACTATCTATACACCCCCGTTCCCCCCGCAAGCCTAACTATCTATACACCCCCGTTCCCCTGCAGCCTAAATATCTATACACCTCCCTCCCCTGCACCCCTGCTCCCCCGCAAGCCTAACTATCTATACACCCCCTCCACCGCAAGCCTAACTATCTATACACCCCTCCCCCGCAAGCCTAACTATCTATACACCCCCTCCCCCCACTGTATAGTGGGACACCCCAGGCTGCTCCCCCCTGGGTAGCGGGACACCCCAGGCCGCCCCCCCCCTGGGTAGCGGGACACCCCAGCCGCCCCCCCTGGGTAGCGGGACACCCCAGGCCGCTCCCCCCTGGGTAGCGGGACACCCCAGGCCGCTCCCCCCTGGGTAGCGGGACACCCCAGGCTACACACCTTGGAACACTACGCCGCAGTCTATAACCCTAACCATACAAACCCACCCTTGCAGCCTATTACCCTAACCATACACACCCCGCAGCCTATAACCCTAACCACACAGAAACCCAGCAGCCTATAACCCTAACCATACACCCCGCAGCCTATAACCCTAACCATACACACTCCCTGCAGCCTATAACTCTAACCATACACACACACCCGCAGCCTATTCCAATAACCATACACACACCTCGCAGCCTACGCTGGGGTATCACGTGATAGAGGGAAGCCTCGGGCAATATGTGCCTGATTAGTACGGAGTTCAGAGACGGAGCGTGAGGGGGAGGGATTGAATGGATAGGGGAATGGACTGTATGGACGTAGGAACTGATTGACAGCGGGGCAAGCCTATCATATAGCCAATCTGCCTTAAGCATCTGCCCAATAATAGGAGGGGACATGACACCCGCGAAAAGTAAAGAGTACAAAACAGGCTGTCATACTCACAACAGAGACAGGTGAACAAGCTCAGGCGAAACGCGCGTCCAGAGACGGGTGACAGAAACAGATGGGCTAGACTGACGCTGGAGAATGAGACCTAGAAATTGTGCACGCTAAGTGACCTATTTTATCCCTTGTTGATACTCCGTATATGTGATATGGCTATGTATTTGTTCCTTTTCAACTGTTGCACCTGTATTGAGCTGCAGAGCTCTATCATCAGTATTTGACTGATGGATCTACTTTTGTTCATTCCTTTGGCACACTTAGCAGAGCATCTGTCTTTGTGCTTTGAGGCAGGTAATTTCGTGCTGGCTCAGGGCGGCAGCACTGCGACACAGAGGTAGAGCCATTTATGGTATGTAGCTAAATAACAGAGTAGCAAGGACAACTGTGTCTAATCATCTGTGATAATTGTGTCATATTAACTGTGTATCTATTGGAAAGGAACTTCGTTTCCATTTATTCACTAGCCAACGATCTGCTACAGACATGGACTGCACGCTTTATCTGCACTAAGGGAACAAGTATATATGTGCAAGTTTTTGGTTATAATTTATAGGACTTGGCGTATTTAAGCATTAAAACTGTGTATAGAGGTAAAGAGATATATCTAATATATAGATCCATAAACCCCTCTTCACTAAAGGGGCTTTCTGCAACCTTAATATTTAAGGGACTCTCATTGCACCTGGTTAAAGATTGACCCCCTGCGCTGGATCTTCTAACAGGGGTAATACTGGACCCGGGTGCAACAGCAGATCCCTCTTCTCTTCCTTCCACTGATCTCCAACTGGTCTCATGCAATACCACACCCCCTCATTCGGTCCGTTCACTGCCCTAGTGGCACACGGCTGGAAAGTAGGAATGGTTTGAGAATCAGGAGATCAGCTTATATTCTCTATCTGCCCTCCTATAAATGTGTTAACTATTTTTCTAGCTCTGCCTGACTATTAATCTATAGCTTAGGCACTGCGTCGAAAATTACCATAGGACCATAAGCCTTGGTAACCCATTTGTGACTGTCACCTGACAAACAACGATATTTCGCCCACTTTTTACTCTTACTATATATTATTTGTCATAATAACTTTTTCTTGTTATTATATATATTTTTCTATTTTAGCACCATTTGTCACTTCATATAAAACCACAGCCTGGTCATATTAAATGCCTCATGGGATATTATCCCAATATTGAGATCATCTTAAACCAAGGCTGTAACACTTAATCATTTTTTCAATCATTTTTTCAATTTCTGCTTCGATTTTTGCATTAATTTTTGCACGGACTTTTTTGTATTATTTTTATTCTTTATTTGGTGTTCCCACCCCCTCACCTATATGCATTTAAAAATCGTATAAAAAACAATGTAATTTTTGTAATACTCCTTCCATGTAGTAGTGACTTTGTTGTGATAAAAGTAAGGTTTTTTTTTCATGTAGAATAGAAAGATCATAATAGATCATTGTAAGTTGTGCCCCAAAAAAAGAGTCATCCTTTTTCTTTCTGTCTAATAGCCTATAACCGTAACCATGCTCACCCCGCAGCCTATAACCGGAACCATACACACACCCCGCAGCCTATAACCGGAACCATACACACACCCCGCAGCCTATTCCAATAACCATACACACACCGCGCAGCCTATAACCCTAACCATACACACACCCCGCAGCCTATAACCCTGCAGCCAATAACCCTAAACATATCCCCCCCCGCAGTCTATTACTCTAACCATACACTTAGCTTATAACCCTAACCATACACACCGCACAGCCTATAACCCTAACCATACAAACACACACCCTGCAGCCTATAACCCTAACCATACACACACACAACCACACACACACACACTGCAACCTATAACCCAAACCATACATACACACCCCCTGCAGCCTATAACCCTAAACATACTCCTCCCCCCCCCCCCCCGCAGCCTATAACTCTAACCATACACACCCCGCAGCCTATAACCCTAACCATACACACCACGCAGCCTATAACCCTAACCATACACACACACACCCTGCAGCCTATTATTCTAACCATACACACACCCTGCAGCCTATAACCCTAACCATACACACACCCCGCAGCCTATAATCCTAACCATACACATACACCCCGCAGCCTACAACCCTAACTATACACACACTCCCCGCAGCCTATAATCCTAACCATACACACACCCCACAGCCTATAACCCTAACCATACACACACCCCGCAGCCTATAACTCTAACCATACACACCCGCAGCCTATAACTGTAACCATACATACACCCCGCAGCCTATAACCCTCACCATACACACACCACGCAGCCTATAACCCTAACTATGCACACACACCCCGCAGCCTATAGCCCTAAACATACACCCCCCGCAGCCTATTACCCTAACCATACACACCCCACAGCCTATAACCCTAACCATAAACACACACCCCCTTCAGCCTATAACCGTAACCATACACCCCCCCAGCAGCATATAACCAAACCCACACACACCCCGCAGTCTATAACCCTAACCATACACACACCCTGCAGCCTATAACCCTAACCATACACACACCCCCCGCAGCCTATAATCCTAACCATACACACACTGCAGCCAATAACCCTAACTATATACACACCCCACAGCCTATAACCCTAACCATACACACACCCCACAGCCTATAACACTAACCATACACCCCGCAGCCTACAACCCTAACCATATACACCCCACAGCTTATAACCCTAACCATACACACACCCCGCAGCCTATAACCCTAACCATACACACACCCGCAGCCTATAACCGTTACCATACACACACACACCCCACAGCCTATAACCGTAACCATACACACACACCACAGCCTATAACCCTAACCATACACACACACACACCCCGCAGCCTATAACCCTAACTATACACACCGCGCAGCTTATAACCCTAACCATACACATACTCCGCAGCCTATAACCGTAACCATACACACCCTGCAGTCTATAACCCTAACCATACACATTCCACAGCCTATAACCCTAACCATACATGTACACCCTGCAGCCTATAACCCTAAACATACACCCCCCCCCACAGCCTATTACCCTAACCATACACACTCCGCAGCCTATAACCCTAACCATACACAACGCGCAGCCTATAACCCTAACAATACACACCCTGCAGCCTATAACCGTAACCACACACACACCCTGCAGCCTATAACCATAACCATGCATACCCCGCAGCCTATAACCCTAACCATACACACACCCTGCAGCCTATAATCCTGCAGCTTATAGCCCTAAACATATCCCCCCCCGCAGCCTATAACTCTAACCATACACTTAGCTTATAACCCGAACCATACACACCGCACAGCCTATAACCCTAACCATACACACACACACACACACACACACACACACACACACTGCAGCCTATAACCCTAACCATACATACACACACACCCCCTGCAGCCTATAACCCTAAACATACTCCCCCCCCTGCAGCCTATAACCCTAACCATACACACCGCACAGTCTTTAACCCTAACCATACACACACCCCGCAGCCTATAACCCTAACCATACACACACACCCTGCAGCCTATAACCCTAACCATACACACACCCTGCAGCCTATAACCCTAACCATACACACACCCTGCAGCCTATAACCCTAACCATACACACACCCCGCAGCCTATAACCCTAACCATACACACACCCCGGAGCCTATAACCCTAACCATACACACACCCCGCAGCCTATAACCCTAACCATACACACACACCCCGCCTATAACCCTAACCATACACACACACCCCGCAGCCTATAACCCTAACCATACACATACATACACCCCGCAGCCTATAACCCTGACCATACACACACCCCGCAGCCTATAACCCAAACCATACACATACACACCCCGCAGCCTATAACCCTAACCATACACACACCCCGCAGCCTATAACTGTAACCATACACACACCCCGCAGCCTATAATCCTAACCATACACACACCCCGCAGCCTATAACCCAAACCATACACATACACACCCCGCAGCCTATAACCCTAACCATACACACACCCCGCAGCCTATAACTGTAACCATACACACACCCCGCAGCCTATAATCCTAACCATACACACACCCCGCAGCCTATAACCCTAACCATACACACACATCCCGCAGCCTATAACCCTTACCATACACACACCCCGCAGCCTATAACCCTAACCACACACACACACTGCAGCCTATAACCCTAACCATACACATACACCCCGCAGCCTATAACCCTAACCATACACATACACTCCGCAGCCTATAACCCTAACCATACACACCCGCAGCCTATAACCCTAACCATACACATACACCCCGCAGCCTATAACCCTAACCATACACACACACCCCGCAGCCTATAACCCTAATCATACACACATCCTGCAGCCTATAACTGTAACCATACACCCACCCCACTGCCTATAACCCTAACCATACACACACACCCCGCAGCCTATAACCCTAACCATACACACACACCCCGCAGTCTATAACCCTAATCATACACACACCCTGCAGCCTATAATCCTAACCATACACACACCCCGCAGCCTATAACCCTAACCACACACATACACCCCGCAGCCTATAACTGTAACCATACACGGGATGCGGTCATTTGGTCTACTGCATTATGGTCGACAGTCATTAGGTCGAATCCATTAGGTCGACATGCTAAAAGGTCGACATGACTCTAGGTCGACATGGGAAAAGGTCGACATGATTCTAGTTCGAAAGGTCATTAGTTCGACAGGTCATTAGTCCGACAAGGTCATTAGTTCGACATTGTCTATGTCGACATTCACAAGGTCGACATGGAGTTTTTCACTGTTTTTTGAGCCAACATGTGCCGACAGGCGGTATTTCATGCCCTACCATCCACTAGGGCAGGGGTGGAGAACCTTTTTTGTGCCAAGGGCCAATTGTATGGTGGAAAAATCCTTCGGGGGCCATATGTAAAAATTTGTCTTACAAATTCCCCTGCTGCATCCGTCCCACGCTCCGGTGGCTGCCGCTGACAGTCTCTGGCTGCTGTTGATTAAGAGGAATCTCGCAAGAACTACCGACCTCTCGCAAGAAGCCCCCTTTACTTGACTCCCGGCAAAGCCTCCGGGTGAGTAGGAGGGCCACTCAGACCAGCTTCGTGGGCCGCATAAAGCCCCCGGGCCTGAGGTTCCCCACCACTGCACTAGGGTGTGGTGGGAGAATAAAATAGTGTGCCGAGCGTAGCGTGGCACCGTGCCCGACGCATAGCGAGCGAAGCGAGGGGATGCAGTGCACTTTAAACTGTGTCCATGTCGACTGTGTTGACATTCAGGTAAAAAAACAGTGAAAAACCCCATGTCGACCTTGTGAATGTCGACATAGACAATGTCGAACTAATGACCTTGTCGAACTAATGACCTGTCGAACTAATGACCTTTCGACCTAGAATCATGTCGACCTTTTCCCATGTCGACCTAGAGTCATGTCGACCTTTTAGCATGTCGACCTAATGGATTCGACCTAATGACTTTCGACCATAATGCAATAGACCAAATGATCCCAACCCCCATACACCCACCCCACTGCCTATAAACCTAACCATACACACACCCCGCAGCCTATAACCCTAACCATACACACCCCGCAGCCTATAACCCTAACCATACACACACCCCGCAGCCTATAACCCTAACCATACACACCCCGCAGCCTATAACCCTAACCATACACACACCCCGCAGCCTATAACCCTAACCATACACACACATCCTGCAGCCTATAACCCTAACCATACATACACCCCGCAGCCTATAACCCTAACCACACACACCCTGCAGCCTATAACCCTAACCAAACACACCCCGCAGTCTATAACTGTAACCATACACCCACCCCACTGCCTATAACCCTAACCACACACACACACCCCACAGCCTATAACCCTAACCACACAGAAACCCCGCAGCCTATAACCCTAACCATACACACATCCCGCAGCCTATAACCCTAACCATACACACACATCCTGCAGCCTATAACCCTAACCATACATACACCCCGCAGCCTATAACCCTAACCACACACACCCCGCAGCCTATAACTGTAACCATACACCCACCCCACTGCCTATAACCCTAACCATACACACAACACGCAGCCTATAACCCTAACCATACACACACCACGCAGCCTATAACCCTAACCATACATACACCCCGCAGCCTATAACCCTAACTATACACCCACCCCACTGCCTATAACCCTAACCATACACACACCCAGCAGCCAATAACCCTAACCATACACACACCCAGCAGCCAATAACCCTAACCATACACACACCCCGCAGCCTATAACCCTAACCATACACACACACCCCACTGCCTATAACCCTAACCATACACACACCCAGCAGCCAATAACCCTAACCATACACACACACCCAGCAGCCAATAACCCTAACCATACACATACCCCGCAGCCAATAACCCTAACCATACACACACACCCCACTGCCTATAACCCTAACCATACACACACACACAGCAGCCAATAACCCTAACCATACACACACACCCCGCAGCCTATAACCCTAACTATACACCCACCCCACTGCCTATAACCCTAACCATACACACACCCAGCAGCCAATAACCCTAACCATACACACACCCAGCAGCCAATAACCCTAACCATACACACACCCCGCAGCCTATAACCATAACCATACACACACACCCCACTGCCTATAACCCTAACCATACACACACACCCAGCAGCCAATAACCCTAACCATACACACACACCCAGCAGGCAATAACCCTAACCATACACATACCCCGCAGCCAATAACCCTAACCATACACACACCCCGCAGCCTATAACCCTAACCATACACACACCCCACAGCCTATAACCCTAACCATACTCCCACCCCACTGCCTATAACCCTAACCATACACCAACCCCGCAGCCTATGACCCTAACCATACACCCACCCCGCAGCCTATAGCCCTAACCATACACACCCCGCAGCCTATGACCCTAACCATACACCCACCCCACTGCCTATAACCCTAACCATACACAACTCGCAGCCTATGACCCTAACCATACACCCACTCCACTGCCTATAACCCTAACCATACACACACACCCAGCAGCCAATAACCCTAACCACACACACACACACACACCCCGCTGCCTATAACCCTAACCATACACACCCCACAGCCTATGACCCTAACCATACACCCCCCCCGCAGCCTATTATCCTAACCATACGCAGCCTATAACCCCTTCAGTGACCCCATGTGTACGCTGTCCCCCCTCCCTTCAGTGACCCCATGTGTACACTGTCCCCCCCCCCCCCATCCCTTCAGTGACCTCATGTGTACACTGTCCCCCTTTTACTGGCCCATTGTGTCTCACTGGCCCTTGCGGCTTTCTCCCCCCACACCTCCTGCCCGTACCTCTCACCCGGCCGACCAGTGACCGTCAGCTTTCATCTGCTCTGGGGCTTCTCACCCGCCGAACTCCCCTCCCCATCCTGCATAAACACCAACTTGGTCCCTCGCTACAGCTTCCTCCCTACTACTGCCTGCTCTGTCAGACCTCATCTAAACCCCCCTCCTAATCCCTGCACCCTCGGCGATGCACAAGTGCTGATTCCTCTGCCGGCGGGCACCTGCTGTGGGCTCTGATCATGACCCAGCTGTTTTCTGCCGACTCCATCATCATCCTGCCTGAGCTTCAAGTGAGGTCTGCTGCTGCTGCTGCTGCTGCTACATTCATTTCTATTGATTAATTGAGACGCCAGCACCTTAAGTTACATTGTTTTACCATTAATTACATGTGATTTATGTATATTTTTGTATATATTATGTGTTTATAAAATATTTTTGATATTTCAATTGAACTGAGACTTGTGTTATTGATGAAAAGGGGGACCTATATTACATTTAGTTTTTAACTTTAATCAAAGGTATAATTGCTAATGCTGTGACGGCTTTCCAATTGTTTTCTTTTATTTCTTACAAGCTGGTTTGCCTGTTGTCATATGCGGCTTTCTTTGGCTATTAACTGTTTTATTCAATATAGCACCAGAGGTATGGTGTGACTCACTACCTCCCTTTTTTTTAGACTAAAATAGGTCACATTTCTCTTAGCAGAATTTGATCGTAACCAAAAAACAAATTTGATCATTGCACAAAACCATAATAGCTCCGGGAGGGCTGCTGAGCATGCACAGTCATGTGTAGATCCTCCCATGGTCCTTTGCAGGTAGGACCATGGGAGGAGGCACATGTGCAGCAGCCCTCTGCAGGGAGCCTGCCGCCCTGGTCACCCCATCGACACTCTCCTTAACTCTGGCGATCCAGTCTGGAGACCGCACCACTGCCATGCCAGAAGAAGGAGGCCTGGTTCTGTGTTCCTGCTTAGCATCTGCGGACATCGGGGAAGAGGGGAGCGGCTGCCTGGAACTCGCTGCTGGAGGGGAAACCATCAAGTCAGACAGAAGGAGCAGATTGGTCGCCATCCCCGGGAGGAACCCTCAGCCTGGTGGAGTTCCATGACCTGGTAGGGTCAGCGTGTCATGTATAGGTAGGTATCATTGACTCTGGCACCTGTATCCTAACCCTGTGCACACACACACACACACACATATATGTAGCCTAACCCTATCCATACATACATTCTCACACACCAGCAGCTGACCTGGTAGGGTCAGCGTGTCATGTATATCTAGGGATAGGCATTATTGACTCTGTGTGTGTGTGTGTGTGTGTGTGTGTGTGTGCAGGGTTATAACACAGTTGCCAAACACACCCACCCATAGTCTATCATATATGCACACACACATGTAGCCTAACCTTGTCCATACACATACCCTAACCCTATCCATACACACTCACACGTAGCCTAACACTATCCATACACATAGTCTAACACCATCCACACACACATGTAGCCTACCCTATCTACACACATGCCCATCCGCACACTCCATACATACACACACACACACCTGCAGCCTAACCCTATCCATACACACACATAGCCTAACCTTATCCATTCATACACCCATAGCCTAACCCTGTACATACACACACACACACTCGCAGCCTAACCCTATCCATACATTTGTAATTTGATCTCTGCCCCAAGCAAGGGGCGTGGTCTCATTAAAATGGGCATGGCCTCACCAGAGAAGACTACCTTACACCCCAGTTTTTGGCCCTGCACCAACAGACCTTTGCCACCACAGGAAGAACATTTTTTCACCACATGAAGCCCCATACAGTAATGTCCCCTGCACCATATGCCCCACACTGCAATGCCCGTGATACATTATGCCCTACAATATAGCTTCTACACACTGGGTGTCTTCATTGCCAGGGCTTTCATGCTCTGGGACGGGTGTCATACTCCTTGCCAGGGGTTTGTAATGCTTGTAGGCAGTGGTAATGCTCGTTGCCAAGGGTGTGTTATTGATAAACATTTTTAAAAATCCAATGTTTATTCTTACAGTGAAATTTTACATTTCTGAATTTAAAAAAATAAATTCAAAAAAAGCTATGAAATTCCAAATACAAAAAACCTTACGGTTTCACATGTCCCATTAAGGCTTCTTACACATGATCTGGCATTTCTGAAACCTGTTGTAACTCTTCCACTCAAACGCCAAAAAGCAATGAAATTACGATCATTAAGGCTGACGCCTTAATGGACGTGTTCCTTGCGCAATACAGATATGGTACGCCATCACAGCCTGTGGGTAAGTGCAGATTCAGCACTCTCACAGAGTGAGATTGCTGTCACTCACACAATGGTGGAGCTGCTAAATCACAGATTTGTGTGCTCATTGGAATACACACATGCAGTCTATGCAACTGAAGGTCTGAGCAGTAAACAGAGCCGAGAGGTGGGGTAAAAGTGGTGTTGATTGGGGTAGGAGGCAGTGTGGTGCAGATGGGGAGGAATACAAATGTGTAGATGGTAGGAAGGCTAAGCAGCACTGATGGGGGACTAATGAAGCAGTGTGGAAAACAGTGGCACTGATTGGGGAAGGTAAGGCATAATGATGCGATTGGGTGGGAAACAAAGGAGCAGTTGGAGGAAAGACAGCACTGATGGGGGAGGGGGTTCGGAGCAAAGGGGATAGCAGATGGAGAGGAGAGACAGCAGTACAGATGGAAGGAAACTGTCATGGATGAGGCGGGCAGAGCAGCATGGATGGAGGGGGAGACAGAGTATCACTAATACCCCTTTTACACCAAGGAATAACCCAGGTCGGACCCAGGTCAGCCTTGGTGTAAAAGGGGCCAACCCAGGTCCAGTAACACTGGTCTCCTACCCAGGTCCTGACCAGGGTTGAACACTGGTTGGACCTGGGTCGTGGGCGGTGTAAATGGTCCCAACCCAGGTTGGGACATCCGGGTAGTGCTGAAAGGATACAATAAGTGCTGGACGCCTTTCCACAGTGCACTGCAGTGGCAAAAGACAGCAGCCAGGAAGGATACGGGCAGTGCACACAGAAATCATAATTGGATGCAGTATCATTTATATTATTATTATTATTATTTTGGGGGGGGGGGAGCACATGGGAGATTCGGTCTGCTGCTGCAGGGGAGGGGGCTGGGGAGAGCACATGGGTGATGCTGCACCTTTATACCGCTATGTGCGCTTGAGCACTGAATAAAACTTTTTGAAAAATATTTTACTAAATAAACAAACCAACATTTTTCAATGCTAACTTGTCATGTCTTTTAATTTTTATTTAAAATCATTGAGGGAAAGTTGGATGCCAGTTTATCAGTCCTAAAATGGACATTTTTTATGTCATTCATAGGGAAAAGCAGTGCTGACCCAGGTTCAGTGTAAACCGCGCAGACCTGGGTCCGACCTGGGTCACAGTGCTGTGTAAATTGGGTATGAAGCTGGGTCCAACCCTGGAAACTCCCGTGTTCAAAGACCAGGGTCCGACCAGGGATTTTGGTGTAAAAGGGGTATAATAGAGGGGAAGCCAGTTGCACAGATAGAAGGAAACAGTGGCATCTGTGTGGAAAGACAGGGCAGGGCAGATGGGGAAAGACACATTGGTGCAGATGAGGGAATACACACAGCAGTAGGTATCGTGGAAGACAGAGCAGCATGAAGGCGTATAGGAGAAGAAAGTGTAGATGCATAGTAGTTGGGAATATTATAGTTTTTGCAATTATGAAAGATGTTTCTGGTAACTGTATGTGAATACTAAATGAAATGGATATACAGTAGGTAGTGAGTGTGAAAGATGTTGGACCCTCAGTGGGATAGTTCTAGTAATAGTGTTTATTCTAGCACCCGCTATCTTTGAAAACCTATGCAGTTCCTCTACCCTGTCTGGGGTGTTGCTGTCTGCTGTAGTGTTTCTAGCACAGGTCTGGTTTACAGTGCTGATATACAGATCACACTGTGCTAGAAGCACTACAGCAGACAGCCACACCCCAGGCAGGGAAGAGGAACTGCATGGGTTTTCAAAGATGGTGGGTGCTAGAATGAACACTATAGTAACTCAGAGGTATAGACCATTTTAGATGATTGCAGGTACTTATTAGGATGAGTGCGCCACATAACTGCTCAGACCTTCAGTTGCATAGACTGCATGTGTGTATTCCAATGAGCACACAAATCTGTGAATTAGCAGCTCCACCATTGTGTGAGTGACAGCAATCTCACTCTGTGAGAGTGCTGAATCTGCACTTACCCACAGGCTGTGATGGCGTACCATATCTGTATTGCGCAAGGAACACGTCCATTAAGGCGTCAGCCTTAATGATCGGAATTTCATTGCTTTTTGGCGTTTGAGTGGAAGAGTTACAACAGGTTTCAGAAATGCCAGATCATGTGTAAGAAGCCTTAATAGGACATGTGAAACCGTAAGGTTTTTTGTATTTGGAATATAACATATAATACAGTATAAATCTAAGTGTATCCTAACTGCCAGCAAAGACCCCACACCAGAATACAGGCGCAGGCCTGGTGGGACATGGGGCTGTGGTATATACAGGGAGCGCTATATAATCACCACTATTAATATAGCATATAATACAGTATAAATCTAAGTGTATCCTAACTGCCAGCAAAGACCCCACACCAGAATACAGGCGCAGGCCTGGTGGGACATGGGGCTGTGTTATATACAGGGAGCGCTATATAATCACCACTATTAATATAACATATAATACAGTATAAATCTAAGTGTATCCTAACTGCCGGCAAAGACCCCACACCAGAATACAGGCGCAGGCCTGGCGGGACATGGGGCTGTGTTCTATACAGGGTGCGCTATATAATCACCACTATTAATATAACATATAATACAGTATAAATCTAAGTGTACCCTAACTGCCGGCAAAGACCCCACACCAGAATACAGGCGCAGGCCTGGCGGGACATGGGGCTGTGTTATATACAGGGAGCGCTATATAATCACCACTATTAATATAACATATAATACAGTATAAATCTAAGTGTACCCTAACTGCCGGCAAAAACCCCACACCAGAATACAGGCGCAGGTCTGGTGGGACATGGGGCTGCGTTATATACAGGGAGCGCTATATAATCACCACAATAATATAACATATAATACAGTATAAATCTAAGTGTATCCTAACTGCCGGCAAAGACCCCACACCAGAATACAGGCGCAGGCCTGGCGGGACATGGGGCTGCGTTATATACAGGGAGAGCTATATAATCACCAATATTAATATAACATATAATACAGTATAAATCTAAGTGTATCCTAACTGCCGGCAAAGACCCCACACCAGAATACAGGCGCAGGCCTGGCGGGACATGGAGCTGCGTTATATACAGGGAGCGCTATATAATCACCACTATTAATATAACATATAATACAGTATAAATCTAAGTGTATCCTAACTGCCAGCAAAGACCCCACACCAGAATACAGGCGCAGGCCTGGTGGGACATGGGGCTGCGCTATATACAGGGAGCGCTATATAATCACCACTATTAATATAAAAAATATTATATTAATTAAGCTTATTGTTTCTAAAACAAAGATCAAGATAATATGGATAAGTAATGAGGCATGCTGGGAGCTGTAGTACATCCTGTCCTGTGTTATGTAAGGAACACTCAGTCATATTACAATTCCCAGTAGGTGGAGATTCATACACAACACCCCATTCACCCACTATGTCCGTATCAGCCAATAGGAGAAAGTGTAGCACTGACTAATGTAATAGGATGCATGCTAGGTGATAGACAGATAACGCAGCCAATCACAATTATGACTGAGCCAGAGAAATTTCACATAAACACACACACACATATATATATATATATATATATATATATATATATATACTGTATATAAGGACAGTATCTAGCACACCAATACTGGAACAACTCCAGGCACATTGGTCACCTGGTCACACAGGGGGAGGGGCTAAGCCATAAGATTCTCCTTCCTGTGATGTCACCAGTCTCTGGGTAGATTTCCTATGGTAATGTCTCCCAGCTCCTGACTCCCCCACATATAGTTACACACCCTCCCCATACACGTAATGCAGCATGGAGGGGCTCAGTGAGGGTGGTGGTGTAGGTGTGTAAGTGTCTGATGGGGTCACACAGAGAATAAAAGGACATCAGTCCTGCCTCATAATCCAGGTATATCCTCACTCTGTCACAGGGGATATTACCAGGTAACCGGATCTCTGTCCTGTCATGTCTCACTGAGTGGTGACTGTTACACCTACACAGACACCAGGACTTGTTATTATCCCCAATGACTGACTGCCATCCTCTCCTGTCTATACTGGGATAACACATCCCCACCGCCCACCACACTGACTTACTGACATCCACCTCCCAGTAATGTCGCCCTGAGGAGAATCCCCTGGTGCTGATTACCTGAGGATAATACTGAAATCTCTCTGGTGTTACTGGGTGATTCTGGTCTATATATGATAGTGATGCAGATTTCCTGTCACCTGATATCTGTATACTATTACCAGCTGTGGCTACATCCAGTAATAGGTCTGTAGCTTCCTGCACATAGATCCCTGTATTTATCCCTGTTACTATATCAGATAATGTGTGTAATGTCCGGGAGATGAGACCCACATCCAGACCTCCTGCACCACGGACCTGGCTATCATGTCTCTCTGTGTCCTCAGTGTCACACATGTCCCCTGTGTACAGTTCCTGTAAGACAGTCACTGGGTCAGACATGTTACACAGCTCCTCAATGTGACGCATCTTCCCGGACAGCTCGTCCTTCTTTATTTCCAGCTGCTGGATCAGATCAGAGACTGAGAGTGAAACGCGCTGTTCCTGCCTGGAGATCTCACTCAGGACTCTCTTCTCCAGGTCTTCCAGCTGTCTCCTGATGTCTCTAAACAGGGCAGTGACTGTCTCTGTTACACCCGCTGCTTTTCCCTGATCCTCTCTCCTGCGCTCCTGCAGTCTCTGCACTCTATTCTCAGTCTCCACTCTCTTCTTGGTCAGTTTCTGCAGAACATCTCTCAGCTTCTCCTTCTTCTTCTCTGAGGCCTCATCCAGCATCTCCACCAGGTGTCCCTGATGTTCTCCAGCCAAACTGCAGGACACACAGATACAGGCAGCATCCTCAGTGCAGTAATACTCCAGGACCTTCTTATGGACGGAGCATTTCCTGTTCCCCAGGGCAGTGGTGGGGTCACATAAGACGTGTTCTGCTGCCTTGCTGTGTACTCTCAGGTGATTATCACACAGATGAGCCTCACACAGCAGACAGGACTTAGCAGCAGGTACAGGAGAGTGAATACAGTGAGTGCAGCAGATCCCGGTCTCCTCCTGATCTGGCCGAGCAGACAGGAACCTCCCCACTATGTTACACAGAGGAATGTTCCGTATCAGTGCAGGACGCTCCTGACACTCTGCTCTGCACTCAGGACAGCTATAAACTCCAGCCCCCTCCTGTGTATCCAGCACACGATCAATACAGACCCGGCAGAAGTTGTGGCCACATCTCAGGGTTACAGGATCTGTATAAATGCTCAGGCAGATAGAACAGTCCAGCTCCTGTCTCAGATCAGCAGACGCCATCGCTGGCAGCAGAAGAGGGAAATGAAAGTGAAAGTCTCAGATACCAGTGAGATCACATTCTGCACACAGGGCGAGGCTGAGATGACACTATATAAGAAACTGTAACAGAATCTGCTGCGCTATATAAGACGCTGTAACGGAATGTGCTGCGCTATATAAGACACTGTAATGGAATCTGCTGCGCTATATAAGACACTGTAACGGAATGTGCTGCGCTATATAAGACACTGTAATGGAATCTGCTGCGCTCTATAAGACGCTGTAACGGAATGTGCTGCGCTATATAAGACGCTGTAACGGAATCTGCTGCGCTATATAAGACACTGTAACGGAATCTGCTGCGCTATATAAGACACTGTAACGGAATCTGCTGCGCTATATAAGACACTAACGGAATCTGCTGCACTATATAAGACACTGTAATGGAATCTGCTGCGCTATATAAGACGCTGTAACGGAATCTGCTGCGCTATATAAGACGCTGTAACGGAATCTGCTGCGCTATTTAAGACGCTGTAACGGAATCTGCTGCGCTATATAAGACGCTGTAACGGAATCTGCTGCACTATATAAGACGCTGTAACGGAATGTGCTGCGCTATATAAGACACTGTAACGGAATCTGCTGCGCTATATAACACACTGTAACGGAATCTGCTGCACTATATAAGATACTGTAACGGAATCTGCTGTGCTATGTAACACACTGTAACGGAATATGCTGCGCTATATAAGACACTGTACCTGAATGTGCTGCGCTATATAAGACACTGTAACGGAATGTGCTTCGCTATATAAGACACTGTAACGGAATCTGCTGCGCTATATAAGACACTGTAACGGAATCTGCTGCGCTATATAAGACACTGTAACGGAATGTGCTGTGCTATGTAAGACACTGTAACGGAATGTGCTGCGCTATGTAAGACACTGTAACGGAATCTGCTGCGCTATATAAGACACTGTAACGGAATCTGCTGCGCTATATAAGACGCTGTAACGGAATCTGCTGCACTATATAAGACGCTGTAACGGAATGTGCTGCACTATATAAGACACTGTAACGGAATCTGCTGCACTATATAACACACTGTAACGGAATCTGCTGCACTATATAAGATACTGTAACGGAATCTGCTGTGCTATATAACACGCTGTAACGGAATGTGCTGCGCTATATAAGACACTGTAACGGAATCGGCTGCGCCATATAAGACGCTGTAACGGAATCTGCTGCGCCATATAAGACGCTGTAACGGAATCTGCTGCGCTATATATGACGCTGTAACGGAATCTGCTGCGCTATATAAGACACTGTAATGGAATCTGCTACTCTATATAAGACGCTGTAACGGAATCTGCTGCGCTATATAAGACACTGTAACGGAATCTGCTGCGCTATATAAGACGCTGTAACGGAATCTGCTGCGCTATATAAGACGCTGTAACGGAATCTGCTGCGCTATATAAGACGCTGTAACGGAATCTGCTGCGCTATATATGACGCTGTAACGGAATCTGCTGCGCTATATAAGACACTGTAACGGAATCTGCTACTCTATATAAGACGCTGTAACGGAATCTGCTGCGCTATATAAGACACTGTAACGGAATCTGCTGCGCTATATAAGACACTGTAACGGAATCTGCTGCGCTATATAAGACGCTGTAACGGAATCTGCTGCGCTATATAAGACGCTGTAACGGAACCTGCTGCGCTATATAAGACACTGTAACGGAATCTGCTGCACTATATAAGACGCTGTAACGGAATCTGCTGCGCTATATAAGACACTGTAACGGAATCTGTTGCGCTATATAACACACTGTAACGGAATCTGCTGCGCTATGTAAGACACTGTAACGGAATCTGCTGCGCTATATAAGACGCTGTAACGGAATGTGCTGCGCTATATAAGACGCTGTAACGGAATCTGCTGCGCTATATAAGACACTGTAATGGAATCTGCTGCGCTATATAAGACGCTGTAACGGAATCTGCTGCACTATATAAGACGCTGTAACGGAATCTGCTGCACTATATAAGACACTGTAACGGAATCTGCTGCGCTATATAAGACGCTGTAACGGAATCGGCTGCGCTATATAAGACGCCGTAACGGAATCTGCTGCGCTATATAAGACGCTGTAACAGAATCTGCTGCGCTATATAAGACTCTGTAATGGAATATGCTACTCTATATAAGACACTGTAACGGAATCGGCTGCGCTATATAAGACACTGTAACGGAATCTGCTGCGCTATATAAGACACTGTAACGGAATCTGCTGCGCTATATAAGACGCTGTAACGGAATCTGCTGCGCTATATAAGACGCTGTAACGGAATCTGCTGCGCTATATATGACGCTGTAATGGAATCTGCTGCGCTATATAAGACACTGTAATGGAATCTGCTACTCTATATAAGACGCTGTAACGGAATCTGCTGCGCTATATAAGACACTGTAACGGAATCTGCTGTGCTATATAAGACACTGTAACGGAATCTGCTGCGCTATATAAGACGCTGTAACGGAATCTGCTGCGCTATATAAGACACTGTAACGGAACCTGCTGCGCTATATAAGACACTGTAACGGAATCTGCTGCACTATATAAGACACTGTAACGGAATCTTCTGCGCTATATAAGATACTTAACGGAATATGCTGAGCTATATAAGACAATGTAACGGAATCTTGTGCGCTATATAAGACACTGTAACGGAATATGCTGAGCTATATAAGACATTGTAACGGAATCTGCTGCGCACTATGTAAGACTCTGTAACAGAATCTGCTGCGCTATATAAGACACTAACGGAATCTGCTGCGCTACATAAGACACTGTAACAGAATCTGCTGCGCTATATAAGACACTGTAACGTGATCTGCTGTGCTATATAAGACACTGTAACGTGATCTGCTGTGCTATATTAGACACTGTAACGGAATCTGTTGCGCTATATAAGACACTGTAACGGAATCTGCTGCGCTATATAAGACACTGTAACGGAATATGCTGAGCTATATAAGACATTGTAACGGAATCTGCTGCGCTATATAAGACACTGTAACAGAATCTGCTGCGCTATATAAGACACTGTAACGTGGTCTGCTGTGCTATATTAGACACTGTAACGGAATCTGTTGCGCTATATAAGACACTGTAACTGAATCTGCTGCGCTATATAAGACGCTGTAACGGAATCTGCTGCGCCATATAAGACCCTGTAACGGAATCTGCTGCGCTATATAAGACGCTGTAACGGAATCTGCTGCGCTATATAAGACACTGTAATGTAATCTGCTGCGTTATATAAGACACTGTAACGGAATCTGCTGCACTATATAAGACACTGTAATGGAATCTGCTGCGCTATATAAGACCCTGTAACGGAATCTGCTGCGCTATATAAGACGCTGTAATGGAATCTGTTGCGCTATATAAGACACTGTTACGGAATCTGCTGCGCTATATAAGACACTGTAACGGAATCTGCTGCGCTATATAAGACGCTGTAACAGAATCTGCTTAGTAAATTTTACCCTTAGATGTATACACCGGTAAATAACATTGACCATTTGCCCGCCTATGGACAATCAGGCCCAAATGTCCCATGTTGAGTTAAATGATTACAGCGCAGTATATAAATATAGAGAACCCGTATTTCAGCCTCAACTTAAAAAAAAAAAAAAAAGAAAACTTCAGAGGGAAATAATTGAACCATAAAAAGGAGAAATCCTGAGTTGAGCAGATAACATTGTGGTTCCTGCCGGTCAGCACGCCATAAATCCTGGTGCTGGTGTAAGAGGGAAATGTTGATATGTGTTTGCCTTATTGAGCAAATCATTTCACTGGAGTCCTGGCGGGAGGGAGAGGGGTGGACGCTGGACGCTGGACACGACTCAATGTTCAAAGGAGGAATGCTTACCTCCCAACTGTCACGATTCCGTCGGGACAGTCCCGATTTTCGGGTCCTGTCCCGACGTCCCACCCGCGGCAGGCATTGTCCCGCTGCGGGGGGGTGGCAGTTGGGAGACCCCCCAATGTAGTAGAATAGACGCTGTGCGCATGCGCACAGCGTCTATTCTCGTATGAAAATGAGGTCGCGGCTAATTAGCATAAGCCGCGCCCTCATTTGCATACGCCACGCCCCCTTTTCGGGCGCTCGCGCGGCTTCGCCGCGCGAGTGTCCCTATTTCTTAACATGAAAAGTTGGGAGGTATGGGAATGTTCTGTCCTGCATCTGGGTTTAGTTTAGAAAAATATTAGTTTGCAGAATACAGTATTACCAATTATATATATAGTTCTCCTTAATATTCTCCATCATAGTGCGCTCTTCCTTGGCAGGGCTATAGACAGGGGCTGGCTGGCAACTTTCATCCTGGGGGACAGACACAAGCAAGTGGCCCAGCTTTTCAAAGGGAATAGCCATGTCAATAATGTTGAGGGAGTGGCTTGTGTAATGTGGGTGTGGTTTAAATAGTTACCAGCATGTGCAAAAAAGTTTGAAATGCAGTTTTTTTTAAGCCCAATTAAAATTAAAATCCATATTTAAAAAAAAAAAAAATTGTCAGCACTTGCTCTGGCCTCTGTGGAAACGCAATTATCTAATTAAAAGTTTCCATTTAAGCTTTATTAGTTTCTTCTCATGCATTGCAGACAGCTTATATGTCCCGTGCACAAACTATACTACCACTAACCCCACGTCCCTCACACACACTTCCCAAACTAACCCTCACCCACACCAGCTGTCCACACACACACACACACACACACACTACCCAAACTAACCCTCACCCAGCCCAGCTGTCCACACACACAACACCAGCCCTAACCCTGCTTCCAGGATACACTACACTACCATAACCCTGCATCTGCTCCCTGCACGCACTACTCCCCTGCTCCCTGCACCTGCTCCATTTACACACTACCCCTAATCATGCACCTTTTTCATTATTGCCTACCTGACTCTCTCCTTCAGGGACACAATGCTCTGTTCCTGGACTTCCCTGGTAATGTATGATTGCCAGCACCTGTGGGGAGCTAGGTAACTGATAAGAAAGGTGTCACCACAGGTGATGGCAATCCTACATTACCAGGGAAGCCCAGGAACAGAGCATTGTGTCCTCCTGGAGAGGGGCATGCTGGGAGGTATGGATAATGTATGATTACCAGCACCTGTGGGGAGCTAGGTAACTGATAAGAAAGGTGTCACCACAGGTGCTGGCAATCATACATTACCTGGGAAGCCCAGGAACAGAGCATTGTGTCCTCCTGGAGAGGGGCATGCTGGGAGGTATGGATAATGTATGATTACCAGCACCTGTGGGGAGCTAGGTAACTGATAAGAAAGGTGTCACCACAGGTGCTGGCAATCATACATTACCAGGGAAGTCCAGGAGCAGAGCATTGTGTCCTCCTGGAGAGTGGCATGCTGGGAGGTATGGTTAATGTATGATTGCCAGCACCTGTGGGGAGCTAGGTAACTGATAAGAAAGGTGTCACCACAGGTGCTGTCAATCATACATTACCAGGGAAGCCCAGGAACAGAGCATTGTGTCCTCCTGGAGAGGGGCATGCTGGGAGGTATGGATAATGTAGGATTGCCAGCACCTGTGGGGAGCTAGGTAACTGATAAGAAAGGTGTCACCACAGGTGATGGGAATCATACATTACCAGAGAAGCCCAGGAACAGAGCATTGTGTCCTCCTGTAGAGGGGCATGCTGGGAGGTATGGATAATGTATGATTGCCAGCACCTGTGTGGAGCTAGGTAACTGATAAGAAAGGTGTCACCACAGGTGATGGCAATCATACATTACCATGCAAGCCCAGGAACAGAGCATTGTGTCCTCCTGGAGAGGGGCATGCTGGGAGGTATGGATAATGTATTATTGCCAGCACCTGTGGGGAGCTAGGTAACTGATAAGAAAGGTGTCACCACAGGTGCTGGCAATCATACATTACCAGGGAAGCCCAGGAACAGAGCACTGTGTCCTCCTGGAGAGGGGCATGCTGGGAGGTATGGATAATGTATGATTGCCAGCACCTGTGGGGTGCTAGGTAACTGATAAGAAAGGTGTCACCACAGGTGCTGGCAATCATACATTACCAGGGAAGCCCAGGAACAGAGCATTGTGTCCTCCTGGAGAGGGGCATGCTTGGAGGTATGGATAATGTATGATTGCCAGCACCTGTGGGGAGCTAGGTAACTGATAAGAAAGGTGTCACCACAGGTGCTGGCAATCATACATTACCAGGGAAGTCCAAGAGCAGAGCATTGTGTCCTCCTGGAGAGGGGCATGCTGGGAGGTATGGATAATGTATGATTGCCAGCACCTGTGGGGAGTTAGGTAACTGATAAGAAAGGTCTCACCACAAGTGCTGGCAATCATACATTACCAGGGAAGCCCAGGAACAGAGCATTGTGTCCTCCTGGAGAGGGGCATGCTGGGAGGTATGGATAATGTATGATTGCCAGCTAGGGTGACCAACTAATCCCTTTTATCCGGGACACATATTAATTACACAGGTTCTGTGGCAGTTTAAAACCAGGTGAAATGGAGTCTTGAGGTGTGGCAATTTAAAACCAGGTGAAAGCCAGCCACAGAACCTGTGTAATTAATACGTGTCCCAGATTAAAGGGATGAGTTGGTCACCCTATTGCCAGCACTGTGAGAAGCTAGGTAACTGATAAGAAAGGTGTCACCACAGGTGCTGGCAATCATACATTACCAGGGAAGTCCAGGAACAGAGCACTGTGTCCTCCTGGAGAGGGGCATGCTGGGAGGTATGGATAATGTATGATTGCCAGCACCTGTGGGGAGCTAGGTAACTGATAAGAAAGGTGTCACCACAGGTGCTGGCAATCATACATTACCAGGGATGTTCAGGAACAGAGCATTGTGTCCTCCTGGAGAGGGGCATGCTGGGAGGTATGAATAATTTATGATTGCCAGCACCTGTGTGGAGCTAGGTAACTGATAAGAAAGGTGTCACCACAGGTGCTGGCAATCATACATTACCAGGGAAGCCCAGGAACAGAGCATTGTGTCCTCCTGGAGAGGGGCATGCTGGGAGGTATGGATAATGTAGGATTGCCAGCACCTGTGGGGAGCTAGGTAACTGATAAGAAAGGTGTCACCACAGGTGCTGGCAATCATACATTACCAGGGAAGCCCAGGAGCAGAGCATTGTGTCCTCCTGGAGAGGGGCATGCTGGGAGGTATGGATAATGTATGATTGCCAGCACCTGTGGGGAGCTAGGTAACTGATAAGAAAGGTGTCACCACAGGTGCTGGCAATCATACATTACCAGGGAAGCCCAGGAACAGAGCATTGTGTCCTCCTGGAGAGGGGCATGCTGGGAGGTATGGATAATGTATGATTGACATCACCTGTGGGGAGCTAGGTAACTGATAAGAAAGGTGTCACCACAGGTGCTGGCAATCATACATTACCAGGGAAGCCAAGGAACAGAGCACTGTGTCCTCCTGGAGAGGGGCATGCTGGGAGGTATGGATAATGTATGATTGCCAGCACCTGTGGGGAGCTAGGTAACTGATAAGAAAGGTGTCACCACAGGTGCTGGCAATCATACATTACCAGGGAAGCCCAGGAACAGAGCATTGTGTCCTCCTGGAGAGGGGCATGCTTGGAGGTATGGATAATGTATGATTGCCAGCACCTGTGGGGAGCTAGGTAACTGATAAGAAAGATGTCACCACAGGTGCTGGCAATCATACATTACCAGGGATGTTCAGGAACAGAGCATTGTGTCCTCCTGGAGAGGGGCATGCTGGGAGGTATGGATAATGTATGATTGCCAGCACCTGTGGGGAGCTAGGTAACTGATAAGAAAGGTGTCACCACAGGTGCTGGCAATCATACATTACCAGGGAAGCCCAGGAACAGAGCATTGTGTCCTCCTGGAGAGGGGCATGCTGGGAGGTATGGATAATGTATGATTGCCAGAACCTGTGGGGAGCTAGGTAACTGATAAGAAAGGTGTCACCACAGGTGCTGGCAATCATACATTACCAGGGATGTTCAGGAACAGAGCATTGTGTCCTCCTGGAGAGGGGCATGCTGGGAGGTATGGATAATGTATGATTCCCAGCACCTGTGGGGAGCTAGGTAACTGATAAGAAAGGTGTCACCACAGGTGCTGGCAATCATACATTACCAGGGAAGCCCAGGAACAGAGCATTGTGTCCTCCTGGAGAGGGGCATGCTGGGAGGTATGGATAATGTATGATTCCCAGCACCTGTGGGGAGCTAGGTAACTGATAAGAAAGGTGTCACCACAGGTGCTGGCAATCATACATTACCAGGGATGTTCAGGAACAGAGCATTGTGTCCTCCTGGAGAGGGGCATGCTGGGAGGTATGGATAATGTATGATTGCCAGCACCTGTGGGGAGCTAGGTAACTGATAAGAAAGGTGTCACCACAGGTGATGGCAATCATACATTACCAGGGAAGCCCAGGAACAGAGCACTGTGTCCTCCTGGAGAGGGGCATGCTGGGAGGTATGGATAATGTATGATTGCCAGCACCTGTGGGGAGCTAGGTAACTGATAAGAAAGGTGTCACCACAGGTGCTGGCAATCATACATTACCAGGGATGTTCAGGAACAGAGCATTGTGTCCTCCTGGAGAGGGGCATGCTGGGAGGTATGGATAATGTATGATTGCCAGCACCTGTGGGGAGCTAGGTAACTAATAAGAAAGGTGTCACCACAGGTGCTGGCAATCATACATTACCAGGGAAGCCCAGGAACAGAGCATTGTGTCCTCCTGGAGAGGGGCATACTGGGAGGTATGGATAATGTATGATTGCCAGCACCTGTGGGGAGCTAGGTAACTGATAAGAAAGGTGTCACCACAGGTGCTGGCAATCATACATTACCAGGGAAGCCCAGGAACAGAGCATTGTGTCCTCCTGGAGAGGGGCATGCTGGGAGGTATGGATAATGTAGGATTGCCAGCACCTGCGAGGAGCTAGGTAACTGATAAGAAAGATGTCACCACAGGTGCTGGCAATCATACATTACCAGGGAAGCCCAGGAACAGAGCATTGTGTCCTCCTGGAGAGGGGCATGCTGGGAGGTATGGATAATGTATGATTGCCAGCACCTGTGGGGAGCTAGGTAACTGATAAGAAAGGTGTCACCACAGGTGCTGGCAATCATACATTACCAGGGAAGCCCAGGAACAGAGCATTGTGTCCTCCTGGAGAGGGGCATACTGGGAGGTATGGATAATGTATGATTACCAGCACCTGTGGGGAGCTAGGTAACTGATAAGAAAGGTGTCACCACAGGTGCTGGCAATCATACATTACCAGGGGAGCCCAGGTACAGAGCATTGTGTCCTCCTGGAGAGGGGCATGCTGGGAGGTATGGATAATGTATGATTGCCAGCACCTGTGGTGAGCTAGGTAATTGATAAGAAAGGTGTCAGCACAGGTGCTGGCAATCATACATTACCAGGGAAGCCCAGGAACAGAGAATTGTGTCCTCCTGGAGAGGGGCATTCTGGGAGGTATGGATAATGTATGATTGCCAGCACCTGTGGGGAGCGGGGTAACTGATAAGAAAGGTGTCACCACAGGTGCTGGCAATCATACATTACCAGGGAAGCCCAGGAACAGAGCATTGTGTCCTCCTGGAGAGGGGCATGCTGGGAGGTATGGATAATGTATGATTGCCAGCACCTGTGGGGAGCTAGGTAACTGATAAGAAAGGTGTCACCACAGGTGCTGGCAATCATACATTACCAGGGAAGTCCAAGAGCAGAGCATTGTGTCCTCCTGGAGAGGGGCATGCTGGGAGGTATGGATAATGTATGATTGCCAGCACCTGTGGGGAGTTAGGTAACTGATAAGAACGGTGTCACCACAGGTGCTGGCAATCATACATTACCAGGGATGTTCAGGAACAGAGCATTGTGTCCTCCTGGAGAGGGGCATGCTGGGAGGTATGAATAATTTATGATTGCCAGCACCTGTGGGGAGCTAGGTAAATGATAAGAAAGGTGTCACCACAGGTGATGGCAATCATACATTACCAGGGATGTTCAGGAACAGAGCATTGTGTCCTCCTGGAGAGGGGCATGCTGGGAGGTATGGATAATGTATGATTGCCAGCACCTGTGGGGAGCTAGGTAACTGATAAGAAAGGTGTCACCACAGGTGCCTGCAATCATACATTACCAGGGAGGCCCAGGAGCAGAGCATTGTGTCCTCCTGGAGAGGGGCATGCTGGGATGTATGGATAATGTACGATTGCAATCACCTGTGGGGAGCTAGGTAACTGATAAGAAAGGTGTCACCACAGGTGCTGGCAATCATACATTACCAGGAAAGCCCAGGAACAGAGCATTGTGTCCTCCTGGAGAGGGGCATGCTGGGAGGTATTGATAATGTATGATTGCCAGTACCTGTCGGGAGCTAGGTAACTGATAAGAACGGTGTCACCACAGGTGCTGGCAATCATACATTACCAGGGAAGCCCAGGAACAGAGCATTGTGTCCTCCTGGAGAGGGGCATGCTGGGAGGTATGGATAATGTATGATTGCCAGCACCTGTAGGGAGCTAGGTAACTGATAAGAAAGGTGTCACCACAGGTGATGGCAATCCTACATTACCAGGGAAGCCCAGGAACACAGCACTGTGTCCTCCTGGAGAGGGGCATGCTGGGAGGTATGGATAATGTAGGATTGCCAGCACTGTGGGGAGCTAGGTAACTGATGATAAGAAAGGTGTCACCACAGGTGCTGGCAATCCTACATTACCAGGGAAGCCCAGGTACAGAGCATTGTGTCCTCCTGGAGAGGGGCATGCTGGGAGGTATGGATAATGTAGGATTGCCAGCACCTGTGGGGAGCTAGCTAACTGATAAGAAAGGTGTCACCACAGGTGCTTGCAATCCTACATTACCAGGGAAGCCCAAGAGCAGAACATTGTGTCCTCCTGGAGAGGGGCATGCTGGGAGGTATGGATAATGTATGATTGCCAGCACCTGTGGGGAGCTTGGTAACTGATAAGAAAGGTGTCACCACAGGTGCTGGCAATCATACTTTACCAGGGAAGCCCAGGAGCAGAGCATTGTGTCCTCTTGGAGAGGGGCATGCTGGGAGGTATGGATAATGTATGATTGCCAGCACCTGTGGGGAGTTAGGTAACTGATAAGAAAGGTCTCACCACAAGTGCTGGCAATCATACATTACCAGGGAAGCCCAGGAACAGAGCATTGTGTCCTCCTGGAGAGGGGCATGCTGGGAGGTATGGATAATGTATGATTGCCAGCACCTGTGGGGAGCTAGGTAACTGATAAGAAAGGTCTCACCACAAGTGCTGGCAATCATACATTACCAGGGAAGCCCAGGAACAGAGCATTGTGTCCTCCTGGAGAGGGGCATGCTGGGAGGTATGGATAATGTATGATTGCCAGCACCTGTGAGGAGCTAGGTAACTGATAAGAAAGGTGTCACCACAGGTGCTGGCAATCATACATTACCAGGTAAGCCCAGGAACAGAGCATTGTGTCCTCCTGGAGAGGGGCATGCTGGGAGGTATGGATAATGTATTATTGCCAGCACCTGTGGGGAGCTAGGTAACTGATAAGAAAGGTGTCACCACAGGTGCTGGCAATCATACATTACCAGGGATGTTCAGGAACAGAGCATTGTGTCCTCCTGGAGAGGGGCATGCTGGGAGGTATGAATAATTTATGATTGCCAGCACCTGTGTGGAGCTAGGTAACTGATAAGAAAGGTGTCACCACAGGTGCTGGCAATCATACATTACCAGGGAAGTCCAGGAACAGAGCACTGTGTCCTCCTGGAGAGGGGCATGCTGGGAGGTATGTATAATGTAGGACTGCCAGCACCTGTGGGGAGCTAGGTAACTGATAAGAAAGGTGTCACCACAGGTGATGGCAATCATACATTACCAGGGATGTTCAGGAACAGAGCATTGTGTCCTCCTGGAGAGGGGCATGCTGGGAGGTATGGATAATGTATGATTGCCAGCACCTGTGGGGAGCTAGGTAACTGATAAGAAAGGTGTCACCACAGGTGCCTGCAATCATACATTACCAGGGAGGCCCAGGAGCAGAGCATTGTGTCCTCCTGGAGAGGGGCATGCTGGGATGTATGGATAATGTATGATTGCAATCACCTGTGGGGAGCTAGGTAACTGATAAGGAAGGTGTCACCACAGGTGCTGGCAATCATACATTACCAGGGAAGCCCAGGAGCAGAGCATTGTGTCCTCCTGGAGAGGGGCATGCTGGGAGGTATGGATAATGTATGATTGCCAGCACCTGTGGGGAGCTAGGTAACTGATAAGAAAGGTGTCACCACAGGTGCTGGCAATTCTACATTACCAGGGAAGCCCAGGAACAGAGCATTGTGTCCTCCTGGAGAGGGGCATGCTGGGAGGTATGGATAATGTATGATTGCCAGTACCTGTCGGGAGCTAGGTAACTGATAAGAACGGTGTCACCACAGGTGCTGGCAATCATACATTACCAGGGAAGCCCAGGAACAGAGCATTGTGTCCTCCTGGAGAGGGGCATGCTGGGAGGTATAGATAATGTAGGATTGCCAGCACCTGTGGGGAGCTAGGTAACTGATAAGAAAGGTGTCACCACAGGTGCTTGCAATCCTACATTACCAGGGAAGCCCAAGAGCAGAACATTGTGTCCTCCTGGAGAGGGGCATGCTGGGAGGTATCGATAATATATGATTGCCAGCACCTGTGGGGAGCTTGGTAACTGATAAGAAAGGTGTCACCACATGTGCTGGCAATCCTACATTACCAGGGAAGCCCAGGAGCAGAGCATTGTGTCCTCTTGGAGAGGGGCATGCTGGGAGGTATGGATAATGTAGGATTGCCAGCACCTGTGGGGAGCTAGGTAACTGATAAGAAAGGTGTCACCACAGGTGCTGGCAATCCTACATGACCAGGGTAGCCCAGGAACAGAGCATTGTGTCCTCCTGGAGAGGGGCATGCTGGGAGGTATGGATAATGTATGATTGCCAGCACCTGTGGGGAGCTAGGTAACTGATAAGAAAGGTGTCACCACAGGTGCTGGCAATCATACATTACCAGGGAAGCCCAGGAACAGAGCATTGTGTCCTCCTGGAGAGGGGCATGCTGGGAGGTATGTATAATCTAGGATTGCCAGCACCTGTGGGGAGCTAGGTAACTGATAAGAAAGGTGTCACCACAGGTGCTGGCAATCATACATTACCAGGGAAGCCCAGGAACAGAGCATTGTGTCCTCCTGGAGAGGGGCATGCTGGGAGGTATGGATAATGTATGATTGCCAGCACCTGTGGGGAGCTAGGTAACTGATAAGAAAGCTGTCACCACAGGTGCTGGCAATCATACATTACCAGGGAAGCCCAGGAGCAGAGCATTGTGTCCTCCTGGAGAGGGGCATGCTGGGAGGTATGGATAATGTAGGATTGCCAGCACCTGTGGGGAGCTAGGTAACTGATAAGAAAGGTGTCACCACAGGTGCTGGCAATCATACATTACCAGGTAAGCCCAGGAACAGAGCATTGTGTCCTCCTGGAGAGGGGCATGCTGGGAGGTATGGATAATGTATTATTGCCAGCACCTGTGGGGAGCTAGGTAACTGATAAGAAAGGTGTCACCACAGGTGCTGGCAATCATACATTACCAGGGAAGCCCAGGAACAGAGCATTTTCTCCCTCATGGAGAGGGTCAGGTAGGCAATTGTGTAATATACACAGTCCCACTGTCTGCCAACGCTGCAGTATACACAGTTATATTTCAGCATTGTTATCATTATATAGTTAATATATAATTGACATTTATTTTGCATGTGAATAGTATACAGGACAATAGTGTAAGAATGATTTCACTTTATTCATTATATGTATTTTTTTATAAATTGTATTCTTTCAATTAATGATTTTGTGTACCTCTGTGCTGCAACCACTAGATGGCACTGCTCTGTTACACAAGTTATACAGTGGTTGCAGATTGCAGACTTGTAGAATGGTTTATGTTAAAGTTTCTGTTTTGAAGCACGTTGTGAGTTATTTGAAGATATTTCATCTATTGTTAAAGACAATAAAAAAAAAAGTGTGGCAACAGGAAAATAAGAAATATAGAGCGAGATGTAATAGGGGGGGGGGGGGATTTACTAAAGGAAATTTGTAAAAAAAATAGGTGTATTTGTACCCAGAAATACACTTATTTTTGACATTTACTTTCCCGAAAATACGGCAATTCGTATTTGTATTGATAGCACATCAATACGAATACGAATAGCCGTATCTTCAGGATAGTAAATGTCAAAAATAAGTGTATTTCTGGATACAAATACACCTATTTCTTTACAAATTTCCTTTAGTAAATTTTTCCCCTACTATCCCGAAAATACGTCACATTTTGCCCAAAATTTGCATGTTATACTTGCATACATTTTGTCACTCCTCTCTGGGAGAAGGATGTAGAGGAGACCACATAATATGAGTCAAGGGGACGGGACAAGGGTAATACAGGGCCGTCTTTCCTATTGGACATGATGGGCACTTGCCCAGGGCCCCTAGGACCTAGGGGCCCAACACAATGGGAAAGACGGCGGCAGTGGTTAAATTGGTCCGGAACGCACAGTGAGACCAGCCACCCGTACAGTACTAAAGCAATTGGAATTTGGAGCTCCCGGACGGGCACCCAATGAGCAGCGGCTGTGTTCCCATTGGCTGCCAGGCCACAGGCAAAGGCGCTACATTTCAAATGCTAGCCTGTCACCGTTGTGACAGTGTGACGCGCTGACTGCCCGCCCTGGCTAACATGAGTTGCGAGGACGTGGTGCTGTCCCGGCAGGTACTGGCGGCCTGCAACTCGCCAGGGCACCCCACCCCGGTACAGAACTCCAGGCTGGTGGTGCTGTCCAGCACGCACTGGCCTTGCTCAGGCTGCAGCTTGGCCAGCCGCACACTGCTACTGCGGGGGACTCAGTGCCTCAGCCTCTCTCTCACCCTCCCGCTTCCACAGCGTACATGGCCGGGGACTGACGATAAGCTGGACTGCTGGGGAAAGACAAGGTAGGCAGTAGCAGCACCCAGCATGTGTGCAGGTGGATGTGGGTGGCTCCAGGCAAACTAACTCACTTGGGGGGGGGGGGGCTCCCGGCAAACTAATTCCTGGGGAGGGGGCCTGCCGAGGGGAGGGGGCGGGGGGCTCCTGGCAATCAAATTCACAGGGGGGGCCCAGTGAATTGGTTTGCCCAGGGACCCTCACTAATGTTAAGACGGCCCTGGGGTAATGTCACCAAGCCCCACCCCCATAACAGTCAAAAGCGGCAATCTGTGGATCCGTGGCTTGGGGGAGGGGCTAAAATGACACAAAATGGCACGATTTGCATCATTTTAGCCCTCCCCGCGGACCCGTGAAATGCAGACTTTAATGCTGTGAGGAAAAGGGTGTTGCAGGAGACCTGCCCACCTTCCTGGGAGACTGGTAGGGGAACCCGATTTGCAGGAGCCTGCTGGCTATTCCGGAAGGGCAGGCAAGTATGGCAGATGTATGAGGCTGGATTGGAAATAATGCCTCCATGGCTATAAGTTTGTTATTTGAGAACACATTTGAACACTTTGTTTTGTACATGATAACTCAGTTGATCCTCTATGTAATGCACTAATCACTTTCCAACGTAGTCCCCATCCCTTTCCACGCATGTGCGCCAACGCTTAACGAGTCGTGCAAACCCATCAGAGAAGAAAGCTGGTGGTTGTTGTCTATACCAGGACTGAATGGCAGCTTTCACCCCGTGTCGTCAGAATTGAAGTGTTGACCCTTAAGGTGCTCTGTCATCTGTGGGAAGAGGGATGCAGCGCCTGCAGTTCAAGGAGGTTCTGCCAGACCTGTCGTACAGCCCCGACCTTGCACCCTGCAACTTTCACCTCTTCCCAAAGATGAAAGAGCACCTTAAGTGTCAACACTTCAACTCTGTCGACGAGGTGAAAGTTGCCGTAACAAAAACAGCATGGGCAACTGCCCATTGAGCCCATATGTTAAGGTGGCCTTGCAAGCAGCCCCCTCTCCACCCTCCTCCGCTGGAGACCAGAGGACACTGGCGGTGCAGAGCCCCTACAGAGTCTCTCTCTCTCTCTCTGTGGCAGCCGCTTCACAAATGGTGACCGCCTTGGAGGAGACAGACACTAGAGGTCCTGTCTCTGTTTCTGTCAGAAGAGAACAGCGTGCCCAGCGCTACCAGGAAGTGCGCATTCTGTGAGCACTGGTATGCTGATAGAATGTAACCCGGCCTCGGCAGCAAGCACCTGGCAATGAGGGTGTAAGTCCCCCTGGCAATGAGCATGTAAGTTCCCCCCCAGCAGCAAGCAAGTCTCCCCTGGCAATGAGCATGCACCCTTTCCCACCTGGCAACGAGTGTGTAAGTTCCCATGGCAATGAGCATATAACTCCTTCTGGAAATGAGCATGTAACTCCACCCTAGCAATGAGCATGTAACTACCACTAGCAACAAGCATGTAACTCTTCCTAGCAATGAGCATGTCATTTTAACCCTGGCAATGAGCATGTAACATTGGCGACCATTGAATGATTTCTGCCCCGCACGCACGGCAGCGAATCACATACGTGCGGGGATATTCGCCGTGCGAGGTGGTGGACTTTTGTGAAATTTGCAGCTTTGCGAGTCAACCAGAATGACCTCCTCTATGTGGTCATTGGAATTTATGCGCAATGTATCTAAATATTCATGTTTGCGGTCAGTATCCGCCCAATCAGGCCCCAGTGGGGATGACACATTTCCTCACAGGCACTCTGGGGCTGATCCGGTGTAATGTTACTGCTTCAGCTGAGAGGAGGCCCCGAACACTGGGCGATGTACCCGCAATGTGAGCTCTTGTACGGGGGTGGCAGCGATCAATCACAGGAAAAGTGCTCAAATTGCATGTGATTGACAGCAAGCCCGATGCCATGCTGAGTCCCGTGCACATCGCATCCCACCCTCCGAGTCACCCCTGGATATATCGCATGCGATCCTGCTGCCCAGGAAGGTCCTGGGCAGCTCAATGGCACCTTGTGTGTGACTTCTCCAAGGAGAGAAGTTGGCGAAATGTATGGGGATGACGTGACCTACACACTGATATCATGGGAACGACATTGCTCATAAAGGGAATTGCATGGTGTGTACACAACGTTAGATTTCATACACAGTGGGACTGATTCAGACCTGTTTTCTAGGCTGTGTTTGCTTACAGGTAAAAGTCGCCCGCCGCCGAATGCCCACCCCCCTGCCACGTGAATCCCCTCACTAGTATGCGAAGGGACGTGCGCGATAAGACGTCATCCGATGGTCGCTCACTTCTGTTTGTCATGAAAAGTCATCCAGGACGGACTTACGCTGCCCTCTGAATTCGGGGCAGGCGCTGACGTCATGTGATGTCAGCTGTGTGCCCCCAAGCAGGCATTGACGCACCTGTAGGGGAATGCTTGGCATTCCCCTGCCCTCCTCTAACTGTACGAACACCTCGGCGTGTGAGAAACATGCCATAGGCGGGTCTGCTCGTGCGCATATTCACACATTGCGGAGACTCTCACCATTTGCCGGGGAACCCAATTCAGTCTGCAACGAGCATTGAATCCATCTTTGGCCATGTAATTGTTCTTGTGCCTGTGGGCCTAATTCAGCCTGGATCGCTAATCTGAGCACCTGCAGATGTCTGCAAGGAGGAAGTTGTCGCCCAGACATAGAGAGGAAATGTCCAGCGCTAAATTGCGAGAGAATTGCGAATGGAACGCTAATCGCTGATTCATACGCATATCGCCAACCTGCGAAAGGATTTTGCCATCGGAACAAATCTGAGTAACTCTGCAGCTTCCGCTATTCTGCAGGTGAGACCGGCTGAACGGAACCGGCGCTGGCATCAGAGACCGCCCTCTGAAAACGCCCGGGCATGCCAAAGAAATACGGCTACATTGCGTTTGTGATTCATTCGATAATCGCTCAATTTTATAACTTGCTAATTAGCGCTCCATGCTGAATTAGGCCCCATGCACCTTTTTCTCATCTACCCCCCCCATACAGACAGCAACAGAATGAGGGATGATTGGCAGTTGGTCGCTGTTGTGCACATTTGCAATCCTATCGATTATCGAATGACTGCGCACGGATTAGGCGAGTTTCACACTCGCCCGGCTGTCAATGGTGAGCGGGAAGAGGGTGGGCATGGGGCAATATGTAGGAAGACGTAGGCGTGTCAATTCCTTCTTGGAGCGGGCGTCAGCACCGCCCCATTTTCAGCCATCTCCGTCCAGGATAAAAGTTTGGATAAACTAAATTTTATCCAGAGAGAAATGTAATTCGCCGGTGAGCGACAATCAAATGATTTTCCTCTGTTTCGCCACTTGCCAGTGTATGTGTCAGCGTAGACATCGCATGCTAGTGAGCGGGTTCGGGAGGCAGGGGGCTGGGCGATCGTCTGGGCGGCAGTGGGTGTTTATCTGCTCGCTAGGCTAGAAAACAGGCTTGAATCAGGCCCACAGTGAGCCAGAATCACTGCGAGAGCCACTAACCTCACAGACCTAAATGCGGACACTCACAAACCAAAATAAGTTATGAATAGGAAACTTGTAAGATCTGCAGTGTGGAAAAACGGCATAATTACAGTACACAGCCCAGTGCTGCTCTGTAACTACACCCTGCCACATGCTGCACCCAGGCACGGGGGACTACACTCACTTTACTGAGCGGAGCTGGAGTGCGAGGGACTGAGCAGGAGCTGGGGTGTGAGGGACTGAGCAGGAGCTGAGGTGCGAGGGACTGAACAGAGCTGAGGTGCGAGGGACTGAGCAGGAGCTGGGGTGCGAGGGACTGAGCAGGAGCTGAGGTGCGAGGGACTGAGCAGGAGCTGAGGTGCGAGGGACTGAGCAAGAGCTGGGGTGCCAGGGACTGAGCAGGAGCTGGGGTGCGAGGCACTGAGCAGGAGCTGGAGTGTGAGGGACTGAGCAGGAGCTGAGGTGCGAGGGACTGAGCAGGAGCTGGGGTGCGAGGGACTGAGCTGGAGCTGGGGTGCCAGGGACTGAGCAGGAGCTGGGGTGCGAGGGACTGAGCAGGAGCTGGGGTGCCAGGGACTGAGCAGGAGCTGGGGTGCGAGGGACTGAGCAGGAGCTGGGGTGCCAGGGACTGAGCAGGAGCTGAGGTGTGAGGGACTGAGCAGGAACTGAGGTGCGAGGGACTGAGCAGTAACTGAGGTGCGAGGGACTGAGCAGGAGCTGATTCAAGACTACAGGTGAGTAACTCAGCTGTACTCAGCTTTACTGCAAACTACCCATGTCTTAGCTGTAGGATATAGGGCAGGCATGTCCAAACTATGGCCCTCCAGCTGTTGTAAAACTACAAGTCCCATCAAGTTTTGCTACTAGGGGATGCTAAAACCTGGCAAGGTATGCTGGGATGTGTAGTTCTACAACAGCTGGAGGGCCATAGTTTGGACTTGCCTGATATACTGTAGGGCAGAGCGACGCACAGGTCTGGCCCGCCGCACTGACCTCTATCACTATGACAAGTGGCCCGACTAGCTGAGCCGCTTGTCAATAAACTGGCAGCCGCAGGGCTAGAAGAAGTGCACAGTGCCGCCGACGCCTGACTGCGCGCACAGCATTACTGGGAGTGTGGGAGGGAACGCGGTGACGCGGCGGCTGCTTCCCCGCCATTGGTTAGTGTGACCGCGTCCCCGCCCAAACTCCCTGTAATGCTGTGCGGGGCGGGAGCGGTTGGACATCGGCGGCACTGCATTTCTTTTAGCCCTGCGGCGTGACTGACGACTACCAGCACCGGCAGCAGAAAGTCCATGATCCTCCTGTCCTGGCTCCCCCCGCTCAGGCTGACTGGTGGGTGACTGGTGGGTGATGTTCTGATAGGGATGAAAAGGAATTGCAGTGATTAGGGGCGTGAATAGAATGTGTAGTAATTTAGTGTGTGTGTGTGTGTGTATATATATATATATATATATATATATATATATATATATATATATCATTTTGTGTGCGGCCCTCGAATATTTACTGGAAGTGTGAAGCGGCCCCCCAGCCAAAATAATTGCCCACCCCTGCTGTAGGGGATGCATGTAACCCAGGGCTGGGCAACACCGGCCATCCAGATATTGATGAACTACACATCCCAGCATGCCTTGCATCAGTTTCAGCATGGCCACATAGCAAAACTAATGCAAAGCATCCTGGGATGTGTAATTCATTAACATCTGGAGAGCCGGTGTTGCCCAGCCCTTATTTAACCTCTGCCTGGAGTACATGGCTGTATGTAAAAGAGCATACCTCCCAACTGTCCTGATTTTCGTGGGACTGTCCTGTTTTTCTGGGACAGTCCCGCATTTGCCCTAAGGTGGAAGTGTCCTGTGGGCGGAAGGGGAAGTTGGGAGTCCCCTTTTCCTGCCGCTGCTCTTTTGGGAGGTATGCCATGCGCAGGGCTTGGGGATATGGCCAGCAGCACACACATCACTGACCATGCCCCCATAATGATAAAAATGGGGGCATGGCTTGTGTCCTCTGCATCCCCACGAGGCCACACCCCATTCGATTTAGGCCATGCCCCCATATGCGAGTGTCCTGATTTTCGACGTAAAAATGTTGGGAGGCATGCAAGAGGCATACCTCACAACTGTCCTGATTTTTGCGGGACCGTTCCCATTTTTGGGGCTGTCCCGCATCCCAACAAGGGGCCGGCAGTGCCCTGCGGTGGGGGGAAGGCAGTTGGGAGTTGAGCAGAGCAGCAGTGAATAGACGCTGTTTACAGACAGAAAGGGCGAGGCCTTGTGGGGGGTTCCACAATCTTAGGCCACGCCCCCTGGTCTGTCTCCAATATTTAAAACATATACCTCAAATCTATTTATATAGGTGAAGTACCGCCACTGACTACTAGAGGCCACTCGAAAGGGAAAGCAATTTTTGCAGGGACACTGATCTGTTTTAAACTTGATGGAGAGAGGGAGCTGTGAGGACAGAGATTGGAGGTAGGAGCAGATAGGGACTTGGGGTGGGGTGGAGAGTCTGTGGGTAAAAACTGTCACAGCTCAAAGTGAAAGAAAAAACTGTCACAGCTCAGATCTGCATTGAAGAAGCCTCGTTTTGACTGGCTTTTAACTAGTTATTTAATAACAGCAGACTGGCAGCCTTTCAGTAGAATGTTATGTATGAAAACTGTATTGAAGACCCCCCCTCGAGCTAGTTACAGGGGCATTTGTATTAATGATCAGGTTTCAGACAATGTCATTATAATTTTTGGTGTACTGATGATTGTAATAAAAATACGGTGTCTGCAATGCGCCAGATCCACGGCGGCTGCTTCCCCTGGTGCAGCGACAACCGAAGACTGCAACGGGGACGGAAGCCAGCAAGTACATATAAACATACATGTGAGGTTGTATGTAATATATGTGCCGGAACTCCTTACCCTACATGCATGGGGCACAGGCTGTCAGCGCTCATCCTGTCTATCATCAGTAAGCCCGCCCCCAGACTCCTGTGGAACTAGCCAATGGGAGTCAGGGGGTGGGAGTATTGATGATAGACAGGATGAGCGCTGTGCACCATTGTCCTGTCCTGTGGCGGCTGCTGATCCCCGTGTAAGGCAGGCAGCACATATCATACATATAACTTTACATGTACGTTTGTGTGTGCTAGCCGGCTCCCCCTGCAGTCTTTAGTTGGTACTGCAGCCCAGGGCAGACACTAGTTAGAAGTAAAGTGATTGCTAATGGTTGCTATGACAACATCCCATCTTCAGAAGAACTCTCATCTTAGTAAATGTACCCCATACTTTGTGGTCACTAAAACACATATAAGAGAGTAAGGATGGCCATCGGCCATCAACGATTCAAAATCATCGATGGTTTATGGTCGATATAGAATAGTTTTGCCATCGATGGGGGAGAACCAGATGGCAAGCATAAACAAATATTTTTTTTCTTTTATCCCCAAGGGACCGGGACAATGAGCATAGCTCCGCCCCCGACACCCATGAAGCACCGCCCCCATGTTTTGATTGGCCAATCAGTCACAGAAAATGGTTGACCATCAATAGGTAAAAACATTGATGGTCATCCATTGCATAGCATGCCACTATCGGTGGGCAGTTACACTATTGCCATCGATGGCAACGATCGATGGCAATGGCAACGATGGCTATCCCTATGTGAGAGTGCCCATTTCCGGGAAGGGATCTTTGGGACCCATCTCCTTTCAGAGTGTAGCACATTTTAGGGGGCATCCTACAAATAATTTGTAATAAATATGACCCACAGACTCTGTATTAGATACCACTCACAATTATCTTATATTGTATACATATAATTATCACACTGACGCTGATGGTTTTACTTCAGCATGTAAGGATGTAATGGATTTATTTTAGCCTAAGTATTTTTGCTAACCGATATTTTTGAAATGTTATCTGTATCCATGTGGGAGGGTGTTACTGTATGCTGTGTACGCTGTGTATGCTGTACGCCTGTATGCTGTGTATGCTGTACGCCTGTATGCTGTACGCCTGTATGCTGTGTATACTGTATGCTGTACGCCTGTATGCTGTGTATGCTGTGTATGCTGTACGCCTGTATGCTGTGTATGCTGTACGCCTGTATGCTGTGTATGCTGTACACCTGTATGCTGTGTATACTGTACACCTGTATGCTGTGTATGCTGTACGCCTGTATGCTGTGTATGCTGTACGCCTGTATGCTGTGTATGCTGTACGCCTGTATGCTGTGTATGCTGTACGCCTGTATGCTGTGTATGCTGTACGCCTGTATGCTGTGTATGCTGTACGCCTGTATGCTGTGTATGCTGTACGCCTGTATGCTGTGTATACTGTACGCCTGTATGCTGTGTATGCTGTACGCCTGTATGCTGTGTATGCTGTACGCCTGTATGCTGTGTATACTGTACGCCTGTATGCTGTGTATGCTGTACGCCTGTATGCTGTGTATGCTGTACGCCTGTATGCTGTGTATGCTGTACGCCTGTATGCTGTGTATGCTGTACGCCTGTATGCTGTGTATACTGTACGCCTGTATGCTGTGTATACTGTACGCCTGTATGCTGTGTATGCTGTACGCCTGTATGCTGTGTATACTGTATGCTGTGTACACTGTACGCCTGTATGCTGTGTATGCTGTACGCCTGTATGCTGTGTATACTGTACGCCTGTATGCTGTGTATGCTGTACGCCTGTATGCTGTGCATGCTGTACGCCTGTATGCTGTGTATGCTGTGTATACTGTACACCTGTATGCTGTGTATGCTGTACGCCTGTATGCTGTGTATGCTGTGTATGCTGTACTCCTGTATGCTGTGCATGCTGTACGCCTGTATGCTGTGTATGCTGTGTATACTGTACACCTGTATGCTGTGTATGCTGTACGCCTGTATGCTGTGCATGCTGTACGCCTGTATGCTGTGTATGCTGTGTATACTGTACGCCTGTATGCTGTGTATGCTGTACGCCTGTATGCTGTGTATACTGTACGCCTGTATGCTGTGTATGCTGTGTATACTGTACACCTGTATGCTGTTTATGCTGTACGCCTGTATGCTGTGTATGCTGTGTATACTGTACACCTGTATGCTGTGTATGGTGTACGCCTGTATGCTGTGTATACTGTACGCCTGTATGCTGTGTACAGTATGCTGTACGTCTGTATGCTGTGTATGCTGTACGCCTGTATGCTGTGCATGCTGTACGCCTGTATGCTGTGTATGCTGTGTATACTGTACGCCTGTATGCTGTACGCCTGTATGCTGTGTATACTGTATGCTGTGTACACTGTACGCCTGTATGCTGTGTATGCTGTACGCCTGTTTGCTGTGTATGCTGTATGCCTGTTTGCTGTGTATGCTGTACACCTGTATGCTGTGTATGCTGTACGCCTGTATGCTGTACGCCTGTATGCTGTGTATGCTGTGTATGCTGTACGCCTGTATGCTGTGTATGCTGTACGCCTGTATGCTGGGTATGCTGTGTATGCTGTACGCCTGTATGCTGTGTATTCTGTACGTACGCCTGTATGATGTACGCCTGGTTGCTGTGTGTGCTGTATGCCTGTATGCTGTGTATTCTGTATGCCTGTATGCTGTACGCCTGTATGCTGTGTATACTGTATGCCTGTATGCTGGGTATGCTGTGTATGCTGTACGCCTGTATGCTGTGTATTTTGTACGCCTGTATGCTGTACGCCTGTATGCTATGTATGCTGTGTACGCCTGTATGCTGAGTATGCTGTATGCCTGTATGCTGTGTATGCTGTACGCCTGTATGCTGTGTATGCTGTATGCTTGTATGCTGTGTACACTGTAGGCCTTTATGCTGTGTTTGGCCGGGATTCCTGGTCATTCCTTTTGTTTGTGATGAGTTATTGTGTATCCTGGGTGGTCTCTGTATGATACAATGTTGCCGCTGGGTGGATTCTGTGCAGGATACACAATGTATGTCATGTATGTAATCATGTATGTAGTCATGTATGTAGTCATGGTTGTAATCACTGTTTCCTGAAAAATGATACCGCTCAAAGTTGTACTTGCTAAAAAAAAATATCCAGCAATTTGTGGAATAACCCTTCGGGGTGACTCGTCCTCACATTACAGCTGGGGCTTAGTAAAACCTTTTATTTCAATGTGTTTTGATGGTAGTGAAGGAAAATGTAGCAACATCCACATACATGATCGGGGCTGATACATTTTATGCCCAGAAAGATGGTGGATTTTTACATTTGTGTTTGCCCTATGATTTCAGATTGTGGCTGCGGTAACCGGGCGCAGGCTACCACCAAAGGTAAGACAGATTTGTTTTTCCTTTAGGCAGCTGTCTAGGGTGCCTGTATCTGGGGGTCACCCCTGAGTCCCCATATCACTAAATGAAGGATGTTTAATTACTGAACTTAATACTGGCGGCAGCTGTGGAACTTCTAAGACACAACCTCCACATTTTCCACTGAGGGGCTTCAAAATGTGTACTGGGGTGTGGGTGGTGGTAGCTGAAGTTTTGTCTATGGTGGTGAGACACCTTGCACCGGCCCTGCCTATAAGGGTATACTGACTATTGTGGCTGTAGGGTAGACAATCCTGGGATCGGCAGGATCTCCAGATTTGCAAGGTGGCCAATGTGGGGGCAGGGTGTCACATGACATTAGCGCATTTAACCCCTGGCAACAAGCATGAAACCCTGAAATTAGCATTTAGGTATAATGATAACAGGCTTTATTTATTATGCACCTGTAACCATTGCATGACCTTGGCTACCTCATAGGGGAATGGTCATTGTGTAACGGTGTAACAGGTGTGTTATTGTTGTGTTTGTGCTATTTTCTGTCATTCTGCTTAATTGCTTTGTATTGTACTTCCCATTTATCCCTGATTTTCAGATCTAATAATAGCAAGTGTAAGATTTGTGTCCTGAAAGGGGAAGTAGTGACATAGTGGTGACATCACGCATGTCACATGACTCATTGTGCAAGTGTTGTGTGATGGAATACATAACAGCCAGTGAGGATGACGCACACCTCCTTGCTATCACCGAGACCTGGCTCTCCACCTCTGATTCTGTCTCTCCAGCTGCTCTCTCCCACGGTGGCCTCTCTTTCTCTCACACTCCCAGGCCTGACGGTCGCCAAGGTGGCGGTGTGGGTTTTCTCCTCTCAGCCTCATGCACCCACAGTGTCATTCACCCTGAACCCTCTCTCCTTTTCTCCTCCTTTGAGTTTCACTCTATCCGTCTATACTACCCCTACCACCTCCATGTCGCTGCAATCTACCGCCCCCCTGGCCCTATCTCCCAATTTCTTGACAACTTCGCCGCCTGGCTTCCACACTTCCTCTCCTCTGACCTGCCATCTGTCATTCTTGGTGACTTTAACATCCCCTTGGATAACCCCGCTGATCCTGGCACCTCCAAACTCCTCTCTCTCTGCTCCTCTCTTGGCCTATCTCAGTGGACTACCTCTCCCACCCACATCCAAGGACACTCCCTCGATCTCGTCTTCTCTCGCTCTTGTTCCCTTACTGACTACACTATTTCAGCTTTTCCTCTTTCTGACCATCACCTCATCTCCTTCTCCCTCACTGCTTCCCCCTCTCCCACCCCCCCTCCCAAGCGCATTGTCTCACGGCATAACGTCAACACACTTGATCTTGCTGCCTTCTCAAACACGCTGTGTCCTCTTCTCGCCCCAATCGCCCTCATGTCCTGCCCGAACCTCGCTGCCTCCCTCTATAATGACACCCTATCTTCGGCATTGGACTCTGCCTGCCCTCCCTCCTCTATCCCCCTTCGATGCTCCAACCCCCAACCGTGGCACTCACCTATCACCCGATTCCTTAAAAAGTGCTCTCGCACTGCTGAGCGCTTCTGGAAGAAATCACGCTCCCTTGCGGATTATCTCCATTTCAAATTCATTCTTTCCTCCTTCAGCTCTGCCCTTGCTCTGGCCAAGGAATCCTACTTTAAGTCCCTCATCCTTTCCCAATCATCCAATCCCCGCAGGCTCTTCGCCACCTTCAAATCCTTGCTCTCCCCCCCTCCTCCAGCTCTTCCGTCCTCCATCGTAGCCGCTGATTTTGCTACCTACTTTTCAACCAAAATCTCCTCTCTCAGGACTGCCATCACTGCTGCCATGACCTCACCCTCTCCCTCCTCCCCTCCTACATCTCCACTCCCCTCCTTCCAACCCCTGTCCTCATTTTACCCCACCACTGCTGCTGAAGTCCACTCTATCCTTCAATCCGCTTCTCCCTCCACCTGCCCGCTTGATCCTATCCCCTCCAATATTATCCGTCGTCTCAGTCCATCAGTCTGCTCTCACCTGGCTCACCTCTTTAATCTTTCCCTATCCTCTGGGATCTTCCCTTCCTCCTTCAAACACGCTCTTGTCTCCCCAATTCTCAAAAAAACAAATCTGGACCCCAACTCTCCATCCAACTACAGGCCCATCTCCCTCCTCCTTTTTGCCTCCAAACTCCTAGAACGTCTGACCTATAATCGTCTCCTAAGCCACCTTACTGCCAACTCCATTCTAGACCCCCTCCAATCCGGGTTCCGCCCTTTACATTCCACTGAAACTGCCCTGACCAAAGTCACTAACGATCTACTATCGGCTAAATCCAAAGGCCTCTTCTCTATCCTCATCCAGCTTGATCTGTCGGCTGCCTTTGACACTGTTGACCACCCTCTCCTGCTCAACACCCTCCGCTCCTTTGGCATCACTGGCACGGTCTTCTCCTGGTTCACCTCATACCTCTCCGATCGCTCCTTCTCCGTCTCCACTCCGAGCTCCTCCTCTCCTACTACCCCCCAGCCAGTCGGTGTTCCCCAAGGGTCAGTCCTTGGCCCTCTCCTCTTCTCCCTCTACACCACCTCTCTGGGCACCCTCATCAGCTCCTATGGTTTTCATTACCACCTTTATGCTGATGATACCCTAATCTATCTCTCCTCCCCCGACTTATCCCCATCACTTCTGTCCAAGGTCTCCGAATGCCTCACGGCCATCTCAGCCTGGATGACCCAACGCTTCCTGAAACTAAACATGGCTAAAACTGAACTTCTAATCTTCCATCCCCCGAACATCCCCTCTTCTCCCACTATCTCCATCAGCATTGGTGAAACCGAGATCACGTCCACCGACCAAACGCGCTGCCTCGGTGTCATCATTGACTCCTCCCTCTCTTTCACCCCCCACATTCGTGCTCTCTCACAGTCTTGCCGCTTTCACCTACGCAACATCTCACGCATCAGACCATTCCTCTCCACTGACGCGACCAAAATTCTCATTCACTCTCTTGTCATCTCCCGCCTTGACTACTGCAACATCCTTCTCTCTGGGCTACCTCTCACCCGCCTCGCACCTCTCCAATCCATTCTTAACGCTGCTGCTAGGCTCATCTTCCTCTCCAGCCACTCTACCTCCGCCTCCCCCCTCTGTTTATCTCTTCACTGGCTCCCCATTCCTTTCCGAGTTCTCTTTAAACTCCTCACCACCACCTACAAGTCTCTCTCCTCCTCCACCGCTCCTTACCTCTCTTCACTGATCTCTATCCACACTCCCTCCCGTCCTCTTCGCTCCATCGCTGACCGCCGACTGACCTCTCACCTAATCACCTCCTCCCACTCCCGTGTCCAAGATTTCTCTCGCGCTGCCCCCCTGCACTGGAACAACCTCCCGCCACCCATCAGGCTATCTGATTCCCTTACCTCCTTCAAGCGCTCCCTCAAAACCCACTTTTTTCGACTAGCCTATCCCTCCTCCTAACCTCTTTTGATCCTCCTATCCTGCCTCCGTTCCCCTCCGTTCCTACTTATCCTATTGTATTTCGTTCGTCCACCCACCTATTTTTAGTATGTTAACTCTTATGAGCAGGGCCCTCCTTCCTCACGTACTCACCCTACCTCATTACCTCACCTGTGCTCCTGTCCTGTTCTTCCCTTCCTCTACTTCATCTTCGGTCTCCTTGACTATTTTGACACCTACTTCTGAACTGACGCTGATTTTAGTTCTACCAGCTATACCCCTATTTATACTGTATCTTTCTACACACCCTGTACGTTACCTTGTAATTTTTTTTTTTTGTTTTTTTTGTTTGCTATGTACGGCGCTGCGGACACTTTGTGGCGCCTTATAAATAAACGTACTACTACTACTATAATTAGGGTCTCCTGAGCAGTATTGGGCTGCAGCATGATGCGCCCACTGGGCGGATGCAGTGGCAGAGGCATGTGCTTAGTATATCTCCCAACTGTCCCAATCACGGTGGGACAGACCCTGCTTAGACAGGGAGAGCAGGAAGACTCCTGGATTCTAGAAGTGATAGTAAAGTGCTTAGCTGAGCTGTCAGGCGTTTCCGGCAAGACTACTCACGTACTAAGCCCTCAGGAGAGATCATTTGAACACTATAAATTAACAGCCAATCAGCTCCTGCCGTGTTACAGGCTGGACTTGAAGAATGACAGTTATGAGCTGGTTAATTGGTACTTTATCTCTGTTCACTTTATCACTCCCCAAGGCTAAGTTGACCTTCCTCTATGTCATTTGTAGAACTGGTTAACTAATTTTCTTCCCTGGCCAGCCCCTGTGGGGTGCGCATGTAAAAGCTGGGGGCACAAATAGCCACAAATACAGAATGAGTGCAATACACAACAAAGTAACCATAACACCTCAAAATTCAGATGAAAGATCAGCCAATCAGCTTCTGCCTATTATTTTATACAATGCACAGGATAAGTTCCAGATCCTCCACTTCCCCCCATTGTAGAAGGTTTGATACATCTCCTCCAAAGAACAAATAAGTATGGGTCTGATTCAGAATCAGTCGCAGTGTGGTGCCTCTTGCAGCACAGGGCAATACCGCCCAGCATGCCGAGACCCTCGCCACTGTGATCACATTTCTAGGCTCGCCCCCTATGTCCACAGCCTGGGACGCATTGGCTGCATGTGACATCACCCAGCCACCTCGGACCGTTCCGGAAACAGTCCGGACAACACAGGCGTGTCTGGACCGTGCCCTCCTGATGCTGCAGCGCCCCCCAGTGACTAACAAAATGTGATAGCATCCTTCTGGGATGGGACCACAGATTGAGCTTCCCACGTGAGCCCTGCGGGTGCTGTTGCATTAGTCCCTATTTATGGAACACAATCTGTCCGACACCTACTTTCTGTGGACATAGTGGGAGATTATAATAGTGTGCCAAACACACCCACCCTAAACACTCAGACACTTGTGACGACCTTTTCCTGTGTCGACCATTTCCATACTGAACTTTTGCTTGTTTTGACCTTTTATAAATGTCGACCTACATCATGTTGACCGTTTTCGTGCTTCGGCCTATTGCCTGTCGTCCAATATTCGTTGACCTATTGACTTTCAACCTAATTATACACCAACCCCCTCGCCCCAGCCATGATATCGGACAGGCCTTTCCCATCTCCTGGAAAAAAGTTCAAAAAAATTAAGGGAAAAAAAAAAAGAAGAAAAACTTATGTCACCATTTTGCTTGTTTTGACCTTTTGTCAGTTGCTGACCTACTCAGGGCTATTTTTCAGCAGGCTCCAGCAGGAACTGAGGCCCTTATTCTAGTTCACTCTTTCTGACAAAATATTTCTTAGATGGACAAAACCATGTGCACTGCAGGTGAGGCAGGTGTAAAACCCCACCCAAATCTAATTATCTAATTATGCACAAGTAACACCTGCCTCACCTGCAGTGCACATGGTTTTGTCCATCTAAGAAATATTTTGTCAGAAAGAGTGAACTAGAATAAGGGCCTCAGTTCCTGCTGGAGCCTGCTGAAAAATAGCCCTGGACCTACTGCATGTCGACCTTTGCCTACTGTGTCATCATACCCCTGCAACAGGGAGGCAGAACAAGTGCTTTTGGCCAATACACGTCAGTTACAGGTGGCATGAGTCTCATAAGGACCGCATCGCCATATCTGCACTTTTTAATACAAATAGGAAGCATTCTGGAGCTGAGCCCAGACTGTTAATGCCATCTCCAGATGGTGTTAGCTTATCATACCCTACGGGCTGCGCTTTGCAGGTTTTATCCCTGGTGGCTCCAGCAGGCAAAGGTCAGTGCAGTGGCCTTGGAATGGGCTCCAGCACTTATCCCATCCGGGCAGTCATTATGTGCAATGTGGAACAACAGGATCAGGACTAATGCTGTGTACACGGGAAACAGTCATCTATTAGACCACACTTAGGTCGACAGTCATTAGGTCGACCATGTTGGGTCGACATGGATATAGGTCGACATGGGTCACTGTTGACATGTATTTAGGTCGACATGGGCCATGGTCGACATGGGTTTGGGTTGACAGTCATTAGGTCGACATGAGTTTTTCACAGTTTTTTGAGCCGACATGAGCTGACAGGCGGTATTTCATGCCCTACCATATAGTGTGCCGAGCGCAGCGAAGCACCGTGCCCGAAGCATTGCGAGCGAAGCGAGCGATGCAAGGGGCTGCGGTTCACCTCCAACTGTGTCCATGTCGACTGTGTCGACATTCGGGTAAAAAAACTCATGTCGACCTAATGACTGTCGACCTTGACCCCTGTCGACCTATAACCCTGTCGACCTTGGCCCATGTCGACCAAACGTGGTCGACCTAATGACTGTCGACCTAAGTGTGGTCTAATAGATGATCCACACCCGTGTACACACGGTGAGATTTGACATTAGATTTTGACCATGTAGTCAAAATCGCATGCAGATCGTAAGCAGATTGTACAGGTTTTTTACCTTGTGATCCCGATGCGTGCTCCCGTGACAGAAGAAAGACAGGGCAGCAATGACTATATAGTGCAGATCTAATGCAGATTGTATGAATTGGATGTAAATAGTACAGAGATAGCAAAGATTGCATAGCACTCAAATCTTAAGTGGAATAGCGAGGGGATCTCACCGTGTGTACACACCATTAGAGCAGCATCAGGACTGATTATGTCCTGTCCAGGTTTGTTGGAATCACGGTTTGGCTAATTAACACCACCTGTTAAAAGTCTATTCAGAATAGGGGATCAGGGTTCCCAATGCCAGTTAGTGGCTGGACACTAGGCTTGGGTTGTGGGAAGTACTCTAGGGACCCCCAAATGTTGTAACCACATTGTGAAGCCAGTATATTGCCTGCTGGAAAACCTGCCATGCTGTGACTTGTGAGTTGCCAAACTGTCATGCCTGTAAGCTGTCTACCTGCTACCAATAAAAGACACGGTACTTGTTTCCTAGCACGGCGCCCATCGCATCGTATACCATAAGCCCAAATATGGTATGCGATCGGACCTGATCTTGTACAATAAAAAATCATATAGCATCGTATGCCATACAATGTCGGCGTGGAGTTGATTCTAGATAGTGTGGCGAGCGCAGCGAGCCCCCGAGCCCGAAGCGTGGCAAACGCAGTGAGCCCCACGATGGGACGCGTATTACTTTACATGTATTCAGCGTCCCCTCGCCACGCTTCAGGCTCGGTGGCTCGCTGCACTCACCACACTATCTAAAATCAACTCCACTCCAACGTGGATAGTGGGGGTATGAAAAGGTCGGAGGACGCGTAACGCCACCCCTCGCGGGCTCGCTGCGCTCGCCACGCTTTGGGTTGGCATCGATAGTGGGGGTGCATTTAACATTGTTAGCACCCATTAGGGTGCTTATACAATTAAAAATCGTATCGCATCGCTTCGCATGCGGCTATATGGCATGCGATGCGATGAGATGCATAAGATGCCATAAGATCAAAAGGTACTTGTGGAGTATCACGGCTCCCACGACCTTCATCGTATGCTGATTGTATGCTAAAAATCGCATCGCATCGCATGCGATCAAATCGCATGCGATGCGATGCGATCGCACCCGATTTTGCACTGAAATGCATCAGAATGCATTGAAATGTGTATTAAACTTGTGAAATGCCCCCAAATGTCATTTTTCATAGTGCACCACCCCCACTATACACGTGAACCCGAAGCGTGGCGAGCGGCGGCGGTACGCGTCCTACGACCTTTTCATACCCCCACTATCCACGTCGGCGTGGAGTTGAGAATAGAATAGTGTGGCGAGCGCAGCGAGCCACCGAGCCCGAAGCGTGGCGAGCGGACGCGGATACCTTCACAGCTATACGCGTCCCCTCGCGGGCTTCATAGGTATCCGCGTCCGCTCGCCACGCTTCGGGCTCGGTGGCTCGCTGCGCTCGCCACACTATTCTATTCTCAACTCCACGCCGCCGTGGATAGTGGGGGTATGAAAAGGTCGTAGGACGCGTACCGCCGCCCCTCGCGGGCTCGCTGCGCTCGCCACGCTTCGGGTTGACGTTGATAGTGGGGGTGGTGCACTATGAAAAATGGCATTTGGGGGCATTTCACTAGTTTAATACACATTTCAATGCATTCTGATGCATTTCAGCGCAAAATCGGGTGCCATCGCATCGGATGCCATCGTATGGCATCCGATGCGATCGCATACGATTTTTGAGCTAAATTGCTCAAAAATCGGTAAAAATTGTATAGCATCGTATGCCATCGTATGCCACTACATATGGCATACGATGCCATACGATGGTGATGCGATGGCATACGATTTTTGAGCAAAAATGCTCAAAAATCGGTAAAACATCGTATCGCATCGTATGCCATCGTATGCCACTACATATGGCATACGATGCCATACGATTGGAGCCGTGATACTCCAAAAGTACCGATCAAAATCGTGGGCGCAGTGCTAGGAAACAAGTACCAAAGAAACAAATTGTTGTCATCCAGTGTATGTGATTTCTCTCACAATATATATTATTTGTTATATTTCCCTCCTATGTCATTGTTAGTCCCCCCCCCCACAGTATACAGTACACTCCAGTATCCTGCCTAGTCCTGTGACTGAGCATTAATCAGCGCAGCAGCGCCAGGCTGTGTGGTCACAGCTTTGATACAGAGACCCCCGTACGTGGCGCCCTGCAGGGTCCTGGCTCAGCATCTAAGAGAAAGTGCACAAATAAAACCTACGGTGGGGTCATCTGTGATTACTGTATGTCCTTTCTGCTCAGGAAATAACAAGTTGTATACCTGGAAATTCAGTGCCTCTACCTCAAAGGCATAAATCAGTGGCACAAAGACAGATAACGCGTTCTTTTATTTCACTTATACTTCCAAAAAAACATATATATATTTTTTTTTTTTACACACTTTAGAAGCCTGCATGGATCTGACTGATCTGTGCAGGCTGCCGATTTGTACGTATTTGACAGACGTATATATTGCCACCAAACACATATATGAATACTGTATGTATGGATAGGGCCGTCTACGACATCATCGAAAAATATGAATCCTGTAACCTGTAAATACAGCAGATTAGTAAATTTCCCCCCGGGATGCGGCCAATGCCGGTCATATCCATTCGTCCCCCGGATCGGCCGTGTTTCAGGTTCTTAGTAGATTTCCCCCAGTAAGTAGGCAGCGGAATAGCTGCACCCACATCACCACACAGGAATCTGCTGTGGAATTTTTTGTTGAACGTAAATGATCTCTAAGTCACCGAATTTCCAGATGTTTCTGCTTAAGGATTAGACAATTCTGACAGATGTTTCCTATAGTTCACATTACTGAAATCCTGCATTACTGGTATCTTGCATACAGACCTGTGACTGTTGCTATTAGTTACATACTTTCCTTTGTGGTAATGAACAGGTGCAGGACACCTTATCCTCGGGACACCCAACTATGGCAGTTGCCCCTAACACTGGGCTGTGTTACCAGGCCTTCCACCAGAAATTATGGGGCCCCGGACTGACAAATAAGTAGAACCCCCCTTATTGGCTACTGGTCCGCAAGCTCCAATTGACTTGCGGCTGGCGCCAATTTTAAAAATGCTGGCAGCACTTTCTCCATGGCCCCCTGCCAAGCTACAGATAGCCTGGGCCTGGGGGACACTACCCCCTAATTGACTTGCTGGCAACTCCGATTGACTTGCAGACGGTGCCAATATAAAAATGCTGCCAGAGCTGATCTGAGACCAAAAACTGTCACGAAATCCCAGGAGTGTGATCATATATTTGGGGTTTCACGATTCTTGCAAGAGATTGTGAAATAGAATTGTAGAGGTTTGATCGGCAGCCCCAGTACAGGGCGCTAACCAGTGCCATCCGTGACCAGTGGTGCGTCCTCTTATGTAACCCATTGTGACATCACACAATGGGTTACATTAGAGGTCCCAATAATCACAGTGATTACAATATGGTAACCCTGTAACAATAATACAGGGGAGGGACCCGGTAACAGGGTCAGATGATAGGTAACCTACTATTGGAAGTTAGTACTATTGATTGGGATGCAGTCACTTTGTTGACACATGAAAAAGGTTAACATGGTCACTGGGTCGACAGAAGCATTAGATCAACATGAAAACGGTTGACATGAGTTTTTCATGGTTTTTTTGAGAATATAATAGTGTGCGCCGTGCGAGGGGACCTGGTGCACTTATCCGGGCTCCATATCGAAGTAAGTACATAGACACTGAAAAAAAATGTCAACCTTTTTTCATGTCGACCTTTCCACCTTGACCTAATAGATAGCATCGGTTTGGTTGCTATGGGCAACCTCTCACCTTTATTAAAACTCACGTCTTAGTCAATTCACCCCTTTGTATGTGTTTACAGTTCTGTTACCAGTGGCGTAACTATCGCCCGGCAGACCCCGCGGTGGAGGGGAGGGGCTTAGAAGGTGAGGATGCCTGGGGGGCTACTGTTACCTGCTGCGTCTGCCCGGGACCTGCCGCCAGAGAATCAGCCTGCGGTCCGTCTCTCCGTCTCCCTGCTCTCCCGGCTCCTGCTGCCATAAAAAATGTGACACACAGAAAATGGCTGCCCCCATACTGCAGACCGTATTTGAGTATGCTAGACTGGGGCCGAGCGGGCAGTGAGCGGGTAGACAGAGGGATGGCTGCAGGGCTTCTGTCTGTCTTGTGCGTGTGCCCCATTCTGTCGGGGGACCGTGAATGGCGATAGAATCGCCAGGAGTGAACGGCTCCATCTGAATGCGAACACAGCCCCTCGCATGTGGCGGAAGGGGAGAGAATTCATTCGATGGTCACCGATTATCGATTGATTTCTCCCCCCTTCCGAAATTAAAAATAAAAGTCAGTCCGAACTGACTTTTGTTTCCTTCGATGTGCACTGAAGAGGGGGCGGGTGCTGACATCATGTGACATCAGCCGCCAGCGCCCCGGCAGGCATCGGCCCGCCCACGCTCCCAGGGGAACGCCCTGCATTTCCATGGGGACACCCATAAAACGCTGTCCATTCCCATGGTCCACCCCAGTTTCTGCCCCCGTCCGCCCCCGGCCCTCCCTCCCTGCTAAGAACGGCCCAGCGAGTGTGTAACTCGCCAGAGTCGTTTGGCGCTGGGGTTTGCACATGCGCTACGAGCGATCCTGAATCGACCCAAAAAGAGTGATGACACCATATACAATGATCATGTCGACATCTCTACTGCGTAGAAAAGTGATGACATATTGATCCAGAAGGAAAAGAGCAGGAAACGTTTTCATCAATGAACAATGATCTTGAACGATTTCGCATTTCAGGGGCAAAAACTCACATTTACTAACAGATATTTTTAAATATTTTTTTAAATACTGTTAATTGGGTGTTTTAGCCCCGGAAACACAACACCAATAAAGATAAATTTCTACCCCATCTGAGTCACCCCTGTCTGCCCCCCGTTTTAGAATCATATCCGGTCGACGGATCCACGATGTCTAGATCCAACACGATATGGTCGGTCACACTTAGTCGAACCCGACTAGTCAGATGCCTAAAGATAATCCATAGTCTAGAATGGTCAACATGAGTTTTTCACGTTTTTTTGGTGCAGGTCGACTTGGTTCACACTTGACTATCGGAGTGGACACAGAGTGAGATTATAATAGTGTGACGAGTGTATTGAGGCACTCTGCACATATATCGTGCCTACGAGGACCACTGTGACATTCGGCACCAAAAAAAAACATGAAAAATGTATGTCAATCATGTGACCGTCAACCACGCTCCCATCAAACTAACGCTGGTGCTCTAATTTCTGTTACTGTTGATCCAGACCAGGGGTGGCCTAACCAGTCCTCGAGATCTACCAACGGTCCATGTTTTCCAGGTTACCTAGCTGGTGCACAGCTGTAGTCATTACTAACTGTCACATTCCCCAGATCACCTTGCTGGTGTACAGCTCTTGTCATTACTAACTGTCACATTCCCCAGATCACCTAGCTGGTGCACAGCTGTAGTCATTACTAACTGTCACATTCCCCAGATCACCTAGCTGGTGCACAGCTGTAGTCATTACTAACTGTCACATTCCCCAGGTCACCTAGCTGGTGCACAGCTGCAGTCATTACTAACTGTCACATTCCCCAGATCACCTAGCTGGTGCACAGTTGTAGTCATTACTAACTGTCACATTCCCCAGATCACCTAGCTGGTGCACAGTTGTAGTCATTACTAACTGTCACATTTCCCAGATCACCTAGCTGGTGCACAGCTGTAGTCATTACTAACTGTCACATTCCCCAGATCACCTAGCTGGTGCACAGCTGTAGTCATTACTAACTGTCACATTTACCAGACCACCTAGCTGGTGCACAGCTGTAGTCATTACTAACTGTCACATTTCCCAGATCACCTAGCTGGTGCACAGTTGTAGTCATTACTAACTGTCACATTTCCCAGATCACCTAGCTGGTGCACAGTTGTAGTCATTACTAACTGTCACATTTCCCAGACCACCTAGCTGGTGCACAGCTGTAGTCATTACTAACTGTCACATTTCCCAGATCACCTAGCTGGTGCACAGGTGCAGACATTACTAACTGTCACATTCCCCAGATCACCTAGCTGGTGCACAGCTGTAGTCATTACTAACTGTCACATTTCCCAGATCACCTAGCTGGTGCACAGCTGTAGTCATTACTAACTGTCACATTTCCCAGATCACCTAGCTGGTGCACAGTTGTAGTCATTACTAACTGTCACATTTCCCAGATCACCTAGCTGGTGCACAGCTGTAATCATTACTAACTGTCACATTTCCCAGATCACCTAGCTGGTGCACAGCTGTAGTCATTACTAACTGTCACATTTTAAAACCTGTTGCATTCATTCCTACTATAGATCCACAGGTTGCCTGGAAAACATGCACCGTTGGTAGATCTTGAGGACAGGTTTGGCCACCCCTGATCTAGACGCTGTCGACTATCTTTTAGCATCTTACTCGATGGGTACTAGTGGTCGACCATAACACGATCAATGTAGACAGCGCTGATCTGATATACCACAAAGCTTTAGAATATAATCTCTCACGAGTCACGAGCAGGGACCTCTCTCCTCATGTACGGTTTCTGATTTTAAAAGATGTCAATATGACATTGCGTGGAAATGTCATATAATAATGTAAGACATTCGGATAATGCCTCACACCAGGATACAGCACCGTCAGATGTAAATCACTGCCCATTGCACTTCCTGTATGTGCGGAAAAAGTGTCAGCAAAATAATTGGGAAATGAGAACAAAGATCTATTTGTAAGTTCTAAATCAAGAAGTGAGCGAGCTGGCCGTCCTTATCACTGGTCCTGACACATTGATGTTATCAGGGACAACACAGGACGCTCCAACTGCACATGTGGGCTCCAGATAATGCCCTTGGTGGATGGGACATCGGGATACATTTCGGGTTTATGAGCTGAAAGGATCATTCTCCGCGACGTTCTCTGGGGTGTTTCATGTAGACGAAACAAAGATTGGTGAGTGCTGCTTTTATTGTCCTATTAATCTTCAACTTTATACCTGCACTGTGGTACTTTATATTGCTAGTTTATCGATAGTCAGCGTATTCTGTGGGGCAAAGGGCAGAAATAACGTCCATGCTCTGCGTTTCTATCAACGATTATCTGCAGAAACAGGCAAATCAGTCCTGCACCTGAAATACAATATGTGTCAGTAAGAGTCTTTTCCCCCGTCAGTAAATAAGGTAAGTCACCCGGTGCTTACATTAACCCTTACCTGTCTGCTGCTTGGATAGCCCGGCTCTGTTTCCCTAAGGTACAGTAAGTTGCTTATTGTCACAGTTATTGGTGCTATAATGGGATCAGTATTTGCTAGAATGTTCTATTAATGCAACACCAGATAATATTCTCCACAGCAACGATATTCAGACAAATGCGCATACGCAGCCAAGGAGCTACCGGTCATGTGCGAGCGATGCATATTTTGGCAGGCACATCACGGGGAGGGAACCAGCGAATGGGTGGCCTTGCCCGCTGCTGAATGGCGCCCCCTACAGACTACTGACAGATGTTGCAGTTTTGCAAAACTTCACAAAACCGCAACCGTCTCTGAATTACCCCCAATGCCCATTTAATGCTGAGTATGGGGACTAGCTGCTGCTTAACAGAACCTGATGCCTCACTGACAAATATTAATATTATGATCGATCAGCCAAAAAAAGTGAAAAAAATGGATGCATGAAAGAAGTTTACCAAAAACATCGAGACTATGGGGCTGGTTTTTGATCCCCATGTATTACAGTTGCCATTTTACCCACTTTTTGCAGTTGGGCGTATCTATGTGAACGCACCTTCCCCAGCACAACCTATCACTTGCAAGAACAGATGTCAATCACACGTGCGCTGGCTCCACCCTAGACGCTACAGAGAATGGCTTATAAGCGATGTTGGAGAAACAACTTCCGGAATTCCGACTGTCAGTGAGTCATCTGGTACCCTGCCGGGATTCCCTCCTTTGGGATGCCCCCGTTGGAATTCTGAACGTCGGAATCCCATAGCACTAGTGGGAACCTGTGATTCAATAATGGGTGATCCGGTTCTCCGTGCAGAGAATCTGCTGCAGTATGTAGGACTGTTGACTGCATAAGCGCAACGGAATCTGCTGCGCTATATAAGACACTGTAACGGAATCTGCTGCTGCTATATAAGAACCTGTAACGGAATCTGCTGCGCTATATAAGACACTGTAACGGAATCTGCTGCTGCTATATAAGAACCTGTAACGGAATCTGCTGCGCTATATAAGACACTGTAACGGAATCTGCTGCGCTATATAAGACACTGTAACGATATCTGTTGCGCTTTATAAGACGCTGTAACGGAATCTGCTGCGCTATATACAACACTGTAACTGAATCTGCTGCGCTATATAAGACGCTGTAACGGAATCTGCTGCGCTATATAAGACACTGTAACGGAATCTGCTGCACTATATAAGACGCTGTAACGGAATCTGCTGCACTATATAAGACACTGTAGCGGAATCTTCTGCGCTATATAAGACGCTGTAACAGAATCTGCTGCGCTATATAAGACACTGTAACGGAATCTGCTGCGCTATATAAGACACTGTAATGGAATCTGCTGCGCTATATAAGACGCTGTAACGGAATCTGCTGCGCTATATAAGACACTGTAATGGAATCTGCTGCGCTATATACAACACTGTAACTGAATCTGCTGCGCTATATAAGACGCTGTAACAGAATCTGCTGCGCTATATAAGACACTGTAACGGAATCTGCTGCGCTATATAAGACACTGTAATGGAATCTGCTGCGCTATATAAGACACTTAATAAATATATATGACTCCGGGGTACTTGTGTAGTTTCACCGCGCCAGTGTTTGTTTATTAATCCAGACAGCTGTGTTTAATGTTTCTTTGAATATTGGCAGCTTGCCAGAGTCTGTGATTACTTTAATGGTGTGTACACACGGCAGATATGCCGTGCTATGTGAGTCCTGATAAGATCAGATGGTATCGGGACTCGCATAGCACGTCATGCTGCAGAGGGACAATTTACACTATATAGTGCAGATCTGCACTATATAGTCTTGGCTGCCCTCACTATATGGCTGCCGATTTGCGCTCACTCGGGAGCGTGCATTGGCAGCGCATCGGGCTCATTAGCCCTAAAAAGCAGACAATTAATATGCGATATGGCTTCCGATGTTCACTATATCGAGAACATCGGAAGCCATATTGCCCCCCGTGTGTACACACCATAACTGTGAAACTTGGCTGCTTTCCAGACTCCTACACTGTACTAGGCTAGCGCGTGTTCACTCTGTGCTTAATCTGTGTAACTGTACTAAGTAAGGTACGTTATCGGTGAAATAGCGTTTTGTTTTGCACTGCAGTAGCGTCCCAGTCACAAACAGCGGCTGTAGTCGCAAACTGTGTCTAGTTGGCCGCAGTCAGAATTTGAATCCCAGTCACAGTTGCATCCCAGTCACAAACACACTTTCCACACCACCCCGAAGCATGGCGAGCGCAGCGACCCCCCCTGCGCTCGCCACACTATATAAAATCAACTCCACACCAATGCAGATAGTGGGGGTATGAAAAGGTCGGTCGGATGTGTACCGCTGCGCTCGCCACGCTTCGGGGTGGCGTGGATGGTGTGTTTTTGACTGGGACGCAACTGTGACTCTACTACTGATAACTAGACGCTGTTTGCGACTACAGCCGCTGTTTGTGACTGTGACGCTACTGTAGCGCAACCCCCCCCCCCCAATAATCACAGAGTGAGCGCGCGCTAGCCTAGTACAGTGTAGAAGTCTGGAAACCAGCAATCACAGACTCAGGACGTGGACTCTGGCAGGCTGCCAATTTTCAAAGAAACTGTAAACACAGCTGTCTGGATTAATAAACAAACACTGGCGCGGTGAAACTACACAAGTACCGACTCCGGTATCCCGGGTACGGATTATTGTGCCACTCTACATTTATACATAATTCTACATTTTAATATGCATTAACAAAATAAAATGAAATATTATCGTGCCGTACACAAAACTAGGGGCTTGGATTATTTTATTCATAATCATATTATTGTTTTCTTATTAAAAACACAGTTACCATGGATGTAAGCGTGGGGCAGACTTCCTCAAGAAGGAACTTTTCGTAGTGATATATATGCATATTATAGGCAGGTGTAGTCATTCACTTATACAAAGTAACAGATATACACTATGTAGTGTCAAAAAGATATTCTGTAATATAATAAAGTTTAATAGTATTTTTAAAATAACAACTTGAGTTTTGCAAACTTTAAATGTACACAATGATACATACTAACATCCATTGTTGATTCATAATAAACTGGACCTTTAAGTCAATCTAGACAGAGATATACAGTAGATAGATTTATTAATGGTGTCTAGAAGTGATATAGTGCAGAGAGGGACCAATCGAAACTATATATATATATATATATATATATATATATATATATATATATATATATATATATATATATATATAGCAAACGATGAACAAAGTGCGCCCTCCTAAAGTGTATCCACCACCAATAGAACAAATGGTGACAATGTGGTCACGATACAACAAATTTAATATAAAACAGGTAAAATATGACAATAAAACAATTTTTTCATCTGTGTGGAGTCATGGATTCTATAACGGTCAGTATACACAAAACCCAACGCGTTTCGTCGTTAAAACGACTTCCTCAGGGGTAACCGTCTAGGTGGTGGAAATAAACATTAGTATTTATTTGTTTTTTACACTTACTGAAGACTAAGTAATTGTACATATATACAGATGTAGAAACCAAATGAATAAAACGAAAAGCAAAAGTTAATAATAATAATTATAATAAATATAATAAAATAAAAAGGAAAATATCAATGCTTATAATTCATATTATATATGTTCTGTGTAAAGAGAGCAGAACCGTATTATTTAAATTAATCCTTTACATATTTAGTCATATCGGTTAACAAAAAAAAAAAAAACTTTTTTTTTTTGAAGAATGAAATGAATGAATGAAAGAGGTATGGTTAACAAAAAGAAAGAAGAAATAATTACTAGAATGAAGAATTCCCACAAGAAATAAGTGAGAGATTTATGATAATTTTATTTTTATTTTCATTATAACTCTGATGTGAATGTAGGGTAGATTCTTAAAGTGGCATATTGAATTTTCCATAGAATATCAACAGTATCTTAATAGAGGCTACATTGTTAAGAGACCAACAGACAAGTATACAGTATAAGATATGTACAATAGAAATTACATAAAATAGAAAACTATATCTATAATCTACTAACAACAGTACGCAGGATTAGGAGTCCGGAATAGCTGCATAAATCCAACAGGTTTTGAATTAAATCTGCTCACCTTCATTGAATATTTGCATCTGCTGGATCACCCAGTCGGGAACAACGACATCACTCGGATGGGTGCGTAGTCAAGTTAAAGGGTTGAGTGGATACCGTTTGTTTCATGACCACTGAAGAAATTAAGATAATTGTTTGCGCCTACAGGTTTTATTTAGTCATTTGTAATAATCCTGTCCTTTTGTACCGAGAATATGATATCTAGGAAATGAATAGTGGTATAAATAAATGTGTGCATAAATGTGAGATTAAATAAAACTAGAATTATAAAACTTCACAAATTCATTAGCTAAATCCTGCCGACCCTTCCAAATGATAAAGATGTCGTCTATGAAACGGCCATACCGGACCAGATTCTCTCTATATGGGCCACTCCATAACATCTTCAAGGCGACCCATACAGAGGTTTGCAAAACTGGGTGCCAATCTGGTCCCCATGGCCATTCCAAGTAGTTGGAAATAATAACGATCCTCAAAAAAAAAATGTATTCTGTGTCAGTACATACATAACTTCCAATAGTACGTTTTTTACTCAACGATGATAGATTATAGTCTGCATCCAAATAATACTTAACGTCTTCTATTCCATCTGAGTGTGTTATATTAGTGTACATCGAGGGTGAGAAAACCCATCCCATGTCCAAGGCATTTCAAACATTTTTTGTAAAATAGGAGTTTTATCTTTAATATATGATTGTAAATTATTCACAGACTTCTGTGAAGGTGAAAATCAAAAAAATGTAACAAGTTTGAGGTTAAAGACCCCAAATAATTTGTCTTCCCGGTGGTGAAAATAAGTTTTTGTGGATATTTGGTAGATAATAATAAATGGGAGTGATGTGGTTTGAAGGAAATAAAAAATAAAATTTGTCCTCAAATATCGCACTCTTGGCTAAGGCTCTATGTATAATGGACTTGAATTCTGCTGATAGGGGACAGTGGGGTCTGCTGATAGCAATCTGTAATAGGTACAATATTCTAGTTGCCTTTTGGCTTCTAAGATGTAGTCTAGTCTGTCAATCAGAACGACCCCACCCCCCTTGTTAGCTGGTTTCACAACTATTGACAAATTCTCTTTAAGTTATACAGTATAATAACATGTTTTTCTGCTTTGCTTAAATTTTGGGCATGATTTGTAGATTTCCTTTTATTCCTGTTCCCAATATCACTGTTATTTATTGTCTCAGGTTTCTTACATAGAGATTTCTGCACGTGTAAGTTTATTCAGATCTATAAATAGATCAAAGATATTGGGTTCTTTTGTTTGAGCAATTTTTTAGCCTGTTTGATCATTGGCCAGTTTATGGGATGTCAAATTGTGGCTGCCTATAGTGTTTATCGGGATCTTGCTTTTCTGGGATTTCTTTAATTCTTAGGGGGGTTTTCAATCCCGGCTGCTATTTTCACCTATTCAATGCTGTAATTTTCGACAGCATTGAAAGCAGTTTCCAACAAAACAGATCCAACTTTTTTTTTAAGCCGGATCTGTTTTGTCGGAAAGGGACCCGGATTGTTGAATTCTCAGGCATTTCTCCACAATCTGCGGCCCTTTATGCCCATTGAATTCCGACCATCGAGCTACAGTCGAGAAAAGCGAAAACGGCCTGGGATTACGACTTTCGGGACACGCCAAAAGTCGGAATCCCAGATTGAATACCACCCTCTCTCTTTCTCTGTTTGGTGCGTGATGAGAGGATCATACGGATTTTGATGATGAAATTGTCTGTAGTAAAAATCCTTATTTGGTTCATTTATTGACGGTTTCCTTTTTAAAAGTAGACTGAGGTCTGGGGCTCACTCCCTGTCTGAGGTTATCATCTGATTGAGGTCTGGGGCTTGCTCCCTGTCTGAGGTTATCATCTGACTGAGGTCTGGGGCTCGCTCCCTGTCTGAGGTTATCATCTGACTGAGGTCTGGGGCTCGCTCCCTGTCTGAGGTTATCATCTGACTGAGGTCTGGGGCTCGCTCCCTGTCAGAGGTTATCATCTGACTGAGGTCTGGGGCTTGCTCCCTGTCAGAGGTTATCATCTGACTAAGGTCAGGGGCTCGCTCCCTGTCTGAGGTTATCATCTGACTGAGGTTATCATCTGACTGAGGTCTGGCGCTCGCTCCCTGTCTGAGGTTATCATCTGACTGAGGTCTGGGGCTCGCTCCCTGTCTGAGGTTATCATCTGACTGAGGTCTGGGGCTCGCTTCCTGTCAGAGGTTATCATCTGACTAAGGTCAGGGGCTCGCTCCCTGTCTGAGGTTATCATCTGACTGAGGTTATCATCTGACTGAGGTTTGGGGCTCGCTCCCTGTCTGAAGTTATCATCTGACTGAGGTCTGGGGCTCGCTCCCTGTCTGAGGTTATCATCTGACTGAGGTCTGGGGCTCGCTCCCTGTATGAGGTTATCATCTGACTGAGATCTGGGGCTCGCTCCCTGTCTGAGGTTATCATCTGATTGAGGTCTGGGGCTCGCTCCCTGTCTGAGGTTATCATCTGACTGAGGTCTGGGGCTCGCTCCCTGTCTGAGGTTATCATCTGACTGAGGTCAGGGGCTCGCTCCCTGTCTGAGGTTATCATCTGACTGAGGTCTGGGGCTCGCTCCCTGTCTGAGGTTATCATCTTACTGAGGTCTGGGGCTCGCTCCCTGTCAGAGGTTATCATCTGACTAAGGTCAGGGGCTCGCTCCCTGTCTGAGGTTATCATCTGACTGAGGTTATCATCTGACTGAGGTCTGGGGCTCGCTCCCTGTCTGAGGTTATCATCTGACTGAGGTCTGGGGCTCGCTCCCTGTCTGAGGTTATCATCTGACTGAGGTCTGGGGCTCGCTCCCTGTCTGAGGTAATCACCTGACTGAGGTCTGGGGCTCGCTCCCTGTCTGAGGTTATCATCTGACTGAGGTCTGGGGCTCGCTCCATGTCTGAGGTTATCATCTGACTGAGGTCTGGCGCTCGCTCCCTGTCTGAGGTTATCATCTGACTGAGGTCTGAGGCTCGCTCCCTGTCTGAGGTTATCATCTGACTGAGGTCTGGGGCTCGCTCCCTGTCTGAGGTTATCATCTGACTGAGGTTAGGGGCTTGCTCCCTGTCTGAGGTTATATTCTGACTGAGGTCTGTGGCTCGCTCCCTGTCTGAGGTTATCATCTGACTGAGGTCTGGGGCTCGCTCCCTGTCTGAGGTTATCATCTGACTGAGGTCTGGGGCTCGCTCCCTGTATGAGGTTATCATCTGACTGAGATCTGGGGCTCGCTCCCTGTCTGAGGTTATCATCTGATTGAGGTCTGGGGCTCGCTCCCTGTCTGAGGTTCTCATCTGACTGAGGTCTGGGGCTCGCTCCCTGTCTGAGGTTATCATCTGACTGAGGTCTGGGGCTCGCTCCCTGTCTGAGGTTATCATCTGACTGAGGTCTGGGGCTCGCTCCCTGTCTAAGGTTATCATCTGACTGAGGTCTGGGGCTTGCTCCCTGTCAGAGGTTATCATCTGACTAAGGTCAGGGGCTCGCTCCCTGTCTGAGGTTATCATTTGACTGAGGTCTGGCGCTCGCTCCCTGTCTGAGGTTATCATCTGACTGAGGTTTGGGGCTCACTCCCTGTCTGAGGTTATCATCTGACTGAGGTCTGGGGCTCGCTCCCTGTCTGAGGTTATCATCTGACTGAGGTCTGGGGCTTGCTCCCTGTCTGAGGTTATCATCTGACTGAGGTCTGGGGCTCGCTCCCTGTCTGAGGTTATCATCTGACTGAGGTTATCATCTGACTGAGGTCTGGGGCTCGCTCCCTGTCTGAGGTTATCATTTGACTGAGGTCTGGGGCTCGCTCCATGTCTGAGGTTATCATCTGACTGAGGTCTGGGGCTCGCTCCCTGTCTGAGGTTATCATCTGACTGAGGTCTGGGGCTCGCTCCCTGTCTGAGGTTATCATCTGACTGAGATCTGGGGCTCGCTCCCTGTCTGAGGTTATCATCTGACTGAGGTCTGGGGCTCGCTCCCTGTCTGAGGATATCATCTGACTGAGGTCTGGGGCTCGCTCCCTGTCTGAGGTTATCATCTGACTGAGGTCTGGGGCTTGCTCCCTGTCTGAGGTTATCATCTGACTGAGGTCTGGGGCTCGCTCCCTGTCTGAGGTTATCATCTGACTGAGGTTATCATCTGACTGAGGTCTGGGGCTCGCTCCCTGTCTGAGGTTATCATTTGACTGAGGTCTGGGGCTCGCTCCATGTCTGAGGTTATCATCTGACTGAGGTCTGGGGCTCGCTCCCTGTCTGAGGTTATCATCTGACTGAGGTCTGGGGCTCGCTCCCTGTCTGAGGTTATCATCTGATTGAGGTCTGGGGCTCGCTCCCTGTCTGAGGATATCATCTGACTGAGGTCTGGGGCTCGCTCCCTGTCTGAGGTTATCATCTGACTGAGGTCTGGGGCTCGCTCCCTGTCTGAGGTTATCATCTGACTGAGGTCTGGGGCTTGCTCCCTGTCTGAGGTTATCATCTGACTGAGGTCTGGGGCTCGCTCCCTGTCTGAGGTTATCATCTGACTGAGGTTATCATCTGACTGAGGTCTGGGGCTCGCTCCCTGCCTGAGGTTATCATCTGACTGAGGTCTGGGGCTCGCTCCCTGTCTGAGGTTATCATCTGACTGAGGTCTGGGGCTCGCTCCCTGTCTGAGGTTATCATCTGACTGAGATCTGGGGCTCGCTCCCTGTCTGAGGTTATCATCTGACTGAGGTCTGGGGCTTGCTCCCTGTCTGAGGTTATCATCTGACTGAGGTCTGGGGCTCGCTCCCTGCCTGAGGTTATCATCTGACTGAGATCTGGGGCTCGCTCCCTGTCTGAGGTTATCATCTGACTGAGATCTGGGGCTTGCTCCCTGTCTGAGGTTATCATCTGACTAAGATCTGGGGCTCGCTCCCTGTCTGAGGTTATCATCTGACTGAGGTCTGGGGCTCGCTCCCTGTCTAAGGTTATCATCTGACTGAGGTCTGGGGCTCGCTCCCTGTCTGAAGTTATCATCTGACTGAGGTCTGGGGCTCGCTCCCTGTATGAGGTTATCATCTGACTGAGGTCTGGGGCTCGCTCAGTGTATGAGGTTATCATCTGACTGAGGTCTGGGGCTCGCTCCCTGTCTGAAGTTATCATCTGACTGAGGTCTGGGGCTCGCTCACTGTCTGAAGTTATCATCTGACTGACGTCTGGGGCCCGCTCCCTGTCTGAGGTTATCATCTGACTGAGGTCTGGGGCTCGCTCCCTGTCTGAGGTTATCATCTGACTGAGGTCTGGGGCTCGCTCCCTGTCTGAGGTTATCATCTGACTGAGATCTGGGGCTCGCTCCCTGTCTGAGGTTATCATCTGACTGAGGTCTGGGGCTCGCTCCCTGTCTGAGGTTATCATCTGACTGAGGTCTGGGGCTCGCACCCTGTCTGAGGTTATCATCTTACTGAGGTCTGGGGCTCGCTCCCTGTCAGAGGTTATCATCTGACTGAGGTCAGGGGCTCGCTCCCTGTCTGAGGTTATCATCTGACTGAGGTCTGGGGCTCGCTCCCTGTCTGAGGTTATCATCTGACTGAGGTCTGGGGCTCGCTCCCTGTCTGAGGTTATCATCTGACTGAGGTCTGGGGCTCGCTCCCTGTCTAGGTTATCATCTGACTGAGGTCTGGGGCTTGCTCCCTGTCTGAGGTTATCATCTGACTGAGGTCTGGAGCTCGCTCCCTGTCTGAGGTTATCATCTGACTGAGGTTATCATCTGACTGAGGTCTGGGGCTCGCTCCCTGTCTGAGGTTATCATCTGACTGAGGTCTGGGGCTCGCTCCCTGTCTGAGGTTATCATCTGACTGAGGTCTGGGGCTCGCTCCCTGTCTGAGGTTATCATCTGACTGAGATCTGGGGCTCGCTCCCTGTCTGAGGTTATCATCTGACTGAGGTCTGGGGCTTGCTCCCTGTCTGAGGTTATCATCTGACTGAGGTCTGGGGCTCGCTCCCTGCCTGAGGATATCATCTGACTGAGGTCTGGGGCTCGCTCCCTGTCTAGGTTATCATCTGACTGAGGTCTGGGGCTTGCCCCCTGTCTGAGGTTATCATCTGACTGAGGTCTGGGGCTCGCTCCCTGTCTGAGGTTATCATCTGACTGAGGTTATCATCTGACTGAGGTCTGGGGCTCGCTCCCTGTCTGAGGTTATCATCTGACTGAGGTCTGGGGCTCGCTCCCTGTCTGAGGTTATCATCTGACTGAGGTCTGGGGCTCGCTCCCTGTCTGAGGTTATCATCTGACTGAGGTCTGGGGCTCGCTCCCTGTCTGAGGTTATCATCTGACTGAGGTCTGGGGCTTGCTCCCTGTCTGAGGTTATCATCTGACTGAGGTCTGGGGCTCGCTCCCTGTCTGAGGTTATCATCTGACTGAGGTTATCATCTGACTGAGGTCTGGGGCTCGCTCCCTGCCTGAGGTTATCATCTGACTGAGGTCTGGGGCTCGCTCCCTGTCTGAGGTTATCATCTGACTGAGGTCTGGGGCTCGCTCCCTGTCTGAGGTTATCATCTGACTGAGATCTGGGGCTCGCTCCCTGTCTGAGGTTATCATCTGACTGAGGTCTGGGGCTTGCTCCCTGTCTGAGGTTATCATCTGACTGAGGTCTGGGGCTCACTCCCTGCCTGAGGTTATCATCTGACTGAGATCTGGGGCTCGCTCCCTGTCTGAGGTTATCATCTGACTGAGATCTGGGGCTCGCTCCCTGTCTGAGGTTATCATCTGACTAAGATCTGGGGCTCGCTCCCTGTCTGAGGTTATCATCTGACTGAGGTCTGGGGCTCGCTCCCTGTCTAAGGTTATCATATGACTGAGGTCTGGGGCTCGCTCCCTGTCTGAAGTTATCATCTGACTGAGGTCTGGGGCTCGCTCCCTGTATGAGGTTATCATCTGACTGAGGTCTGGGGCTCGCTCAGTGTCTGAGGTTATCATCTGACTGAGGTCTGGGGCTCGCTCCCTGTCTGAAGTTATCATCTGACTGAGGTCTGGGGCTCGCTCACTGTCTGAAGTTATCATCTGACTGACGTCTGGGGCCCGCTCCCTGTCTGAGGTTATCATCTGACTGAGGTCTGGGGCTCGCTCCCTGTCTGAGGTTATCATCTGACTGAGGTCTGGGGCTCGCTCCCTGTCTGAGGTTATCATCTGACTGAGATCTGGGGCTCGCTCCCTGTCTGAGGTTATCATCTGACTGAGGTCTGGGGCTCGCTCCCTGTCTGAGGTTATCATCTGACTGAGGTCTGGGGCTCGCTCCCTGTCTGAGGTTATCATCTTACTGAGGTCTGGGGCTCGCTCCCTGTCAGAGGTTATCATCTGACTAAGGTCAGGGGCTCGCTCCCTGTCTGAGGTTATCATCTGACTGAGGTCTGGGGCTCGCTCCCTGTCTGAGGTTATCATCTGACTGAGGTCTGGGGCTCGCTCCCTGTCTGAGGTTATCATCTGACTGAGGTCTGGGGCTCGCTCCCTGTCTAGGTTATCATCTGACTGAGGTCTGGGGCTTGCTCCCTGTCTGAGGTTATCATCTGACTGAGGTCTGGAGCTCGCTCCCTGTCTGAGGTTATCATCTGACTGAGGTTATCATCTGACTGAGGTCTGGGGCTCGCTCCCTGTCTGAGGTTATCATCTGACTGAGGTCTGGGGCTCGCTCCCTGTCTGAGGTTATCATCTGACTGAGGTCTGGGGCTCGCTCCCTGTCTGAGGTTATCATCTGACTGAGATCTGGGGCTCGCTCCCTGTCTGAGGTTATCATCTGACTGAGGTCTGGGGCTTGCTCCCTGTCTGAGGTTATCATCTGACTGAGGTCTGGGGCTCGCTCCCTGCCTGAGGTTATCATCTGACTGAGGTCTGGGGCTCGCTCCCTGTCTAGGTTATCATCTGACTGAGGTCTGGGGCTTGCTCCCTGTCTGAGGTTATCATCTGACTGAGGTCTGGGGCTCGCTCCCTGTCTGAGGTTATCATCTGACTGAGGTTATCATCTGACTGAGGTCTGGGGCTCGCTCCCTGTCTGAGGTTATCATCTGACTGAGGTCTGGGGCTCGCTCCCTGTCTGAGGTTATCATCTGACTGAGGTCTGGGGCTCGCTCCCTGTCTGAGGTTATCATCTGACTGAGATCTGGGGCTCGCTCCCTGTCTGAGGTTATCATCTGACTGAGGTCTGGGGCTCGCTCCCTGTCTGAGGTTATCATCTGACTGAGGTCTGGGGCTCGCTCCCTGTCTGAGGTTATCATCTGACTGAGATCTGGGGCTCGTTTCCTGTCTGAGGTTATCATCTGACTTAGGTCTGGGGCTCGCTCCCTGTCTGAGGCTATCATCTGACTGAGGTCTGGGGCTCGCTCCCTGTCTGAGGTTATCATCTGACTGAGGTCTGGGGCTCGCTCCCTGTCTGAGGTTATCATCTGACTGAGGTCTGGGGCTCGCTCCCTGTCTGAGGTTATCATCTGACTGAGGTCTGGGGCTTGCTCCCTGTCTGAGGTTATCATCTGACTGAGGTCTGGGGCTCGCTCCCTGTCTGAGGTTATCATCTGACTAAGGTTATCATCTGACTGAGGTCTGGGGCTCGCTCCCTGCCTGAGGTTATCATCTGACTGAGGTCTGGGGCTCGCTCCCTGTCTGAGGTTATCATCTGACTGAGGTCTGGGGCTCGCTCCCTGTCTGAGGTTATCATCTGACTGAGATCTGGGGCTCGCTCCCTGTCTGAGGTTATCATCTGACTGAGGTCTGGGGCTCGCTCCCTGTCTGAGGTTATCATCTGACTGAGGTCTGGGGCTCGCTCCCTGCCTGAGGTTATCATCTGACTGAGATCTGGGGCTCGCTCCCTGTCTGAGGTTATCATCTGACTGAGATCTGGGGCTTGCTCCCTGTCTGAGGTTATCATCTGACTGAGATCTGGGGCTCGCTCCCTGTCTGAGGTTATCATCTGACTGAGATCTGGGGCTCGCTCCCTGTCTGAGGTTATCATCTGACTGAGGTCTGGGGCTCGCTCCCTGTCTGAGGTTATCATCTGACTGAGGTCTGGGGCTCGCTCCCAGTCTGAAGTTATCATCTGACTGAGGTCTGGGGCTCGCTCCCTGTCTGAAGTTATCATCTGACTGAGGTCTGGGGCTCGCTCACTGTCTGAGGTTATCATCTGACTGAGGTCTGGGGCTCGCTCCCTGTCTGAGGTTATCATCTGACTGAGGTCTGGGGCTCGCTCACTGTCTGAGGTTATCATCTGACTGAGGTCTGGGGCTCGCTCCCTGTCTGAGGTTATCATCTGACTGAGGTCTGGGGCTCGCTCCCTGTCTGAAGTTATCATCTGACTGAGGTCTGGGGCTCGCTCCCTGTCTGAAGTTATCATCTGACTGACGTCTGGGGCCCGCTCCCTGTCTGAGGTTATCATCTGACTGAGGTCTGGGGCTCGCTCCCTGTCTGAGGTTATCATCTGACTGAGGTCTGGGGCTCGCTCCCTGTCTGAGGTTATCATCTGACTGAGGTCTGGGGCTCTCTCCCTGTCTGAGGTTATCATCTGACTGAGGTCTGGGGCTCGCTCCCTGTCTGAGGTTATCATCTGACTGAGGTCTGGGGCTCGCTCCCTGTCTGAGGTTATCATCTGACTGAGGTCTGGGGCTCGCTCCCTGTCTAGGTTATCATCTGACTGAGGTCTGGGGCTTGCTCCCTGTCTGAGGTTATCATCTGACTGAGGTCTGGGGCTCGCTCCCTGTCTGAGGTTATCATCTGACTGAGGTTATCATCTGACTGAGGTCTGGGGCTCGCTCCCTGTCTGAGGTTATCATCTGACTGAGGTCTGGGGCTCGCTCCCTGTCTGAGGTTATCATCTGACTGAGGTCTGGGGCTCGCTCCCTGTCTGAGGTTATCATCTGACTGAGGTCTGGGGCTCGCTCCCTGTCTGAGGTTATCATCTGACTGAGGTCTGGGGCTCGCTCCCTGTCTGAGGTTATCATCTGACTGAGGTCTGGGGCTTGCTCCCTGTCTGAAGTTTTTATCTGACTGAGGTCTGGGACTCGCTCACTGTCTGAAGTTATCATCTGACTGACCTCTTGGGCTCGCTCCCTGTCTGAGCTTATCATCTGACTGAGGTCTGGGGCTCGCTCCCTGTCTGAGGTTATCATCTGACTGAGATCTGGGGCTCGCTCCCTGTCTGAGGTTATCATCTGACTGAGGTCTGGGGCTCGCTCCCTGTCTGAGGTTATCATCTGACTGAGGTCTGGGGCTCGCTCCCTGTCTGAAGTTATCATCTGACTGAGGTCTGGGGCTCGCTCACTGTCTGAAGTTATCATCTGACTGACGTCTGGGGCCCGCTCCCTGTCTGAGGTTATCATCTGACTGAGGTCTGGGGCTCGCTCCCTGTCTGAGGTTATCATCTGACTGAGGTCTGGGGCTCGCTCCCTGTCTGAGGTTATCATCTGACTGAGGTCTGGGGCTCGCTCCCTGTCTGAGGTTATCATCTGACTGAGGTCTGGGGCTCGCTCCCTGTCTGAGGTTATCATCTGACTGAGGTCTGGGGCTCGCTCCCTTTCTGAGGTTATCATCTGACTGAGATCTGGGGCTTGCTCCCTGTCTGAGGTTATCATCTGACTGAGGTCTGGGGCTCGCTCCCTGTCTGAGGTTATCATCTGACTGAGGTCTGGGGCTCGCTCCCTGTCTGAAGTTATCATCTGACTGAGGTCTGGGGCTCGCTCCCTGTCTGAAGTTATCATCTGACTGACGTCTGGGGCCCGCTCCCTGTCTGAGGTTATCATCTGACTGAGGTCTGGGGCTCGCTCCCTGTCTGAGGTTATCATCTGACTGAGGTCTGGGGCTCGGTCTGGGGCTCGCTCCCTGTCTGAGGTTATCATCTGACTGAGGTCTGGGGCTCGCTCCCTGTCTGAGGTTATCATCTGACTGAGGTCTGGGGCTCGCTCCCTGTCTGAGGTTATCATCTGACTGAGGTCTGGGGCTCGCTCCCTGTCTGAGGTTATCATCTGACTGAGGTCTGGGGCTCGCTCCCTGTCTAGGTTATCATCTGACTGAGGTCTGGGGCTTGCTCCCTGTCTGAGGTTATCATCTGACTGAGGTCTGGGGCTCGCTCCCTGTCTGAGGTTATCATCTGACTGAGGTTATCATCTGACTGAGGTCTGGGGCTCGCTCCCTGTCTGAGGTTATCATCTGACTGAGGTCTGGGGCTCGCTCCCTGTCTGAGGTTATCATCTGACTGAGGTCTGGGGCTCGCTCCCTGTCTGAGGTTATCATCTGACTGAGGTCTGGGGCTCACTCCCTGTCTGAGGTTATCATCTGACTGAGGTCTGGGGCTCGCTCCCTGTCTGAGGTTATCATCTGACTGAGGTCTGGGGCTTGCTCCCTGTCTGAAGTTTTTATCTGACTGAGGTCTGGGACTCGCTCACTGTCTGAAGTTATCATCTGACTGACCTCTTGGGCTCGCTCCCTGTCTGAGCTTATCATCTGACTGAGGTCTGGGGCTCGCTCCCTGTCTGAGGTTATCATCTGACTGAGATCTGGGGCTCGCTCCCTGTCTGAGGTTATCATCTGACTGAGGTCTGGGGCTCGCTCCCTGTCTGAGGTTATCATCTGACTGAGGTCTGGGGCTCGCTCCCTGTCTGAAGTTATCATCTGACTGAGGTCTGGGGCTCGCTCACTGTCTGAAGTTATCATCTGACTGACGTCTGGGGCCCGCTCCCTGTCTGAGGTTATCATCTGACTGAGGTCTGGGGCTCGCTCACTGTCTGAAGTTATCATCTGACTGAGGTCTGGGGCTCGCTCCCTGCCTGAGGTTATCATCTGACTGAGGTCTGGGGCTCGCTCCCTGTCTGAGGTTATCATCTGACTGAGGTCTGGGGCTCGCTCCCTGTCTGAGGTTATCATCTGACTGAGGTCTGGGGCTCGCTCCCTGTCTGAGGTTATCATCTGACTGAGGTTATCATCTGACTGAGGTCTGGGGCTCGCTCCCTGTCTGAGGTTATCATCTGACTGAGGTCTGGGGCTCGCTCCCTGTCTGAGGTTATCATCTGACTGAGGTCTGGGGCTCGCTCCCTGTCTGAGGTTATCATCTGACTGAGGTCTGGGGCTCGCTCCCTGTCTGAGGTTATCATCTGACTGAGGTCTGGGGTTCGCTCCCTGTCTGAAGTCTGAGGATGTTGAAATCTTCTCGGTTTCTCGTATGAGTTTCTGGATCTGAAGACAATATGGGAATTATCTCTGTGTACTCTCGGAATATATTATTTTCTCTCTTCCCTACATTTGTGTATTCTTCTTGGTCCCTTTCCCATTTGCATTTTTTGGAACAAGCTCCCTTTCAAAACGTTCCACCCTGTTGTTAATTTGTTCATCTCTCTCTCTATAAACTGAATCCAATCTTAGCTCTATATTGGCAGAAGGAATATATAATACCAAACCACACACAGTAAGAAATATATTTCCCATGAGATAAATACACTTTACACCCTTTTACAACCTTCCTAGAATTAATGCTCCACACACCTGTAAAACCCTACTAACACCACGTAGTTTATGTAGTCATGAGAGGTGGTATATACTTGTTGTACGTTACACCGCTGATTCCACGCACGTTGAGCGCAGGGCTGGATTTCCCACTAGGTATGTGAGGCACGTGCCTATGGGATGCACGAAATCCCCCCTTCTTACGCAGGAGGGGGAGTTGTGTGAATCGCGCAAGGGCGTGGTAGCGGAGCGTCTGCGAAATGCGGGAGGGGGGGTCTGGAATCGTGGGGGGGGGGGGGGGGGGGGTCACGGGCGGGGGGTGAGGGCTGCTGCTCCATATCCCAGCACCAGCTGAAGTGACAGCAGTAACATCTCCAGCACTGGGGAGGAGGAGAGGACAGGGCACCTCTTCCAGACCTGCAACTGTGAGAGCTATACATCAGCAGGTATGGGAGGGGGGGTAGGGCACAATGTTGTGCCTATGGGCAACCTGTCACTTAAATCCGTCCCTGGTTGAGTGATGGAGCCTGTTCGCACAGATCTGAATTCAGTCGACCAGCGGTCTATTTTTCCTCCGCTCCCCTGCAGTGTAATCCAGCCTAGCGAATGTGTGCGCTGGGATTGGGTATGGATGTGTACGGACGCACATCCATTCGTATCTGAGGGAATATGTCCAAATCCATTTGTATTTCACTCACCAACGACAGATTTCTCCACCGGTCCCGGCTGCTCGCAGGGCCCAGGACGAACGGGTCTGAATCGGCCTCTGATATCCATAGTCTGTTAGTGAAATAATAACATGGTCATCTTCCGCCCATATTTACCACCATACCCCCAAAAAGCACAGTCTGCATTGCAATTGGGCCAGTAGTAGTCAGGACATGTCCTACAATATCCGGACAGTTGCCCAGTTCCATCTGTGATATCGATGTTTGTGCGTGCGACCAACGCAAGGAACAATCAGCCGTTACTCCCTGCTTGTCTAACAGACCTAAAAGCCATAGAAGCAGATCACAGTGAGGATCTGTAATGCTTAGATAAAGTATCCTCAATTGTATAAGACAGGGGTTCTCAAAATCGGTTCTCAGGACCCCACACAGTTCACATTTTCCAGGTGACCCGACAGGTGCACAGGTGCACTCATTACTGACTGACACATTTCCCAGGTCACCCGGCAGGTGCACAGGTGCACTCATTACTGACTGACACATTTCCCAGGTCACACTGCAGGTGCACAGGTGCACTCATTACTCACTGACACATTTTCCAGGTCACCCCAGCAGGTGCACAGGTGCACTCATTACTTACTGACACATTTCCCAGGTCACCTGGCAGGTGCACAGGTGTACTCATTTCTTACTGACACATTTCCCAGGTCACACTGCAGGTACACAGGTGCACTCATTACTCACTGACACATTTCCCAGGTCACCCGACAGGTGCACAGGTGTACTCATTACTTACTGACACATTTCCCAGGTCACCTGGCAGGTGCACAGGTGTACTCATTACTTACTGACACATTTCCCAGGTCACCCAGCAGGTGCACAGGTGTACTCATTACTCACTGACACATTTCCCAGGTCACACGGCAGGTGCACAGGTGCACTCATTACTCACTGACACATTTCCCAGGTCACCCGGCAGGTACACAGGTGTACTCATTACTCACTGACACATTTCCCAGGTCACCCGACAGGTGCACAGGTGCACTCATTACTGACTGACACATTTTAAAAGATCACAGGTGGAGCTAATTATCTCACTTGTGATTCTGGCCCTTATTCTGGTTGGTGCGGTAATATCCGCGTGCGTTCTTGCTGCCGATGTTTTGCGTCTGCGCATGTGCAGAGGCGACTCTGCGCATGTGCGAGCGGGACGCACGGCTACATTCCGCATGAAATGTGTACACTACGAACAGGGGGTGGAGAGGGGTGTGAAGGGCTGTTTGGGCCCATTACCATATGTTTACACCCCGCGTTTCATGGGCGTTCCCATGCAAACGCTGGGCGTATGTATGGTAATGCGGTTGTGACGCACGTGTAGGGGGCGGACATATGACATTGCCGGATGTCAGCTGCCCGCCCAGATCCCTGCTTTTGCACAGAGAAATGCCCATGTGGTCTGAGGTTTGCGGGAGCTGCCTGGCGACTCGGTCCTGCATTCGATGGTCTGCGACCATCGAATGATGGGGGAGGTTCCCTGAGATGGAGGAGGTGTATTCATGAGAAATACACATGCGGTCCGTTCGGACAGCTTCTTACCGCGTTCGGACGGAGTTGGCGATCCATATGGAAGGCAGGGTTTAGGACGCACGGTGCTGGCCGCATATTCGGATCCGTCCGCACCGATCAGAATAAGGGCCTCTGTGAGGAGACCAGAAAAACCTGCGCTCTGTGGGGTCCTGAGGACCGAGGACCTGTGGTATAAGGTGATCAATAAATCATTGTTTCAGCTGGACCTCCTGTAGCTGGCACATATGTGACTGGGAGTACAAGGAACATTTCCAAGTGATTTGTACAGTACGATACACAATCTTCTGATTGGGACGATTTATGACTGTGAAATATAAACCGTTGCCTATAGCGATATTTTGCCTGTAAGTCAGTTATTGTCTATTTGTGAGCATGTGATACTTACTTATAATAAATTGATTATATTATCATAGTATTTCTTTGCGCTCCTTTGAATATCTATAACACATTTTTCTATGGTATCTTCCATGATGATCGGTCTGGATGGTGAGCAGCAATTATTGAATCCATTGCTCCATCGTAAGTTCATTTGGTTTCACAATTGTGCGCCTAAACCAGCGCACATCCCTGGTACTGCCGGTGCTACCCAGGCTCCAGGTACCGGTCCGCACTGCCTGTGTTTCTCCTGCAATCCTACGCCACCTAGTGGATGGACCATCGCTACTGCAGGGACAGAACTGGGAAGGGCAGATGTTGTGTTGTGAAGTGTGTCCTGTGATGTCACCAAAGCCACTGGTATCAGGAGCCAAACAGGTGACCAAGCCCAGGGGGTTACCAGAGGAGGGTCCCAACACTGTGATTGATGACGCAAGCTGACATTGCAACCATCGGTTCTTCACTGAGTAGGTTTCGGATGGCCAACCGAAGTGCGGCCATTAAGTCACCACGCAGATTCCCCAGAACAGACCTTGCGCAGCCGCAGATTCCCGATAATTGGCAATTAGGTCGAGATAAACGTATCGAAATAAACAGAGTAATTAGGAAGCTTGTGTTTGTAGTAACCAGGGGTGAGATTTAATAGGATGAGAGATTCAGAAAGTGAGAGATTTGGTAAGAAACCTCCAGGTTTTTTTTAAAGGGGCAATCATTTACACTGCAAAACCAATTTGATTTTGCAGTGTAAATGATTGCCGCTTTACAAAAACTGGAGATTTCTTCCCAAATCTCTCACTTTCTGAATCTCGCATCCTATTAAATCTCACCCCGGGTTTGAGTCATTATTTTCCTTTGTATGAGCTAAATGTGCTTTTACGTAACACGTTATATAGTCTGTTATGTATATTCCTAGCTACACGCTTGTGTCAGATCGGTGGGGGGGGGGCGGCGGCGAGACCAGTTCATTCCTTATCTGACTCGTCAATCTCACAAGTGACACAAATGCCTTTGACACAGAAAGAAGAACCTCAGGTTTAATGAGTCTGTTATTTTACTGTGAGGATCATTAATGTTTCTCACATTGTAAATGTACTCGGGGACCCAACCCGTGAGAGCAGGGAGTCATCACAGTGATTGTCCTTATGTGCAGTACTTTGGGTACTCTTTACCTAGCACGGCGCCCACGATCTTGATCGTGGGCATCGTGTGGTAAAAAATCGTGTCGGTCGCGTCGTATGCGGGCTAAAGATGCCCGGACGCGACGCGACCGACGCGATGTCCACGATTTCCCATTGAAAACCATGTTAAACATGGACATCGCGTCGGTCGCGTCGCGGCCGGCCATAAATGTGCACACGATGGCCGCGACGCGATGCCCACGATTTGCCATAGGAATCAATGTTAAAAGGCCCGATGGACACGATTTTCATGTTAAATGGCTGAATGGACCCGATTTTACAATAGGAAACAATGTTAAATGGGCCTTAGAGCCCAAATAGTTACCCTGAACTCTGAAATGGCCCCCCCAATTGTTTACGCCACCCCACGATCAACGTCAACCCGAAGCGTGGCGAGCGGCGGCGGTACGCGTCCTCCGACCTTTTCATACTCCCACTATCCACGTCGGCGTGGAGTTGAGAATAGAATAGTGTGGCGAGCGCAGCGAGCCACCGAGCCCGAAGCGTGGCGAGGGGACGCGGATACCTTCACAGGTAAACGCGTCCCTTTGCGGGCTTCACAGGTGTCCGCGTCGCCATGGACACCTGTGAAGCCCGCGAGGGGACGCGTATAGCTGTGAAGGTATCCGCGTCCCCTCGCGGGGCTCGCTGCGCTCGCCACGCTTCGGGCTCGGTGGCTCGCTGCGCTCGCCACATTATTCTATTCTCAACTCCACGCCGACGTGGATAGTGGGGGTATGAAAAGGTCGGAGGACGCGTACCGCCGCCCCTCGCGGGCTCGCTGTGCTCGCCACGCTTCGGGTTCACGTTGATCGTGGGGTGGCGGTAACAATTGGGGGGGCCATTTCCCAGTCAAGGTTGCCTATTTGGCCTCTGTGGCCCATTTAACATTGTTTCCTATGGCCACATCGGGTCCATTGAGGCATTTAACAGTAAAATCGCGTCGGTCGGGCCATTTAACATTGATTGCTATGGGAAATCGGGTGCATCGCGGGCATCCCGGGTACATTTATGGCCGGCCGCGACGCGACCGACGCGATTTCCATGTTTAACATGGGTTTCAATGGGAAATCGCGGGCATCGCGTCGGTCGCGTCGCGGCCAGACATAAATGTACCCGCGATGCCCGCGATGGGCGCCGTGATAGGTAAAGAGTACCGTACTTTGTATTATTATTATTACAATGGCCGCTCTATGCTAGCTGTTGTGTGTTGTCCCTGTCAGGTAGAGAGTTGGGGTCTTCTCGTGAGACTCTTCCCCATCTGACTGTAATGCTGGCCGTACATACATCAGACCAACTTTCCTCCAACCATCCAACCTGTCTGCCCAATGTCCCCATATACCTAACCAACTCCATACACCAGACCAGCCAATTTCTCTCCAACCTGTGATGTCATAGATGTAGGCGGGCAGTGTCTGCATGTTATGCTGATGTCATTCCCACAGAGATGAGATGAGATCTCCTGCATTGTATTGGACAATGTCATTGTCATTGTGTATATGAGGTGTTGGGAACTTAGGTGGGAAGTTCAAGATCTCAGACCCCAGAGTGAATCAAAGGGTCAGCAGTGTCTAGGTCGAGAGTCAATGAGTCAACACCAAAAGTTCTAGGTTGGCATCGACAAAAGGCCACATGCATTATGCTGACATACAACCACGGTCCAAACAAGCTTTTTTTTTTTTTTTGGGGGGGGGGGGGGGGAGGTCACTGCTGCATTCATGACACTTTATTATTCACAATCAGAGTACACGCGGATGTTAAAGTATGAAAAGTTCAAAGAAAAAGAGAAAATCATGAAAAACACGTCAACCTTACCTTTTCATGAGTTGATCATTGCTATGCCAACATTTTGCTTGTGTCGGGGGGGGGGGGGGGGGGGGACACAGTTACTTTTTACCCGGGCCTGGATCTGATGGAGGGGCCCTGGCCCTGCTCCCCCATTGCAGGGACCCAGGCAGTGGGGAGAGAGATGACAAGTTGCTGATGCAGCACAGCCTCTCCCCCCAGCCCAGTACATGCTGCTCAGTGCCGTGCGCTGAGCTGGGGAGAGAGGCAGCTGCAGCGGCAGCATCCTGTCCTCTCTCTACTTCTCCTTTCATTTTTTTCATGGGGATTTCAGCACGTCCCCTCTCAGAGGAGCCGCCCCTGCCCATGTCCATTCTACCGGGGCCTGGCCGACCTGTTGACACCCCTGACTACACACATAGGCCCTCATTCTGGTTGATTCGGTTTGTTGACCATTGAGTGCTGCAGACCCCACGGCGGTGGGGAGGCGCTGGCTAAGTGTTGGTGCCGGGGTCTGCAGGGGCTAATGTTTTGCTGCGGCCTGTGGAGTTGGGACCCGCAGATGTACTAGCCTGCATCTCAGCGCTCCTCCTGGGTCAGCCTCCTTATGAAAAATGTCCCTCACAAAATGGCCGTCCCCTTACAGCAGACAGTTTTGAGGATGCTAGAGGAGGCGGCGGGGGCGGGCGCATTATTTGTTGTTACGCCTCTGCTTTATGCAAAACATCCATTCACAGTGCGGCTGGGATATTCGCTGGGTGGCGGGGGGATGGACATTCACACGCCCGGTGGGAGCAGGGGCGTAACTATAGCACCGCAGCCCCCACGACCGCGGGGGGGCGCTATGCATGTGCGGGCGCCGGGGGCTGCAGTGCTATAGTTACGTTAGCTGGCAGCTGCAATATGAAGGAAGCAGGGGGCATTGAGGCGGCTGGGGGGACGGACGCTGCGGGGGACGGAAGCTGCGGGGGACACAGAGGCGGCAATTACTTACAGCTGAGCCGGGAGCTGTCTGTACTGAAGAAAAAAAAAGCCCATACAATGAATATGCAGCCTGTGATTGGCTGCTGAGCGCTCTCTCAGCCAATTGCTGACTGGCTGAGAGAGCGCTCAGCCAATCACAGGCCGCCCATTCATTGTATGGGCTTTTTTTTTTTCTTCCGTACTGACAGTGACAGCTCCCGGCTCCCCCTGCCCGGCTCAGCTGTAAGTAATTGCCGCCTCTGTGTCCCCCGCAGTGTCCGTCCCCCGCAGCGTCCGTCCCCCAGCCGCCTCGCAGCGTCCCCCCCACCTGCATTGACGGCTACCTGGGGGAGCGGCAGGCGGCGCAGATGGAGACCGGGGGCGGCGGGAGAATATAAAGAAATCTTATTCAAAAGACCGGGCGGCCGCTGATTGGCTGAGAGCTCAGCCAATCAGCGGCCGCCCGGTCTTTTGAATAGGATTTCTTCCTATTCTCCCGCCGCCCCCGGTCTCCATCTGCGCCGGAGGGGCGGGTGAGTGACTGGGCGCCCTCCCTTTAACGGCGGGGGGGCATCCAAAATGTAGTTACGCCACTGGGTGGGAGGCATTACATACTCTCTATGCAGTGAGCTACCGCTGCTTAGCGAGTCAACCTCGCTAAGTCAACCAGAATTACCTCCATACTTTATACTCCATTCTCTGGGATAGTAACATTGTAACTGGTATCACACACATACAGTATATAGGGGCCCAATTATCATTAAATATTGCAGCAATTTTCCCCCCAAAACACCCATTTCAGTGGTTGTTACTGAGGGAACACAGCGGATATCTATTCTCCGATAACACCCCTCCATTCCAACTGGTTACCGTATCCCCCATAGGTGTCAGGGTAAAACATTTACCACACCTACTGTCATTTTAAGCCTATGGGCTGCACTTCCTGTAGTTAGCCATAAGAGGGCGAACTCCCGACAATGGTCAGCTGGCCCGAGCCCCTGTTCCTGTGGGGTCCACATCTTATAACCCGCCATTAGGATCACATATTGCAGTGCGACTCTGCTCCCAGATTGCATTATTAGTAATAAAGTTTATAGGGTGTCAGAAGTGGTCTGTAGCGCCTACAGAGGGCAACACAATAACACAGCCCAGTACACTACATAGAATAGTACAGTACTGTACTGTAGACAGCAGTGATATACTGTAATTCCCTGGGGCAGTGGACGCACTGACCTCTGGGCTCCTGCTGTCTGGGGGGCACCATGGAGGAAAGACCAAGGAAGCTGCTGAATAAGGCAGATCTCTCTCCACTCATTTCATAGTGATTCGGCACAGTCACTGCTGACTGCTTTCCAAGATTAGAAGTGGAAACGGCCATAGGTGCATCCACTATCGATGGTTGCCATCGATGCCGTAATTGTGAGTGGCCATCAATGGTCACCGACTGTGTAATGGGAGAACATTGATGGTTTTCCTCATAAATGGTCATCCCTGTTCTTTCAGTGAATGGCTCACAGGCTTATTACAGCCTGGGGGTGGGGCTTCATGAGTGTTGGGGGCGGAGCATTGCTCTATGTCATGGCACCTTGCCGAAAAAATATATACATAGTATATTAATTTATTATGTACCATCGATGGTGGGAAAACATCTTCCACCATTCAACATTAGTCATAAACCATCGATGATAGAGGGCCAGGGGTAAAAGCTTTGAAATGTGAAGTAGAGCATTATTTGACCAATCACCTCCTAACTGTCATTTTTCAAACATAGATTGTTACGCATCACTTAGGAGCTCATGGCTGCTACTTTATCTCTGTCCAAAGTTTAATAAATAAAACCCTTACGGCCCCCATACACTAGTCCGACTTGTTCTGAGGACAGGTCGGACCAGTTTGACTCTTGAGACCCTGGGATGGCTCACTAACGATTTGGCACGTGAGATGCTGGCACACAACTACAAATCGGATCGCTCCCTGTCCGTCCTCCTGACTCGATGTGCACGGGACCGCGCATCAGGTTGGAGGGGATGTCAAACACATCCGATTTGGGACCGATATGTCAGAATCGGCCCAAATCAGATAAGTGTTTGGGCGTCTTTAATGTTCTCCCCGCTTAAGGTGCCCATACACTAGTAAGATTTATCATCAGATCTGGCTGGTTGGAACAAAAACATGGTTATGGATGAGTGACAGTTTGTCAGTTTTCCAGCATTTCCAAGCAAATGGTCAACTGTCATTTGCTCTCATCCATAACCATGTTTTTGGTCCAACCAGCCAGATCTGAAGATAAATCTGCGTGTGTATGGCCACCTTTAGATTTGCCATATTGGGGTGATACTGTAGCTCCACCTTTATCTATTGTACAGGACACAAAAGTCATTGAGCAGTTACATCACAGAGACTGGTGAAGTGTAACCTGTGTAACAGGATCTACCCAATAAATGTACTGACATATATATAACCTGCAGTCTATTGCCTGTGTCTTTTGCTGGCCCCCAGCTATTTGCTCTGGTTGGTTTAGGGTGAGAGCTGTAAACTTTGTGATTAAAGGTTACGGAACCTCACACCAATAACAAGTGTACACACGCCCGCTACAGGTAAGTATCAGATCCAAGGGGACACGTCCTGATCACACCTGGGCTGGTGTTACAGGAGAAGGACGCTATCCAGGTAATATCTGCTTACTCCTCTGATCTGTTATCGTGTTTGCTGATTATGTACCATTCACTCAGGCAGCCTGTGCGCAAGGGGGCAATCTGCGCTGTAACGATGGAAAATATTAAAATGATAAAACTTAGTTATACAGATTACACCTGGATTATTGTGCTACAGGGTGGTGCAGAGCAGATTACTGTACATCTGGATTATTGTGATACAGGTTGGTGCAGAACAGATTACATCTGGATTATTGTGCTACAGGGTGGTGCAGAGCAGATGACACCTGGATTGTTTTGCTACAGGGTGGTGCAGAACAGATAACATCTGGATTATTGTGCTACAGGGTGGTGCAGAGCAGAGGACACCTGGATTATTGTGATACAGGATGGTGCAGAGCAGATGACACCTGGATTATTGTGATACAGGGTGGTGCAAAGCAGAGGACACCTGGATTGTTGTGCTACAGGATGGTGCAGAACAGATTACATCTGAATTATTGTGCTACAGGATGGTGCAGAGCAGAGGACACCGGGATTATTGTGATACAGGGTGGTGCAGAACAGATTACACCTGGATTATTGTGACACAGGGTGGTGCAAAGCAGAGGACACCTGGATTATTGTACTACAGGGTGGTGCAGAGCAGATTACACCTGGATTATTGTGCTACAGGGTGGTGTAGAACAGAGCAAATCTGGATTATTGTGCTACAGGGTGGTGCAGAGCAGAGGACATCTGGATTATTGTGCTACAGGGTGGTGCAGAGCAGATGTCACCTGGATTATTGTGATACAGGGCGGTGCAGAGCAGATGTCACCTGGATTAATGTGATACAGGGTGGTGCAGAGCAGATTACACCTGGATTATTGTGATACAGGGTGGTGCAGAGCAGATGTCACCTGGATTATTGTGATACAGGGTGGTGCAAAGCAGATGACACCTGGATTATTGTAATGCAGGGTGGTGCAAAGCCGATGACTCCTGGATTATTGTGATACAGGGTGGTGCAGAGCAGTTGATACCTGGATCATTGTGCCACAGGGTGGTGCAGAGCAGATTACACCTGGATTACTGTGCTACACGGTGGTGCAGTGCAGATTACACATGGATTATTGTGATACAGGGTGGTGCAGAGCAGATGACACCTGGATTATTGATATATAGGGTGGTGCAGAGCAGATGACACCAAGATTATTGTGCTACATGGCGGTGCAGTGCAGATTACACCAGGATCCTTGTGCCACAGGGTGGTGCAGAGCAGATTACACCTGGATTATTGTGCTACACGGTGGTGCAGAGCAGGTGACACCTGGATTATTGTGATACAGGGTGGTGCAGAGCATATTACACCTGGATTATTATGCTACAGGGTGGTGCAGAGCAGATTACACCTGGATTATTGTGGTACAGGGTGGTGCTGAGCAGATGACACCTGGATTATTGTGCTACAGGGTGGTGTTGAGCAGATGACACCTGGATTAATGTGGTACAGGGTGGTGCAGAGCAGATGACACCTGGATTATTGGTATATAGGGTGGTGCAGAGCAGATAACACCTGGATTATTGTGCTACAGGGTGGTGCAGAGCAGATTTTACCTGGATTATTGTGGTACAGGGTGGTGTTGAGCAGATGACACCTGGATTATCGTGGTACAGGGTGGTGCAGAGCAGATTACACCAGGAAAATGGTGCTACAGGGTGGTGCAGAGCAGATGACACCTGGATTATTGTGCTACAGGGTGGTGCAGAGCAGATGACACCTGGATTATTGTGCTACAGGGTGGTGCTGAGCAGATGACACCTGGATTAATGTGATACAGGGTGGTGCTGAGCAGATGACACCTGGATTATTGTGCTACAGGGTGGTGCAGAGCAGATTACACCAGGAATATGATGCTACAGGGTGGTGCAGAGCAGATTACACCTGGATTATTGGTATATAGGGTGGTGCAGAGCAGATAACACCTGGATTATTGTGCTACAGGGTGGTGCAGAGCAGATTACACCTGGATAATTGTGGTACAGGGTGGTGTTGAGCAGATGACACCTGGATTATTGTGGTACAGGGTGGTGCAGAGCAGATGACACCTGGATTAATGTGGTACAGGGTGGTGCAGAGCAGATGACACCTGGATTATTGTGATACAGGGTGGTGCAGAGCAGATGACACCTGGATTAATGTGATACAGGGTGGTGCTGAGCAGATGACACCTGGATTATTGTGCTACATGGTGGTGCAGAGCAGATGACACCTGGAATTAATGTGATACAGGGTGGTGCTGAGCAGATGACACCTGGATTATTGTGCTACATGGTGGTGCAGAGCAGATGACACCTGGATTATTGTGCTACAGGGTGGTGCAGAGCAGATTACACCTGGATTATTGTGGTACAGGGTGGTGCAGAGCAGATGACACCTGGATTAATGTGGTACAGGGTGGTGCAGAGCAGATGACACCTGGATTATTGTGATACAGGGTGGTGCAGAGCAGATGACACCTGGATTATTGTGATATAGGGTGGTGCAGAGCAGATAACACCTGGATTATTGTGCTACAGGGTGGTGCAGAGCAGATGACACCTGGATTATTGTGCTACAGGGTGGTGCAGAGCAGATGACACCTGGATTAATGTGGTACAGGGTGGTGCAGAGCAGTTGACACCTGGATTGTTGTGCTGCAGGGTGGTGCAGAGCAGATGACACCTGGATTAATGTGGTACAGGGTGGTGCAGAGCAGATGACACCTGGATTATCAAACCCTCAGTGTATCAGTGATGTACCAGTGATAGGTGAGATTACTCATTATGTCTCCCTCCATCTGAAGTGCACAGAAGACGTTACTGGCGGTTCCTGCTGCAGACCGTTATTGATAACACCGCCATGTGTCGCCGCTGTCCTGTATACTGCAGATAGCGATACCATAGCCTCCGGCGCTCCCGCCTGTCATTCTAGGTAACTGTAAAACAGCCGCTGCTGCAATTTAATGATAAATATTCATGGAAAGTATTTTATAGGAGTCAGTGGGCTGCGAACCCTCCAGACCAAGCAATGGAAATGAAATTCGGCCTATCAGGAGCCATTATATTGTAAATCGTACAAACTCTATCATCAGAAAAGAAATGATGTGCGCAGAACTCGCCTCGCTCCGTATAACCGCTGTATACTGTGTCCAGAAACTCTTTGATTGTTTTTTTTTTTTTTTCTAAAGCAATTTTTTTACCTTGATCATTGTCCCCCGGATAGAGGCATTTTACCTTCATTGGGGCTGTACCCGGTAGGTTCCTCTTGCAAAGCCCATTTACTAACTTGTGGGTTTCACTAGGAAAAATTTGCCCAAAAGTTCAAAAATGTGGATTTTAGTGTTGTTCCAAAGGCCCAAATATTGTTCCTGCGAAGACCATAGTTGTAAGATATCACATTACTCTTGTTATCAATCCTGGCAGCTTATAAATGTTGCACTTTGGTCTGTTATTGTCCCGATCCTGACCTCACTGCTTGGGGAAGGCCGTAAAACAGAGGTTTCATTGTTTATCACTTGTAGAAGCCAATTCTTAAATGTTTTTGAATGTTTTTCCCAACGGCATAATCTGAGACTGGCTGTCGATCATTACATACGGACTATCCATTATACAGGTGGGTATCTGTCCAGAGCCTAAACCTGGATCTTCTCAAACTGCTTTTGTTTAACCCAAGTAACTTGTTAGTAGCAGATCAAGGTTTGGGTGCCTGTCTCTGCCAAGGCCAGCAATGCCAACCATAATCTTACCTATCCAGCACACCAGCCCAGGGTGGTGAGACGTGTGGGGAGACGTGTAGACAGCGAGGCATGTTAGAACTGTATGGAACTGATATAACTTCTGGACAAAAAGGTGACTATGGTGTTTATTTACTAAGCTGAGAGTTCTATTGAAGATGGAATGTTACCATGGGCCCTAGTGGATGGTAGGACATGAAATACCGCCTGTCGGCACATGTCGGCTCAAAAAACAGTGACAAACCCCATGTCAACCTTTTGACTGTCGACCTAGACATTGTCAAACTTATGACCTGTCGAACTAATGACCTTTTGACCTAGAAGCATGTCGACTTTTCCCTTGTCGACCTAGACCCATGTCGACCTTTTCACATGTCGACCTAATGACTATCGAGCATCATGCTGTGGACCAAATGACCGCATCCCCTCCAGCTACACATCCCAGCATGCCTTGCCATAGTTTTAGTATCCCCTAATAGCAAACTGTGGCAAGGCATGATGGGACTTGTATAACTCAATAAATAAGACGACCTGTTTGGTTGCTATGGCAACGTTCCATCTTCAATAGAACGCCCATCTTAGTAAATACATCTCTATAAGTTGGTCGGACATTATCTTCTCAGGAATGAACAGGTTAATGAGCTGTAACCATGTAACATTATGCACAGATAAAGATACCGCAGACAGCTTGGGTTCATATGCATTATTATACCTAGATGTATTGAATTAATGGGCCGATTCAGACCCATTCTTTGGGTCCAAATTTGGCCCCGTCCCAATGTTTGGGGTTTGCGCATGAATGATTATGGGTATTCCCGGGAGCGAACGCTCCGGAAAGGGATACTGGGCGTTCCCCCTACATGGTGATTCCATACTCGGGTGGGCAGCTGGCATCACATGACGTCACAGCGCCCACCCTATATTCGGCAGATGGCAGCTGGAAGAATAAAAGTCCATCTAGATTGCGCGGCCCTCATTTGCATATGCTGCACCCTCATTTACATAAACAACAGCGGCGCAAGTGTCCCTATTCTTGATATTGTAACGTTGGGAGGTATGCAGTAGGAGTGAGTGTTAACGCTGCAGTCAGGGCCTGATCACCAATAGGCTGTGAGTGTTAAGGGCACGTGTGAGGCTAGGAGGCTGGGCGAGTGCCTGATGGAATAAGGCAGGGAATTCCAGAGGTCAGCAGCAGCCCAGGAGAAATCCTGAGTGTGAGGGAAGAGGTGATCAAAGCGGGAATCAATAATATAACAATATAATGATCGGGTGGTTATTATTGATGTAACAGGATTAACCTGATATATGTATATGTTATATATCCACAGGAGTATAAATCTCTACCGGGGAAATGACGGCCACAAATCAAAACCACAACCGGGAAAGCCAAACGAAACGCTGCAGGAATCCGTTCAATAGTATAAAGGTAACAATCCAAGGGAAAGTACCCAGCCGTTATCTGCATTGCAGTTATAATAAAAATCCCCTCATTACATGTAACTAATGAAGGGATTCTGGGGGCTTCCGAGTGTATTACAGCTGCGCAAAGGCCGTCCTGCGATAAAATCCTGCTACTGTACTTTTTGGAACGTTGGCCATTCGGTTGGTGATTGGCAAGAAGCCGGCGTTTGGGGCCGGTCACCGGACGTTTTCTGGGAGTGGCAGGAAAAACGCAGGCGTGACCAGGCATTTCAGGGGAAGACTTTCAATAAGAACTTTTTGTTTTCCACGTTAGGAAATGTTTTGTGATATAACAATAAAAGTGAAAAAAAAACCCACACACAACAAAACAACGTTATAGACGTTCCCATCCCTGTGAGCTGTATTATGTATAAGTGGGGTTTTCGGATTATATGAGTGTACCCCACCCCGGTCACTGGGTATAGAAGTCACAGATGTTGGGTATGTGAAGTATGCTGCCCCACGGGAAAGTCCTGCTGTACCGGTTCCCGCTGAGTAAGTATTTTTATTGCTCATTTTTTGCATATTTTCTCTGTTGCACGCTAGCATTGTGTAACACTTTGCATTACTTGTGTAACACTACACAATGTGTAACCCTGTGAAATGTGTGGCCGCAGGTGGGATATTGAGACTAAGCCCCCTGACGGCATGCGCCGTCTATACGCTACTAGATAGTGTAATAATAATCCTACAGTATGTTCTAATAGATAACCGAGCTGGTGTAATATTCAGGCATCAATGTATACCTATAACTCATATGGGGTGTAGATCGTATTGTCGACTTAGTTCGACAGTCATTAGGTTGACACCGTTGGGTCCACGGGGTTCTAGGTCGACATGGGTGAAGGTCGACAGGTGTCTACGTTGACATGGGACAAGGTCGACAAATGTGTTAGGTTGACAGGTCGCGAGGTCGACATGGGTTTTTTCACTTTTTTCCCCGAATGTCGACACAGTCAACAGGGACACAGTTGGAAGTGATCCGCAGCCCCTCGCATCGCTTCGCTCGCGATGCTTCAGGCACACTATTATATTCTCCCACCACGCCCTAGTGGATGGTAGGACATGAAATACCGCCTGTTGGCACAAAAAAACTGTGAAAAAACCCATGTCGACCTCACGACATGTCAACCTAACGCATTTGTCGACCGAAAACCATGTCGACCTTGTCACCTGTCGACCTTCATCCATGTCGACCTAGAACCCTGTCGACATTGGTGCCTGTCGACCCAACGGTGTCGACCTAATGACTGTCGACCTAAATTGGGTCAACAATACGACCGTATCCCCTCATATGTTGGCAAGGAGACATTGAGCAGATACCCTAAACAGCCTGGGGCATAGAGAGGGGGATGGGTAATAACAACACGGGGCCAGGTTTGTAGGAGAGACCTGATGGGGGAGCAGTGCCCAGGCCCTGATCTGCTCTCAGCAGCCCTGCCAGCAGAAATTGTGGGGCCTGCCACTGTCAAATAGACAGCCCCCCCAGTCACCTTAGTATACAGATAATCATCAACCAAAACACGGTTGACCCATACCTCCCAACTGTCACGATTACAGCGGGACAGTCCCGATTTTCGGGTCCTGTCGCACCCGTGGCAGGCATTGTCCCGCTGCGGGGGGTGGCAGTTGGGAGACCCCCCAATCTAATAGAAAATGAGGTTGCTGCTAATTAGCATAAGCCGCACCCTCATTTGCATACGCCCCACCCCCTTTTCGGACGCTAGTGTCCCTATTTCATCAGCACAGAAGTTGGGAGGTATGTTGACCTTATTGTCGACCCTATGACCAATACCCAGGTGCGCTCAGCTGTGAATTGTAGAACCAGAGAAGGTCTATGGGTATTAGTTATAAGCATGTGAGCGTATATGTCTTGTGATGCTTCATTCAGTTCCTATGTATTTGCTAGTCTATATTGTCGGTTGGTTTTTTCCCCACCCATGGTGGCAGCCATTTTGTTGAAGACATTTATATACAGTTATTGCAGTTATACACTCATCTGCAGCTGCAGAAGTGGCCCGGTCCACTTGTCTGCAAGGGCCAGGGCAAAAGTTCCTGCAGTTCCTCCCTGATGGTGGCCACCCTTATGCCCAAACAAGTGGTCTCTTCGACTTCCTTTGTCAGCCAATGTTGAGTATACAACGGTATACAACAAACCATATTTTGGAGGGCATGTCTTGAAGAACAAACTCCAGGGGCAAGGACCTTAATATAGAATCCCTAGCTCAGATCCAGTCTCCCTCCCAGCTACCCCTTTGGTTATCTGAACTATTGTAATTAAAGCCAACTTTTTGACTCGTTTAGTACATACCTCAGTGTTTTATCCCCATCAAGCCGAATTTCCTTCAGTCAGCCTGTACTCAGGTGTGAAGGTACATGGGCCCTTATTCTGATCAGTGCGACCGGAGCCGATTATGCGGCCAGGACCGTGCGTGCGAAACCCCGCCTTCCATACGGATCGCCAACTCCGTCCGTATGCGGTAAGAAGCTGGCCGAACGGACCGCACGTGTATTTTTCACGGAATACGCCTCCTCCATCTAAGGGAACCTCCCCCATCATTCGATGGTCGCAGACCATCGAATGCAGGACCGAGTGCTCCACCAGCTCCCGCAACCTCAGACCACACGGACATTTTTCCGTGCAAAAGCAGGGATCTGGGCGGGCAGCTGACATCCGGCGATGTCATATATCCGCCCCCTACACGTGCGTCACGGCCGCATTACCATACGTACGCCCAGCGTTTTCATGGGAACGCCCATGAAACGCGGGGCGTATGCATAGGGTAATGAGCCCAAAAAGCCCTTCACGCCCCTCTCCACCGCTGTTCGGAGTGTTCACATATCATGCAGGATTTGGCCGTACGCCCCGCTCGCACATGCGCAGAGACGCCTCTGCACATGCGCAGACACAAAACATCGGCGGGCCGAACGCACACGGATATATCCGCACCGATCAGAATAAGGGCCATGTTTATTTCACATCCGTACACACATCCTCCATTGTTAATTTTCTCAGTAAGGCTTTTTTATTTATATTTAATACAAGTGGCGTCTTCCTTTTTGTGAAACTTCCTCAATTCTCTAATATCTTGGGACAAAATGATTTAAAATATTGTGGGTCGGCAATTAAATTGCGTAATGTCTTTTACTGATTAAACAGGAAGTCTCTTGTTTTTTTTTCAAAAATAACTTTATACGTCACATCTCCTAAGTCTGCCATACTGCCTTTGCAGCTGGTACATTTACCGATGTCTATAGAATTGTCTAATGTTCTTTCTAGCGTGTCCCAACGTGTTCCATCTCTCTTTGGCGCATTTCATTGATTTTGACTATAAATGGGAAGTCAATGACTGATTATATGCGTTGTGTTTCTGTACCAGGTATTTGTCGTCTGCCATGCACTGTTACAGCTTTCCCAGCTGCTCATCTCCGGCTTCCTCAAGAGTTCCATCTCCACCATTGAGAAGAGGTTTGGATTATCCAGCCAAACGTCCGGCATCCTGTCTTCTTTCAATGAGGTACGGCAGACGTGAACGTAAACTTCTTCATTCCTCATTTCAGTGATGTTCTATCCATTTTTAGTTTATATACAGTAGTCAGGCTATAGATACCCTCAGTACTGTGTCTCCGCTCACTTTATATGGAGCACCCGCCAGCCTAGAAGCACATGGTGCAACCTGACCCTATTGCAGCAATGACCAGGAGAAGCAAGGCCAAAACCTGCAAATGCACAGTTAGGGGCCCAGGTTTAGGGGTGTGGCCAATCCCCAAAAGGGGTGTGTCAAGCTGCCACAGAGGCTTGGCTGTAAGCTGTGGAAGTAGTGGAGGCTGCAGGGAAAGTGGGTGGTACAGTTGGTTAGGGTTTGGCAATAGGAAGGGTGGGTAACAGTTAGGGGTAGAGGGAATTACTTACTGGGATCCACCAGGGTACTGACTGTTGGGATGCTGCTGTCCAAATTTGTGGAGTGCCTCTTGATCAGATCTGTGGTTGCCTGCCTCGTGGGTCACTCAGACGGCCGATGGTGTCGCAAGTGATCCTCGGACAACGCACCTGGGGGGTTATTCTGGTTGGTGCGGTGGGACAGTACGCGGTCGGTTCGGGTTTTTTTTTCATCTGCGCATGCGTACCTTTCGCTATGCGCATGTGCGGCGACCTCACATAGCTCACGGACGGGTCTCTCTGTGCGAAAAAACCTGTCCGCAAGAGTACGGTCATTGTGGGCGGCATGTGGGTGTTTTGATGGGAGCGGCCGGAATAATGAGGAAAACTGGGAGTAAACATGGGCGTACACGGTGGGGTGTGCACACAAAATGTACGGTGCCACAACCGCCTCGATCGGCGAACGCACCGTGCATTTTGGACCAAAAACAGGCGGACGCCAAAGAGTGCTCCTGACCACCCCTAGAGATACCGCATGAGAGCGGACGCCTGGGTCTGCTAATTAACGCTGATTACTACTCAAACACATGCACCTGAATGTGATAAGCAATGCTGCAATAACCATCTCACCCATTCAGAAAGTGTTTTTGTATACTTTAAAAAGCAGGACACTCAATTCACAGAAGTCGACATGTGTCAACTTTTTAACTGTAACACAAACATACCAGTTTTTTATTAGGAAAAAGACACATAAACCACATCTAAGAGCAACATGGATGTTTTTGGACTCAATTTCTACTTGCACTGTGGCGTACGCTCAGATATACGGAAGGTGTCGGTGTGAAAACGGACGAGACCCGTCAGTATACGTGGCGTACGCTCTGATGTACGCCAGGTATCGGTGGCTAAGAGGGAGATCCGTCCATACACGGTGGCGTGCGCTCAAGTGAATGCCACTCCCCATGGTCGGTGTCTGTGACCGTCCGTGTGCGGCTGTTCTGTGGGCGGACTTACGCTCACCGTCCGCGTACGGGAAACGTACGGTGAAACGGACCGTACGTACGTTTCACCGATCTGATCAGAATAAGGCCCCTGATCACACACGAATGAAGGAGACATCCACATATACAAGACCCCACCTGCTTCCAAATAAGCAGCAGCAATCCAACCACATCTGATTGGTGGAAAAATCATTGCACCTCCAGTATTTAGGTTGTGGCGAAGGGGCCTGATTCCAAGTCCACATTTTCCATGCATTGACTGTCTTGCCTTAAAGACAATTATGATACAGAAAAAGGAGACAAGCATGTTGTTCTGTAAGATACCAATTGGATCTTATTACGCCAGTGACATAGTAATATATTTGCTCATCTCTTCCCTATAATTACGGTACGCCTGATTGTGATTGGATGCATTTGCAATAGAACCTAGAAAATAACCCTTCACTATGACTTCTGCTTCCAGATCGGGAACACTCTGCTAATCGTGTTCGTCAGCTACTTCGGATGCCGAGTTCACCGACCGCGCTTCATTGGCTTCGGCGCTCTGGTCGTATGTGCTGCCGGAATTATCATGTGTTTGCCTCACTTTATCATGGGACCATATGAATATGACAAATCAGTGGCCAGTAAGTTCCTGACTTGTGTTAGAGACCAGGGTTCTCCCGTGTTACCTTGTACCCGCTGGTATCACAGCCCTGGTCTCACCCAACCTCTGTCTATTCCAGGCGTTTACAGCAATGCCACTGATATCTGCCAGCCCAAGCTGTCCGGCCTGAGTGAGGGCGACAGCCAGTGCGTAACGCAGACGGGGAAGGAGAACAACCAGGTCCTGTTCATACTCTTCATCGGCCAGTTCCTGCTTGGCGTCGGCGGTGTGCCCATTCAGCCATTCGGCATTTCTTACATTGATGATTTTGCCAGCAAGAGAAACTCCCCCCTTTATATAGGTGAGATTGGCTGAAAGCTGCCAGAATTGGATATAGTACCATCAGTGTTTGTAAATGTATTTATGTGCTTTATCCATGTTTAACTTAAATGGAACTAAATGTATCCCAAGTTTTATGACATTTTTGGTTAGTGGGTTGATGGGTGGTTGGTTGGTTGATTGGCGGGTGCACTGGTTTGGTTGCTTGATTTCAGTGGATGGGTCTGGTTTGGTTGGTTAGTGCGTTGGGTGGCTTGATTGGTTGGTAGGTGGAATGTTGGGTGTCTTAGATTGGTTGATTGGTTGTTGTATGGGCAGGGTTGTTTGGTTGGTTTTGTTGGATGGGCCTGGGATGATTGGTGAGTGGGTTGGGTGACTTGTTTGTTTGGTTTGCAGAATGTTGGGTGTCTGTGATGGTGGGTGGGTTGTCTGGTTGGTGGGTGAGTAGGTGGATTAGTTAGTTGGTTAGGCTCAGTTGGTTGGTCGTGGGTTGTTTGGTTGGTGGGTGGAATGTTGGGTGTCTGGGTTGGTTGGTTGGAGGTGGGTTGTTTGGTTGCTTGGAGGGTGGGTTTTTTGATTGTATGGTGGGTTTGCTGGGTTGTTTTGTTGGATGGGTCTGTGTTGATTGGTGAGTGGGTTGGGTGGCTTGGTTGTTTGGTTGGTAGAATGTTGGGTGTCTGGGTTGGTAGGTGGGTGGGTTGTTTGGTTGGTAGGTGAGTAGGTGGATTAATATGTTGGATTTGGTTAGTTAGTTGGTTTGGGTTAGTTGATGATCTAGATTCATGTAGCTTCAAAAATTCTAAACTATAACCAGTATAATAATACTCAATTACTTTGTCGCTCACATCGTCAGAAGTTTCGGCAAGTCGTGAAATCCACCTTCAAATATTTAAATAACAATGATTGAAAATCCAATATACTCCAACCTATTCCACAGTTCAGCAGAGCTCATAAGCCTACCATGGAGTTGTTGTGTACAATGCGGCTAGAACCCCCCTTTTTGATACTGTTTGGAACCATCAATCTGATGTAGGAGAATGGATGGTTGTGAGTGGAGGGTTTCTAGTGGAAAGGTGGAGCTGTGTTTGAAAAACAGTCTGAGATTAAATTTTCACTTTCAGCATTTTATGAGCTACTGTATGTTAGAAGGTGACTATCCCTGGTGGTTAATTGTTATCTGAGGCCTAATTACTCATATTATAATGAACATTATAATCAGAGAGATTCCAGAATTTTTTTTTTTTATTTCTTTGACAATAACTTGTGCCGTGGGAAACACTTTCCGAATTGTTATTCTCATTTCCCCATCTCTCACTACATCTCTTTGTGCATACAAGCGGGTGCCGGATGAGTGACCGACAGTCGGGATTCCGATGTCAGAGAAACGATGGCCAGAATCCTGACTAAAGGTCCATACACACTGGGTGACTATGCCCAGCGTGTATGGACAGCGATCAGGGCCGGTGCTAGGGTGTCCGGCGCCCTCCTGCAAACCATAAATTTTGCGCCCTTTCACATTCTGGTGAATGAACGCCCACCCACCCCCCCCCCCCGTCGCACTGCGGGTTCGCCCTCACAGGCTGCAAATGGATGTTTAGCATAAACATCCATTCATATGCCTTGAGTACCCGCCCACATCTTTCGATGGTCAGCAACCAGCAAAAGATGTGGTAGGTACAAACATATAAGTGACTTTGAAGTCACTTACATATGCGTGCACGCTGGCAGGAAATGGGCGGGCAGCTGACATCCGGTGATGTCAGCTGCCAGTCCCCTGCTCCCGTGCCACCACCTCAATACCATGAGAACGCTCAGCATTCTCGTCGGAACGCCCATGGAATGCTGGGAGTTCCCATATGGTAATCTCCGCCCCTGCACGCCATCATGGGTGCGTGTACCCGGCGAACTGAAAGTTTGCCGTGGGTGCACGCACCCTATATCTGCACATGCGCAGATACGCGCCTGCGCAGGTGCGCACCAACGGTCCTCCGTGCGGATGCACAGAGGAACGAATGGACTTGAATAACCCCCATAATGATAACCCAGCCCATTATTTAAGTCATACTTGCCTACCTGACCCTCTCCATGCGGGAGAACATGCTCTGTTCCTGGACTTCCCTAGTAATGTATGATTGCCATCACCTGTGGGGAGCTAGGTAATTGATAAGAAAGGTGTCACCACAGGTGATGGCAATCATACATTACCAGGAAAAGTCCAGGAGCAGAGCATTTTCAGGTAGACAAGTATGATTTAAGTACATCATTTAAGTACATCATTTATCCGTCTAAATGAATATTAAAAAAATATGCAATTATTAAAAATGTGTTATAACATGTATTATAAAGGACTTACTGTACTTCTGTTTAAATCTTGTGCAGCAGGCTGCAGACCAGTCCCTCCTCTTCTATCTGCGCAGGCAGGACCAGGACGCCATTACACCCCTCTCGTGACTGAGGGGGAAAGGAGGGGAGAGAAGGAGGAGATAGAGGGGGCGGAGTGTCCACACATAGACCCAGAAGGCTCTGCAATGCTGCTCATTTGATTGACAGCCTGGAGAGCAAATGGGTAGGGGGCGGGGGCGGCCATGATGACATCAAGCAAGGCTTGAGTGAGGGAAGCTACTGGTGCCGCTGGCTGCCTGTCATAATATTTGACAGGCTGCGGCAGCCAGTAGCTAACAAGCAGCCAGTATCCACCATGGCACATTATTAAAATAAATATTGAAGCCGAGCGAGCGCGATGCGTTGCGCGGCGCCGCAGGCTGTACTAGGTAGGAGACAGGGGGGGAGCCAGGCACCGTGAGTGTCGTCTTTGCTTGTTACATAGGAGGCGGACTTCGGGTTTGTGTTGTGTCATGTGCCCGGTGCGCACACAGCGGGGCGCACCCGGCGCAGGGTGCAGGCAGCATTCATTTGATTTCTCACTACACAGTCTGTCTGTATATTACTGCCGCCCGGCGCTGTCAGACAAGCGCTGCGGGCGGCAGTGAAGGCGAGGGGCCGGCTGAGGCAGCTTTAGCAGCAGAGCAGGGAGAGTGCGCCTTTTCACCATGGCACCTCCCTGCTTTGCAGGAGCTGCTGAGCGGCCAGCGCCGGCCCTGCAGCGATGATGAGAATCATCGCTGCGGGGGAAAGCCGCTCAGTGCATACACACTGAGCGGCTTTCCCCCTGCCCGGGGCCGACGGAGGGGGGGAGGACGGCGTAGCATAGCGGAGCGGAGTTTCTGGTGGCCATCTGCACATCATGTTTTAAAGGATTTAGGGGTAGATGTATGAAGCAGTGATAAGGGAGGAGAAGTGATAAAGTGCCTGGTACTGTATCACTGCTTCATACATCTACCCCTCAGTGGCAACTTTTGCTGCTTGTGCTAAACATAAAATCAACCTCAAGCTCCTAGCGGGCCCTTGCATCTTGTTCCTACTCCCAACCATTCATGGACATTGGATACATATTTCTAAGGACTTTATTTCTAAACTACCCTCCTGTCAACGATTCGATACCATCTGGGTTGTAGTGTACCAGTTTGTAAAGCTGCTTACTTTGGAACTAAAAGGGATTGCCCTCAGCCACCAAGTTGGGCAATAACATTATTATAGAAATATTTGGGCCTTATAGACTTCCTGAAAACATTGCATCGGATTAGTTAGTACAGTTTATGTCCACAATGTTTTTGGAGGGCTCTCTATAAATACTACAACAAGTTAAACTTCTCAACAGCAAACCAGCCACAGTTAATGGTCAAACAGAATGGGCAAATGGTAATCCAAGACCCGGAGAAATTGATGATGATCTATGTCTCAGCCAATCGGGATATTTAGGCTGCACTCTTGCTGTGGGCTGAGTTTGACCTTGAAAACCTCTTCTAAGAGGCTTTAAGCTATTCTCCCTTCTACACCCAAAATGATTTCCATCCTCAATCCCAGAATTGCTACCAGTCAGTTGCTCTTCCAACGGTTTATGACACTGAGACATTTTGCTGAAATCTGAAATAAGGTCAAAAGAACTTTACAGAAGGCCTCATCTCATTAAAAGTGCCCTGTCAGAAGAAGGGAAGCTCCTTATTGAAGCCAGGAGACAGGGTTTGGCTTTCAAGTAAACACCAGTGGTTAAAGGTGATGACTTTGAAACTGGCTCCTAAATTCCTTTGGCTATTCCAAATTCTTACATTTATCAATCCCATGGCATTCAGATGGAAACTCCCCCCAACATTCCAGATCCTTAGTGTCTTCCACAGCTCTCTTGAGTCCCCCCCAATTTGACAGAATAGACGATGCGCACAGGGTCTATTCAGAGGCGCTGTGGACGAAAATGGGTGTGTGGCCATCATTTGCATACGCCACACCCTAATTTGCATATACCACGCCCCCTTTTCGGGCGATGCCGCGCAAGTGTCCCTCTTTTCACCATGGAAAAGTTGGGAGGTGTGCACTGAGCTAAGTTCTCAGACAGCTTAAATCTGCCTCTGCAGGTGTAAGCATAATTAGCCTGTTCTCAGGCTGATATGCGAAAGACCGGAACTGGGCCTTGTATCCACACTCTCTCTCTTTAGCCATCCAACCCCAGGACCCCAATCCGGCTTTTACCAAAAGCCGACAATGTAATCAAGACTGCTTTGAAGACACAGACATTTTCTCAGGTTTATATCGTTTATGAGTTCTGGGACAAAAATATTTCCTTTTAATAACTTTACCAGTGACTATATCCAGGGCTATTTTTCAGCAGGCTCCAGCAGAAACTGAGGCCCTTATTCTAGTACTCTCTTTCTGACAAAATATTTCTTAGATGGACACAACCATGTGCACTGCAGGTGAGGCAGGTGTAAAACCCCACCCAAATCTAATTATCTCTGCACAAGTAACACCTGCCTCACCTGCAGTGCACATGGTTTTGTCCATCTAAGAAATATTTTGTCAGAAAGAGTGAACTAGAATAAGGGCCACCGTTCCTGCTGGAGCCTGCTGAAAAATAGCCCTGACTATATCACACTGCTCAGAATTTGGTGTATTGGAAGGGTTTTATTCCTGAGGAGAGATGTTGGGTGAAGTGTTCAGATGTCCTTGCCCTTCAAGTGGTAGACAATTTCCATAATAAGAAGCTTCCTCGTGACCATTTGTGGGGTGATCGGAGTCCACTGCCCTGTTACATTCTAATGGGGAGGGGCAGGCAGAAATAGATGTCACATATAGTTTTGCAGAGGTGGAGGTGTTGATGGGGAGAGGTAGAGAGTTCCAGAGGTAGGAAGCAGCATAGGAAAGGAGGACAGGTGGGAGTGTAAAGGGAGAGAAGGTCAGAGATGTAAGTGGGAGAGGAGTGAGGGCTCTGTGAAAGTGAGTGTGGGAGGCTTGAATAGGAGATAGACTGCATCTGATCACAGTGTATTGGAATAACAAGAGAGAAGCGGATACTGGTTATATTTATTCAGATGAAATCTGTCTGTGGGGACGACAACGTGATGCGGGGCCGAGATTCCCTAATCTGTCGGATCAAATATTTGCCCATAATTTACATTTTCTTGAATATCTTTTTATTAATGAATGTAATCCCCAGATAACAAGACGCATTGTGCAGAATGTCAATTAATATCGAGTCTCATCATTAGACAGATCAGTTCATTAAACGAATATAGTCAGATAACAAATTCAGATGTCTGAGGAAAGGGAATTCCTAAATTCATTAGATGCTGTATTAACATTGTGTTAGGATAAATTGCGATTTAACGCATGCGATCCCAGCCAAACCTGCCCGGCTCAAAATCGATCCAAGAGATTGCATCTGCAGCCAGTGCGACTCAGAGGGTCCGGAGCGATGCGCACGGGACCGCGAATCACGTCGGACCGGTTGTCATTCACCTGTAATTTGGGTTCTTTTCCTGTGATTGATTGCTACAATGTGATATTGCTCACTACCACAGAGGACACAAACATCCCAATATCACAGGGAATATGATACTGTGCAGGATCCATGCTTGCATAGGGATTATTGTTCATCAGAATGAACTGTATTGGTCCTGTCCAGTTATGTATACTAGTACTTTGGAGCTGGCATGTGCCCCGGACCCTATCATTATTATGATTTATTTAAATGTGGCACAAAGGTTCTGCGACGCCTAACAATACATAAATGAGCAAAAACAAAACAATAATACAGTATAATGAATCACAGTACAAGGCAGTTTAGGACAAGTACATGGTAAATAAAGACAGTTACATCTGGGGACAGGACACTGACGCAGTTATCAGGGTGGCAGAGATATATATATTCTAAGACAAGACCAGGAGGAGAGAGGGCCCTGCTCGTCAGAACTTACCCGTGGTTGTATACTTACTCTGTGCCGCCGAAGGGGTTCTGCTCTCCGCCTTTGTCAGCAAACTTGTCCTGTCTCCATGGGGTGAGGGCTGCACGTGATCACCACACCCCTCACGCTGCACGTGCACCCCACAACTCCCACGGCGCACAACACAGACAGGACAGACCACCCAAGACTATTATAAAAATGGTTAAACTATGGTTCCTTGGGGGTATCTTTACCATAGATAGTTGTTAGTTGAATTTAATTGGGTACAGAAATCGATCTATTTAAATGTTAGTACATGTGTGTTCTAGCGCAGTTTGAAAAATGAACATACAGAATGCATCTGATTGGATAACCAGTAATAATCATTATAATCCCGTTCATGGGAGTAGATTCATATAAACTTTTCCTTTCATTTTTCGCCCTTATGCATACATTCCTGGATAGAATGTGGGTTTGTGGATCAGTCTGAGCGCTACTGGTTTTACAGGAATATTTTGTCAATGATTTGCGGTTTCTGTAAGCAATTTCCCTTTTATCTTACAGGCTTTCTGTTCGCGGTGACCATACTGGGCCCGGGACTCGCCTTCATGCTCATGTCGGCCATGTTACGCTACTTCGTCGACGTTGACAAGATACCAGCCAGTGAGTTTAATTGCAAAATTAGGCTGAGATTTTATAGAGATTTCCCCTCGGCCAACTAGAAAGTCGTGGTATTCCGAAATGAATGCTAACCTGATACAGTGCTGTGCAGTGAGGCGAACGCCTCTGCAGTGCGTCTGTTACCGTCTCAGCAAGCTGTCCGCGGCGGTATATGTTACCGCCATTGTGTGCACGTCCTTAAGTCTGCAATGTGGCGATAAATCCACTGTGGGCAATTCCCACGGTGACATCCATTTGCAGCCTAGGGGGATCCACCCACATCAATCGATTCAACAGCGATATTGTGGCTGGTAAATTTAGGAACACTGCATACTGGTATGTAAATTTTGGAATACCAGGACAGGGCTGGTGGCACACAGCAAGTATTGGAGAAGGCTGGGTCAGGGCTGGCGGCCAACAAGCAGAAATGATTAGAGAATTCGGGATCAGGATTACAACCAGACTAGTAGTTTATTAGAGAAGACTTTCCCAGGATTGGCCCCAGGAGGACAGATGTGATTAGACAATGTCGGGTCAGGGCTGGTAGCAGACAAGCAGAAATGATTCGAGAATTCGGGATCAGGATTACAACCAGACTAGTAGTTATTAGAGAAGACTTTCCCAGGATTGGCCCCAGGAGGACAGATGTGATTAGACAATGTCGGGTCAGGGCTGGTAGCAGACAGGTAGAAACTATTTGGACATATGTAAATTACAGTACAGTGGCTAAGCTTAAGAAAGCACGGGGGGGGTCTCCGATGTAGTAAATTGGGTTTTATTGTCTTACTGGCATCTCTCAGCCACTACAGTGCATCTCTCCGGTACTGGGTGTAAGCTAGAAGTAGTTTTTTTAATATAACTTTTTTAGAAAGCGTTGAAGAGCCGTCCAATAAAAGCAATATCATGTCTGTCGTGATCTGCCGTAACTCAGCGTCAGAGATCCGTTCCCAATAACGCACTTAATTATATACTGTATGGAAGATAATAAAATATAGATTTAAGTATATAAATAATTCTATAAGTCTGGGTCAATGAAATCAACAATTAAATATATACATAACAGATTTATTGTGAGGTCATGGGCCCATACGTCTATGATGTATTGGGACAATCTGCCAATACCCTACCGGTGGCATCAGAGGATCGGGGTTATTATGTTTAAAATTCCCAATCCTCTGATCCTGAGGGGATCCTGGAATCTGCCATTTTAAACATGATGTATATCCCCAATCCCCTGGCCGATTGGCGATCATCGACGCCTGCTGGTCAGCACATCCTGCCAGTGGAGATTTGCGCCCACTGATGTTTGGGCACCTTTACCTCTATTTTAAATAATATTTGGTGAAGATGACAGACGAGGGCCCCGGGATTCTCCCAGGGGCCATCTATGGATTATAGTCTGAAGGTGATTATAATCTATTATCTATTGACAGGTGAAATCGTTCTGACGCCAAGCGACCCGCGATGGATCGGCGCATGGTGGCTGGGCTTTATTCTAGCCGCTTGCATTGTTGCTTTGGCCTCCATACCGTACTTCTTCTTCCCAAAAGAAATGACGAAAGAGGTAAGCCCCTGTCGCAGCACACACTTACTGACGATACTCTTGTCACAGCGCACACTTACTGACTATTCTCCTGTCACAGCGCACACTTACTGACTATTCCCCTGTCACAGCGACCACTTACTGACTATTCCCCTGTCACAGCACCCACTTACTGACTATTCCACTGTCACAGTGCACACTTACTGACGATACTCCTGTCACAGCGCTCATTTACTGACTATTCTCCTGTCACAGCGCACACTTACTGACTATTCTCCTGTCAGAGAGCCCACTTACTGACTATTCTCCTGTCACAGCGCCCACTTACTGACTATTCTCCTGTCGCAGCACCCACTTACTGACTATTCTCCTGTCACAGCGCCCACTTACTGACTATTCCCCTGTCACAGTGCACACTTACTGACGATACTCCTGTCACAGCGCTCATTTACTGACTATTCTCCTGTCACAGCGCACACTTACTGACTATTCTCCTGTCACAGCGCACACTTACTGACTATTCTCCTGTCAGAGAGCCCACTTACTGACTATTCTCCTGTCACAGCGCCCACTTACTGACTATTCTCCTGTCGCAGCACCCACTTACTGACTATTCTCCTGTCACAGCGCACACTTACTGACTATTCCCCTGTCACAGCGCACACTTACTGACTATTCTCCTGTCACAGCGCCCACTTACTGACTATTCTCCTGTCGCAGCACCCACTTACTGACTATTCTCCTGTCACAGCGCACACTTACTGACTATTCTCCTGTCACAGCGCCCACTTACTGACTATTCTCCAGTCACAGCGCCCACTTACTGACTATTCTCCTGTCACAGTGCCCAGTTACTGACTATTCTCCTGTCACAGCGCACACTTACTGACTATTCCCCTGCCGCAGCGCCCAATTACTGACTATTTCCCTGTCGCAGTGCCCACTTACTGACTATTCTCCTGTCACAGCGCACACTTACTGACTATTCCCCTGCCGCAGCGCCCAATTACAGACTATTCCCCTGTCACAGCGCACACTTACTGACTATTCCCCTGTCACAGCGCCCACTTACTGACTATTCTCCTGTCACAGCGCCCACTTACTGACTATTCTCCTGTCACAGCGCACACTTACTAACTATTCCCCTGTCACAGCGCCCACTTACTGACTATTCTCCTGTCACAGCGCCCACTTACTGACTATTCTCCTGTCACAGCGCACACAAACTGACTATTCTCCTGTCACAGCGCCCACTTACTGACTATTCTCCTGTCACAGCGCACACTTACTGACTATTCTCCTGTCACAGCGCACACTTACTGACTATTCTCCTGTCGCAGCACCCACTTACTGACTATTCTCCTGTCACAGCGCACACTTACTGACTATTCCCCTGCCGCAGCGCCCAATTACTGACTATTCCCCTGTCACAGCGCCCACTTACTGACTATTCTCCTGTCACAGTGCCCAGTTACTGACTATTCTCCTGTCACAGCGCACACTTACTGACTATTCCCCTGCCGCAGCGCCCAATTACTGACTATTTCCCTGTCGCAGTGCCCACTTACTGACTATTCTCCTGTCACAGCGCCCACTTACTGACTATTCTCCTGTCACAGCGCCCACTTACTGACTATTCTCCTGTCACAGCGCACACTTACTGACTATTCCCCTACCGCAGCGCCCAATTACAGACTATTCCCCTGTCACAGCGCACACTTACTGACTATTCCCCTGTCACAGCGCCCACTTACTGACTATTCTCCTGTCACAGCGCCCACTTACTGACTATTCTCCTGTCACAGCGCACACTTACTGACTATTCGATAATCGATCAAATTTACATGCACCTATTCAGTCTATCTGATAACTGGAAATTTTCCGACGGTCAGATCGCCAAGGATCAGAGAAACTACCCCCTAATTCGGTGTCCATTTTTGCTAGTGCAGATTCAGCTTTTGAAAAAGTCGAATCTGCATAGGTGAAAACGGCTGCTAAATTCGGACGCTAAATTCACAATAGTTTTTCTACGCATTGAATAGGTGTGTGCCAATATTTCCGCCAATCGGAAATCTTAGCACACATTAAATACCCCCTATAGTTGGGCAGTTGCATTGATTAATGTCATATGTGGGGCTTGGAGTACTATAATATACATTAAGTAATAGATCAAGGTGGGGCTGTAGATGTAGCTTATCTAGACTTTAGTAAGGCTTTTGACACTGTCCCACATCGCAGACTGTTAAATAAACTTGAAAGTTTGGGATTGGATTCTAAGATAGTTGAATGGATAAGAGCGTGGTTGCAGGACAGAAAACAGAGAGTTGTAGTAAACGGAGTACAGTCAGAGGAGGGAAAGGTTACAAGTGGAGTACCCCAGGGATCTGTACTTGGACCAGTGCTTTTTAATATCTTTATTGGTGATATTGCAAATGGAATTGAGGGTAAAATGTGCCTTTTTGCAGATGACACAAAGGTATGCAACAGGGTAGACACACCAGGAGGGGTAAAACAAATGATTGATGATCTAGGTAGATTAGAGGAATGGTCAAGAGCATGGCAACTACAGTTTAATGCCAAAAAATCCAAAATCATGCACTTGGGTTGCAAAAATCCAAAGACTAAATATAGTATAAATGGCACTATAATGGAAACTACTGAGGAAGAGAGGGATCTAGGTGTCACTATTTCAGGGGACTTAAAGGCAGGTAGGCAATGTAACAAAGCAATGAAGAAGGCAAGTCAGATGCTTGGTTGCATAGGGAGAGGTATCAGCAGTAGAAAGAAAGAAGTAATAATGCCACTGTATAGGTCATTGGTACGACCTCATCTAGAGTATTGTGTTCAGTTCTGGAGGCCATATCTCCAGAAGGATATAAATACATTAGAGACTGTACAAAAAAGGGCAACTAAAATGGTGCATGGCCTACATCACAAAACGTACCAGGAAAGACTAAAAGATCTTAATACGTATACTTTAGAGCAGAGAAGGGAAAGGGGGGACATGATAGAAACTTTCAAATATGTCAAGGGTTTTAACAAGGTACAGGTGGGAGACATTCTTCACAGGAAGAGGAGCAGCAGAACACGAGGACATGCACTGAAACTAGAGGGAGGAAAATTCAGGGGAAATTTGAGGAAGAATTACTTCACAGAAAGAGTAGTAGATAAGTGGAATAGCCTCCCATCAGAGGTGGTAGAGGCAAATACAGTAGTACAATTTAAACATGCTTGGGATAGGCATATTGATATCCTTACAAAAAAATAAGGATCAAATATGGTTTGAGGTAACATGTTTAAAAAAGGGGCAGACTAGATGGGCCAAGTGGTTCTTATCTGCCGTCACATTCTATGTTTCTATGTTTCTATGTATTCCCCTGCCGCAGCGCCCAATTACTGACTAGTCAACTGTCACAGCGCACACTTACTGACAATACTCCTGTCACAGAGCCCATTTACTGACTATTCCCCTGTCACAGTGCACACTTACTGACTATTCTCCTGTCACAGCGCACACAAACTGACTATTCTCCTGTCACAGCGCCCACTTACTGACTATTCCCCTGTCACAGCGCACACTTACTGACTATTCTCCTAACACAGCGCCCAATTACTGACTATTCTCCTGTCACAGCGCCCAATTACTGACTATTCTCCTGTCACAGCGCCCAATTACTGACTATTCTCCTGTCACAGCGCCCAATTAATGACTATTTCCCTGTCACAGCGCCCACCTACTGACTATTCTCCTGTCACAGCGCCCATTTACTGACTATTCTCCTGTCACAGCGCCCACTTACTGACTATTCTCCTGTCACAGCGCCCACTTACTGACTATTCCCCTGTCACAGCGCCCACTTACTGACTATTCTCCTGTCACAGCGCCCACTTACTGACTATTCTCCTGTCACAGCGCCCACTTACTGACTATTCTCCAGTCACAGCGCCCACTTACTGACTATTCTCCTGTCACAGCGCCCACTTACTGACTATTCTCCTGTCACAGCACCCACTTACTGACTATTCCCCTGTCACAGCGCCCACTTACTGACTATTCTCCTGTCACAGCGCCCACTTACTGACTATTCTCCTCTCACAGCGCCCAGTTACTGACTATTCTCCTGTCACAGCGCCCACTTACTGACTATTCTCCTGTCACAGCGCCCACTTACTGACTATTTCCCTGTCACAGCGCCCACTTACTGACTATTCTCCTGTCACAGCGCCCACTTACTGACTATTCTCCTGTCACAGCGCCCAGTTACTGACTATTCTCCTGTCACAGCGCCCACTTACTGACTATTCTCCTGTCACAGCGCCCACTTACTGACTATTCCCCTGTCACAGCGCCCACTTACTGACTATTCCCCTGTCACAGCACCCACTTACTGACTATTCTCCTGTCACACGCCCACTTACTGACTATTCTCCTGTCACAGCGCCCACTTACTGACTATTCTCCAGTCACAGCGCCCACTTACTGACTATTCTCCTGTCACAGCGCCCACTTACTGACTATTCTCCTGTCACAGCGCCCACTTACTGACTATTTCCCTGTCACAGCGCCCACTTACTGACTATTTCCCTGTCACAGCGCCCACTTACTGACTATTCTCCTGTCACAGCGCCCACTTACTGACTATTCTCCTGTCACAGCGCCCAGTTACTGACTATTCTCCTGTCACAGCGCCCACTTACTGACTATTCTCCTGTCACAGCGCCCACTTACTGACTATTTCCCTGTCACAGCGCCCACTTACTGACTATTCTCCTGTCACAGCGCCCACTTACTGACTATTCTCCTGTCACAGCGCCCAGTTACTGACTATTCTCCTGTCACAGCGCCCACTTACTGACTATTTCCCTGTCACAGCGCCCACTTACTGACTATTCTCCTGTCACAGCGCCCACTTACTGACTATTTCCCTGTCACAGCGCCCACTTACTGACTATTCTCCTGTCACAGCGCCCACTTACTGACTATTCTCCTGTCACAGCGCCCACTTACTGACTATTCTCCTGTCACAGCGCCCACTTACTGACTATTCCCCTGTCACAGCGCCCACTTACTGACTATTCCCCTGTCACAGCACCCACTTACTGACTATTCTCCTGTCACACGCCCACTTACTGACTATTCTCCTGTCACAGCGCCCACTTACTGACTATTCTCCAGTCACAGCGCCCACTTACTGACTATTCTCCTGTCACAGCGCCCACTTACTGACTATTCTCCTGTCACAGCGCCCACTTACTGACTATTTCCCTGTCACAGCGCCCACTTACTGACTATTCTCCTGTCACTGCGCCCACTTACTGACTATTCTCCGCATGTGTAGATTAGTATAAATAGCCTAATAGCGATTTTGGCTATTCTATGACGGGAACTGAATAAGGCCCCTGTGTGTATACGCTACATGAGACATAAAATGTTCCAGCATTGCCTTCCCACTGGTGTTAAATGATGAATTATTGCCTGTGTAATATATACTGTACGGTACTGGACTGTATTATAGATGCGACTCCTTATACACCGCATCCAGCAGCTAGTGATTTCCTGATTTTGCTGGCCTCTGAAGTGGGAAGGTGGCGGCAAGCACAGCTGGGGATATTGCATTACCACGCCGCTGTAACGCGGATGGATTTCGCTGGAAGGGAACATGAGATCGTCTGATTTGTATATCGGCAATGTGTGCAGGCCGCGCTCACGTGGGTGATGTGTGAGTGCGGTCTGTGTAGTGTATATATAACTTGTTATGTCTGCCACATTGCATCACAGTATACGGCATGTGACAGGGACAGAACTTGTGGTTTGTTGTTTTGCTAAATGCAATGCAGTAAGTATTGCTGAGCCAGCAGACCCTCTGCCTCTCTGTCCAAATTGTGAAAAATGGGATTAACCTGTCAGGACGTCTGATAGTAAATAAAATTCCTTAAAATCACATATACAGAATGGGGATAAGACCAATAATGGTCGATTATCTGAAGTTATTCCGCTGTAACTGCAGTAATTATATTCGGTTACACAGTCTCCTATCCTGCTCATCACTTGGGAGTACTCAGGAGTCAGAGCCCTCACAAAGCAGTAAGTGGGGGGGGGGGGGGGGATGCCAAGCCCGAGAGGAATTCCCCATCCACGGCTATCCCCCGTAGCTCCACTCTGCTGGATACCTTGATCCCAGCACCAGACCCCCAGTGTCTGCTGCTTGGATTGGCTACCTCAATTACACCGCACCAGTCTCCGAGACCTGAGTGAGAGATGGCATGTGGCATAATAGGTTATAGTTATTAAGGGGTATGTGGCACAATATGTCATAGGCAATACGGTGTGTGGCATAATATGTAATAGGCATTGTGGCGTGTGGTATAATATGTAATGGGCATTGTAACATGTGGAATAATGCGTTATAGGCATTAGGATGTGTGGCATAATGTGTAACGTGAATTACTGTGTACATTTTTTCATGCACGTCTTCGGCGCGCACTAAGGTCCTTATTCTGGTTGCTCAGAATTTGCATCATTGCGAGTCACCCTAGTCCCGCCTTGTGAATGGTTAGTCAGCACCATCCATTTGCACGTGAGATGTGTTCGCAAGGCTTGCAATTGGATGTTTTACAGGAACATCCATTCACATGCCAGTGGGAACCTCCCCCATCTTTCAAAGGTCGTCGAATAATGGTGAAGGCACCCCATACAGTATGTAAGGGTGGTCCAGACCACTCGTACATATGCGTGTAGAATTCCAGGGAATTGGGCGGGACGCTGACATCCGGTTATGTCAGCTGTCCAACCCCCGCACGTGCGCCACGACCACATTACCATGTGTGCGCCCAGTGTTGGATGTCAGCTGTCCAACCCCCGCACGTGCGTCACGACCGCATTACCATGTGTGCGCCCAGTGTTGGATGTCAGCTGCCCGCCCACTTCCTCTTGAGTGTGCATGAAAATCTGAGGTGACCTAAGAGTCACCTTAGATATGCGTGCACCTTTCACATCATTTGTATGCAACGTGCGAGGTGGAGGGGGGCGGGCGGACAGGCATTCGGAGTCTGGGTGACTCGCAAGGCTGCAAATTCACTGGGGATCATTCTGGTTCACTCCTTCTGGCAACATCCTTCTCAAATGGACAAAACCATGTGCACTGCAGGTGGGGCAGATGTAACTTGTGCAGAGAGAATTAGATTTGGGTGGGGTTTGAGTGAGATCTGTATTACAGTGTAAAAATCATGCAGTCAGTATTTTCCCTGCACAGAAACAAAATAACTCACCCAAATCTAACTCTCTGCACATGTTACATCTGCCCCCTGCAGTGCAGCATGGTTTTGTCCGTTTAAGAAAGAATTTGCCAGAATAAACCCCACTGCCTTATGCATCAACCATATAGCCTCCGAAGTGTGTGTGTGGGAGGATGGTCACAAATTCCTCTTCCGGTACAGGCACCATAATGCAGGGTTGCCGACTTTGTTATTCTCCTCTCCGGGAGAAGCCCGGAGAGGAGAGATTCAGTAGCCGCTCAGGGGGCGGGGCTTAATCGTGACATCACTAAGCCCCGCCCCCATGCTGTAAAACCAAGGAATTCAGTGATCTCCATGGAGGGGGCGGGGCTAAAATGACGCGATTGTGTCATTTTAGCCCCGCCCCCTCCTCTGAGACCCGGGGATTGCGGCATTTTAATGCCGCGATCCGGGGGACAGCGGGGGTCCCCCCTGAATCCGGGAGGGTTGCCCACCCTTCCGGGGGGCCGGGAGGGAGCCCCGATTTTCGGGAGACTCCCGGAAATTTCGGGAGGGTCGGCAACCCTGCCATAATGTCTAGATACAGCATTGCTTCTACTGGGCACAAGTATAAGAGGCACTACTACTGTGGGCATTGTACAGTGGACCCTTTTTTTCAGCGTGTGACTTCGGCAAGCGCTGTCTCTTTGCAAAGTATGGAAGGGTGCACATTTATAGTTTGCAGGAGGGCGCGGAACACCCTAGCATTAGCCCTGATGGTGCACAATATGATTTTACTCCTGTTGTGCCCTTTACCTCCCGTGGAGACATGTATAACAATTACACAACGTGGCTGCGGTGTGTGTGGTCTCTGTGGAGGAAACACATTCCGCACTTCCTTTATTATAAAAATAAATCACAAAGAATAATATTGTTATTCTATAACTGCAGGTAGAATATTACATGCAGCAGTATGGGGCTATACATAACTATTAATTATACACCCCCCTGCCGCAAATTTTGGCATTAGGATTAACAAACCCCTCCCCCGTGCGGCCGTTACCTCCTGCTGCATCTGCCTGTGGGTCCCGGCTCTCTGTGGCTACTGCTGCTAATCAAAAAAGAGACACACACGGAAAATGGCTGCCCCCATACAGCAGACCTCTTTTAAGGTTGCTAGAGCAGGCAGCCGCCTCCTCTAGCATCCTCAAAAACTGGTTGCAGTATGGGGGCAGCCATTTTCCGAGAGTCTTTTTTTTTTGTTAGCTGCCAGAGCCGGATAGAGCCGGAACCCACAGACAGAAGTGGCGGCGGCGGCAGGGGCAGACAGGAGTGGGTAACAATAGCCCCGCAGAACCCCGGGCGTCTACACCTTCTCAGCAGCGTCTCACCGCCACCGCGGGGGCTGCAGAGCTATAGTTACGCCACTGGCCACCAGATAGGAACGTTTGGAGATGCTGACAGGGGTTTTGAACCTATAAACAAGGTGTTAGTTCAGCCGGCATCCAGCACTGGCAGCTATCACACTCAGACGGCATCTCATTCCGTGTGTTCTTCTTCTTCTACCTTTAGGAATTTAATGGGAGTACAGCCGTCAGAGGAATAACCATTCGATGGTTATTACCATTGAACGATTTATTCTCCTCTGCCCAGTGCTCGCAGCCGCTGCGTGACCCAGGAGTCACTCTGCGGCTGCTTGTAGCGATGTGAAATCAGGGCGGGAGCTGACGTTATCCGCCTGCCCCGAGCAGGTGTGAGTATGGCAGCTTTCTCTTGGGCCCGCCCCACCGTTTCTATGGGCTCACCCTTAAAACACTTGGGGTCCACCCAGGAACACCCCCTGCCTGTCACTCAGGCTGTGAGCGCCATTAGCAGAAGGCACTCGCAGCTAGACCTTGCACATGCACATTGGCGACAGTTTCACACCTGCTGGGAGCGAGTCTGAATCAGCCGCCATGTATAGTGTAAGCAGGGCCGACCCACGTTATTCCTCTGCAGAGCCGCTGTGTGAACAGGCTCTATCCCGGGTCTGACCTGGGTGGGAACCATGTTCTAAATACTGGGTCAGGTATAAATCTGTGCCAGGTGCCCCCGAGGGGTGCAGCCAGTGCCAAGTATTCCTCCTGCTCCTCTGCGGATTGCAGTCACTCTATGGCCGGGACTAAGACGCCATCATAATAACGGAATCACAAAGCAGCCGCACTGCTTATATAACACCCAGAAACTGTCCGTGCCGTCCTTGTAATCATATGTAAGAGGTAATGACATGGATACGGTTTACGGCTTGGCCCCTGGAGCGCAGCGCAGTCATGCAGGATAACCTTGGCATATTCCCATATTTCCTTAACACTGCCCCTTGTATACTGGGAATGAGCCACCGGAGCCTCTCCTCTCAGGATTTAACCCCTTCCCGACATTTGACGTACATTTACGTCATGGTCGGGAAGCACTTCCCGACACATGGCGTAAATGTACGTCATGGATTTAAACTGTCACCGCGTCTATAGACGCGGTGACAGTTTCAACATGTCTGCTGTCCCTGACAGCAGACATGTCTGTGCATGCCCAGGGGGGGCTGCGATGCCGCCCCCCCGTCGGCGATCGCTGTGATTGGCTGTTCAGTGTGAACAGCCAATTACAGCGTTTTCCTGTGTCACCGGCGAATAACGTTCGCCGGTGACACGGGATCGGAGGTGATTGGTGCTGTAAAGTACAGCACCAATCACCGCGGGGTGTAAGGGTGACACTGGTGTCACCCCACCTCACCCCGCCCGCCCCCAAAGGCCGTGATTGGTTCGTCGGACCGACGGACCAATCACAGCCATGGAGGGGGGTTTAAACTAACGGTGACTGCACTGCAGACGCCATTCCGGTCTGGAATAGCGTGCAGTGCGGTCACCGTGCCACCTGCCGCCATATACTGACCAGAACCTTGCTCCATACTTACCTGATCACTGCTTCATCGCTGCTTGATCACTGCTTGATCTGTGCCTAGTAGTGTGCTGGATGCTTCCTGGATCCTGTTGCTACTTGTGCCTTCCTGTGCTGTGAAATTGTGCTGCTGCAGTGTAATAGCTAGATAGAGAGATAGATAGAGAGAGATAGAGAGATAGAGAGAGATAGAGAGAGATAGAGAGAGAGATAGTGTCAGAGAGTGCTATATTTTGTGCTGCTGCAGTGTGATATAGTTATAAATAGAGAGAGAGAGATAGAGAGATAGAGAGAGATAGAGAGAGAGAGATAGATAGAGAGGCCTAGTGACAGAGTGCTATATTTTGTGCTGCTGCAGTGTGATAGTTATAGAGAGATAGAGAGAGATAGAGAGAGAGAGATAGAGAGAGATAGTGACAGATTGTGCTATATATTTTTTATATAACTGACTGCTGCCCCCTCCTTTTGTGCTGATCAGTATAAATTAACTGATCAGCAACTTTTTGGGGGCGCAGGTTTTTTTTTATATATAGATATACCTGTCAGTGCTGCTGCTGTAGTGTCATAGAGTGATAGATAGTGATAGATAGTGCTAGATAGTGATAGATAGTGATAGATAGTGAGAGATAGAGAGAGATAGAGAGAGATAGTGACAGAGAGTGATAGAGAGTGTATATTTTGTGTCTGCTACCCCCCCTTTTTGGGGGTGCAGGTTTTTTAGTGTCCTAGAGTGATAGATAGTGAGAGATAGTGACAGAGAGTGATAGAGAGTGACAGAGAGTGCTAAATTTTGTGTCTGCTGCCCCCGCCTTTTGTGCTGATCACTATATCTGAGGTGATCAGCAACTTTTTTGGGGGTGCAGAGGTTTTTTTTTTTTTATATATATACCTGTCAGTTGCACCAAAGGTTGTGCACCTGCTGCACCTCACTGGTAATCAGTGTCGCATCACTGATCACCTTTTTTTTTTTTTGTGAGTGCTGTGGGGTCTTTTTTTAATTTTTTTTTTACACACACTGTGATTTTGTGGGTGTCCTGTGGCCACTGTGCGCTGATCAGTGACGTACATCACTGATCAGCTTTTTCGGCACAGGGTTGATCTATTTTTTTTTTTTTTTTGCTCAAATTCCTGTTGCCTTTGAGCGCTGTTCAGTGACAGACGTTACTGACCAACATCTGTGCTCAATTTTTGGCGCAGGACCTTTTTTTTTTTTTTTTTTTAACCCCTTCAATTTTTTATTTTTAACCCCTTCATTTTTTTTTTTTTTTATTGGTATAAAGTATTTTTTTTTTTTCTGCACTACATACACACTACATATCCCCCGGGTTGAAATAAAGTTTGTACCCCCCCCTACACTATACACGTGTTGAAACATTTCACTACCAGTAACACAAAAATAAAAATGGCATCCCAAATGTCCTCCCAAATGTCCTCCCAAATGTCATCACAGTCATCCAGAAGAATGTATTCAGCGGAGGAGGCATATGCCCTGCTTGCTTCTGACTCTGACACAGCCAGTGATGCAAGCGGGGAATTTGAAGGATTCGCCTTAAGCTCCTCTTCCTCCTCTGATGATGAGGGACCCCCTCAAAGACGCCCCCGTAGAGCAGCTGAGACCCCCCCCCCAACAATTGATCTCGTATGGACCCCACCACCAGACAATTTTGAGCCCCAGGTTCCTGAGTTTTTGGCCATGCCAGGAATCCAATTTGATTCCACAGGTCTCAGAGAAATTGACTTTTTCAAATTATTTTTCTCTGATGATTTTGTAAATTTAATGGTGGACCAAACTAATTTATATGCCCAGCAGTTTATTGCTCAAAACCCCACGTCATCATTTGCTAGGTGGACCCCTGTAGATGCAGTAGAGATGATGACGTTTTGGGGTCTGGTGTTTCATATGGGCATAGTAAAAAAGCCAGAAATTAGGCAATATTGGAGTACAGATGTTCTGTACAGTACTCCATTTTACCGTATGGCCATGACCCGGACTCGTTTTGAGACAATTCTTAAATTTATACATTACACCGATAATGCACAGTGCCCACCCAGAGATGATCCCACCTTTGACCGGCTATTCAAAGTCAGGCCGGTCATTGATCATTTCAGTGCCAAATTTGAAGAGGTGTACATCCCTGAAAAATTTATTTGTATCGACGAGTCCCTTATACATTTTAAAGGAAGGGTTAAATTCCGCCAGTACCTTCCCAGTAAGAGGGCAAGGTATGGCATAAAAATGTATAAACTGTGTGAAAGCACCTCAGGGTACACCCACAGGTTTAGGGTTTATGAAGGGAAGGATTCAAGAATTGAACCGCCAGAATGCCCCACCTCCCTCGTAGGTGTTAGTGGGAAAATTGTCTGGGATTTAGTGCACCCCTTCCTGGATAAAGGTTATCACCTCTATGTGGATAACTTTTACACTAGCATCCCCCTGTTTAAGGCCCTTGGTTCAAGAGGTACAGCAGCTTGCGGTACTGTGCGCAAGAACCAAAGAGGCCTCCCAAAAACGCACATTGCCCAAGTAATGAGAAGGGGTGAAAGCAGGGGAATATGCAACGAAAATATGTTGTTGGTCAAATATAAGGACAAGAGGGATGTCCTTATACTGACAACAATTCACGGAGACAGTACCACCTCCGTCCCTGTACGAGGTACCAGTACCCACACCTCAAAACCTAATTGTATCCTGGATTACAATAGGTACATGGGCGGAGTGGATCTTTCAGATCAGGTACTGAAGCCGTACAGTGCCCTGCGGAAAACAAAAATCTGGTACAAGAAGGTGGCCGTGTATATCATCCAGATGGCACTGTATAACGCTTACGTGCTATTCCGTTCTACCGGCCAGAGGGGGACATTTATGCACTTTCAAGAGGAAGTCATAAAGGGCCTAATATTTGGGAACCAGCAGGCAGAGGGCCCCAGTACTTCTAGTACTGGCCCCCGTATTGTACCAGGGCAGCATTTTCCTGATGAAATCCCCTCCACTGGAAAAAAGGGCAGGACACAAAAAAGGTGCAAAGTTTGCTATAAAAAGGGAATAAGAAAGCAAACTATTTTCCAGTGTGACACTTGCCCCGACAAACCCGGCCTATGTATAAAGGAGTGTTTTAAAATATACCACACATCTATGGAATATTAGGTTCATAATTTCACCGTGCTTCGGGGGTCTTGCTAATGCCACATAGCACCCACCATTCATTCCACCAGAATCTGAGCCGCAAAATCCAAAAATCACTCCTTCCCTTCTGAGTCCTGCCATGCACCCAACTGGTATTTTTTGGTCACATGTGAGGCATTGCCGTACTCGGGAGAAATTGGGGCACAGATTTTGGGGTGCTTTGTCTCCTTCATTCCTTGTGAAAATGAAAAATTTTGAGCCAGAACTGCATTTTTGTGTAAAAAAATGTAATTTTTCATGTTCACTGCCCAGTTTTATCAAAATTGGTGAAACCCCTGGGGGTTTGAAATGTACACTATACCCCTAGATGAATTCCCTGAGGGGTGTAGTTTGCAAAATGGGGTCACTTGTGGGGGGGTTCCACTGTATTGGTGCTTTGGGGGTCTTGCTAATGCGACATAGCACCCACCATCATTCCACCAGAATTTGTGCTGCAAAATCCAAATATCACTCCTTCCCTTCTGAGTCCTGCCACTTTTTGGTCACACATGAGGCATTGCCGTACTCGGGAGAAATTGGGGCACAGATTTTGGGGTGCTTTGTCTCCTTCATTCCTTCTGAAAATGAAAAATTTTGAGCCAGAACTGCATTTTTGTGTAAAAAAATGTAATTTTTCATTTTCACTGCCCACTTGTATCAAAATTGGTGAAACCCCTGGGGGTTTGAAATGTACACTATACCCCTAGATGAATTCCCTGAGGGGTGTAGTTTGCAAAATGGGGTGACTTGTGGGGGGGTTCCACTGTATTGGTGCAACATAGCACCCACCATTCATTCCACCAGAATCTGTGCTGCAAAATCCAAAAATCACTCCTTCCCTTCTGAGTCCTGCCATGCACCCAACTGGTATTTTTTGGTCACATGTGAGGCATTGCCGTACTCGGGAGAAATTGGGGCACAGATTTTGGGGTGCTTTTTCTCCTTCATACCTTCTGAAAATGAAAAATTTTGAGCCAGAACTGCATTTTTGTGTAAAAAATGTAATTTTTTATTTTCACTGCCCACTTGTATCAAAATTGGTGAAACCCCTGGGGGTTTTAAATGTACACTATACCCCTAGATGAATTCCCTGAGGGGTGTAGTTTGCAAAATGGGGTCACTTGTGGGGGGGTTCCACTGTATTGGTGCTTGGGGGGTCTTGCTAATGCGACATAGCACCCACCAAAATTCCACCAGAATCTGAGCTGCAAAATCCAAAAATCACTCCTTCCCTTTTGAGTCCTGCCATGCACCCAACTGGTATTTTTTGGTCACATGTGAGGCATTGCCGTACTCGGGAGAAATTGGGGCACATATTTTGGGGTGCTTTTTCTCCTTCATACCTTCTGAAAATGAAAAATTTTGAGCCAGAACTGCATTTTTGTGTAAAAAATGTAATTTTTCATGTTCACTGCCCACTTGTATCAAAATTGGTGAAACCCCTGGGGGTTTGAAATGTACACTATACCCCTAGATGAATTCCCTGAGGGGTGTAGTTTGCAAAATGGGGTCACTTGTGGGGGGGTTCCACTGTATTGGTGCTTGGGGGGTCTTGCTAATGCGACATAGCACCCACCAAAATTCCACCAGAATCTGAGCTGCAAAATCCAAAAATCACTCCTTCCCTTCTGAGTCCTGCCATGCACCCAAATGGTATTTTTGGTCACATGTGAGGCATTGCCGTACTCGGGAGAAATTGGGGCACAGATTTTGGGGTGCTTTGTCTCCTTCATACCTTCTGAAAATGACAAATTTGGAGCCAGAACTGTATTTTTGTGTAAAAAAAATAATTTTTCATTTTCACTGCCCAGTTGTACCACAATTGGTGAAACCCCTGGGGGTTTGAAATGTACACTATACCCCTAGATGAATTCCCTGAGGGGTGTAGTTTGCAAAATGGGGTCACTTGTGGGGGGGTTCCTAACTTTTAGCATCTTATGGTGCCTAGAAACCTACATGGTGCCTAAAAAATAATCTCATAAAAAGGAGGCTCCAAAATCAAGTAGGTGCTCCTTCTATTATGAAGCCTGTGGTTTGGTCACCGTGCACACTAGGGCCACATATAGGATATTTATGAAAACAAAAGAATTGGGGGAATCAATTTTCAGTCACATTTCTCTAGTAAAATGTACTGTGTTCCTTAGAAAAATGTATTAAAATTGCAAATCTGCAAAAAAAAAGAAATTTTGAAATTTCACCTACACTTTGTTTTAATTCCTGTGAAACACCTAAAGGGTTAACAAACTTCCAAAATGCTGTTTTGAATACTGTGAGGGGTGCAGTTTTTGAAATGGCATCATTTATGGGGGTGTCTCACATACAAGTCCCTCAAAGTCACATCAGAACTGAACTGGTCCCTAAAAAAATCAGTGTTTGAAATTTTCTTGAAAATTTGAGAATTTGCTATTCATATTGTAAGCCTCCTAGTGTCCCAAAAAATTAAAAGGAAGTTGAAATAATGATGGAAACATAAAGTAGACATATGGTCTATGTTAGTTATTAACTATTTTGAGTGGTATGATTATTTGTCTCACAAGCAGAAAATTTAACATTTTGCAAATCGCTAAATTTTCCATTTTTTCACGATATTTTGGTATTTTTCACAAAAAAACACAGACTGTACCGACCCAAATTTACCACTAATTTGAAGTACAATGTGTCACGAAAAAACAATCTCAAAATCACTGGGATAAGTAAAAGCAAAAAAAAGTTATCCCCACTTAAGTGAGACATGTCAGATTTGAAAAAAAGGGCTCTGTCAGGAACGCAAAAACTGGCTCTGTCAGGAAGGGGTTAATAACACACGTTCTGTTATTTATCTCCAGCAGGCGGCCAATGAGAACGCAGAAGAGAACAAAGCCGGCCTGATGGAAGCGTTCGCGAGCAGTGATCACAATGAGTCCGTCTCCTTGGCAAAGTTCATCAAAGGTAACACAGTAGATAATGGGGTAAACTAGGGGCCTGGGTCCGATTCAGTCCTGCTGCGAGTATAAGGAGCCCAGCGAGCAGATTAATACCGCCCCACCTACTGCGAATTGCCAGCCCTGCATGTGGGTATCAGTCTAACTACCTGTACGTTCTGTTACACCGGCCCTTAGAGGGACTGTCCCTACAGTGATCCGGGTCATAGGTATATAGGTTGACACCAAAAGGTTGGCACACACACAAGGTCAACACAAACAAACTGTCGACATGGCAACGGTCCACACATGAAAGGGCCTAGACTTTTTTGCTTTGTTTATATCATTTCTTTGGACTTTTTCACGGTTAAGCATCCACGTGGAGCCGGACTGGGAAGCGTCTGGGAAAAGTGTGCCTGGGAAGCTAGCCACGTTTCCGGTGCCAGGAACAGCCGACCGGCATATCAGCGGGAGCTCAGATTCTGCCCGGTAAAGTCATATGCCTACTGATAGAGGGGCGTGGTCATCAGTAAAGGGGGTGTGGTCACAGTTGGCCCCGCGTGTTCCTGCTTCCCCCTACATGCGCTGATCCGCTCCCCGGCTGTCAAGCCACGTCTCTCCCCACTTGCTGGGCCACACTGCTCCCCGCCTGCCCGGCGGCGCTGCTGCCAGGTGGAGCCGCGGCCAAGGGGCTGGAAAACTGGTACAAAAGGGAAAATTGGTTTTAGGTGGTACAGACCATGACAAAAACGGTACTGTACCGGCTAAAGTGGTAAAGTAATCGCAGTCTAATCCCCAAATTCCGGGATTGGAAACTCCAATCCCAGGATTCAAATCCCATCAATATTAGGGCCAAATCCCAGGATCCTGCTGATTCAGATTCCGGTATAAGCCACCTTAGTTGTGGGGGAGACGCATTATCTTAAAGCAATGCGTATAGGTGTTTATACTGTACATACAATTACTAGGGGTGTGTGTGTGGGGGGGGGGGCAACATGAGAGGCGCTGCTACAGGAATACTGATAATAAAACAATAATAAACGCTATAATGTAACAAGGCGAACGAGGAGATTCTTAGTATGCTGCGCAGTAGGATGTGGCCCCGCACCATTGGGGATGGTAGAAATGCTATAATATTTGCATAAAACCCATTGAATATTTAAAGAACAGATTTAGGGTAAACAACAGAGGTTACTCACACTCACTGTGACTCATTCCCAATGAGACTCACAATCATTGGCAACAGCAACCTCCCCAGCTGTCATCAATATCTGAGTCACTGTCTGACTCATTCTGGCCAGATGTCCAAAATGACACCATAGTATTATTGGACACCGGGTCATAACTATGTGTAATGTTGTGAAAATAAAGGGACCATATATATATATACTGTATGAGGAGGAGATCTTGCATGGCCGGATCTATACCCACTCCAGGGCGCCTGGTGATGACGTTGGTGCTGGCAGTGCCCTGACCCCATACATACAGTAGGGGGCAGTACAGGTACAGCTGGAATGTCTGGGGACCTCATACTGTATGTCGTCATTTCTCATTTCCATCGGCCATGGCTGTGACGCTATTTCTGGCTGGGAAATATCTGCACGAGCCTATGCCGACAGCGCTGAAGGCCGTCAGTTTTGGCTTTTTAAAAAGTCAAATCTGTTTTTGTCGGAAACGGCCACGGATTGTCAAAGGATTGTCATGGATTGTCACAGCCGCCGACATTTTCGCTGATCCATGGACTTTCTGATTCTCGACAGTCGTAAAAAGGGGGGGTACCCAATCCAGGAATCCTGAAGGTTTTTCCCGGCTACGGTCATTCAATGTTCCGAATGCCGAGAGAAAATGGCCGTGGATTGTCGGTAAACGGCCACGGATTTGTTCTCTACAACTTGGCGAGAGATAAAGTGGATGGAGGTAAAGTAGCAGCCAACCAGCCCCTAACTGCCATTTTTTAAACATGGTATGTGATGTGGAAGCTAGGAGCTGATTGTCCTCTTTATCTCTCTACACTTTACCTCTCTCCAATGCTTAGTACATATGGGCAGATTTATTCAGCTCGACGAAGTAATCAAGTGTCTGGAACTGTATCACCGGCCAATCAGCTCGTAGCTGTCAATCTACACCCTGGGTTTGATACATGACAGTCAGGACCTGATTGGCCAGTGATAAAGTTCCAGCCACTTTATCACTTCACCAGGCCTAATAAATCTGTCCCACAGACACCGGTGTACCAATCACTCAGTTCCTAACTGCCATTTTTTAAAACAGTAGGTAGTGTGGCAGTTAGGATCTGATCGATGGGTACTTTATCCCTCTACACTTTATCTCTCCCCATTGCTCAGTACACAGACCCCAGTGTACCAACCAGTCAGTTCCTAACTGTCAAACACTGCCTGTAGCGTGGCAGTTAGGGGCTGATTGATGAGCACTTTATCTCTCTCCACCTTATCTTAGTAATAAGACCCCCCAGTTTCTTATGTTGTAGATATAAATGAGGCAGACGTTTGTGCACGTGGCGTCTTCCCGTAGGAACGGCGACTGTCCTTGTACTTTTCTCTCCACAGTTCGGAAGCCGGTATCGGTCTCTGAATCCCCTGGGAAGTAACACACTTTCATTCCTCACAGTCCATAAGTGCAGGTTCTTGCTCCAACGTCCTCGCTGCTGTCTATAAATACATCATTCTGGGGGCCCCTGGGGCCGAGGTGTAAGGAGTTTATCACCCAGGTGTGGGAATCGTCGTCCTCGCACATTTCCTGTTCTACAATCTGCCTCTGGGCACAATAATGATTACAGGGAAAACATTGAAGTAGAACCAATATACTATAATACACAGATAGGTACTTGTGTATTTTGGCGGCGCCCATCGCATCGCATACCATAAGGCATGCGATGGTATGCGATGCGACGCAATATCGCGCGATATTGTACAATAGCATACAATTTTAAAATTGTATGACATTGTATATGGCATACAATGCCATACAATGCGATGCGATTAAACATTGTTTAAGCACCCTAATTGGTGCTTACAATGTTAAATGTACCCCCACGCCACCCCCCCACTATAAACGTGAACCCGAAGCGTGGCGAGCGCAGCGGTACGCGTCCACCCCCTTTTTTATACCCCCACTATCCACGTCGGCGTGGAGTCGAGAATAGAAAGTGTGGCGAGCGCAACGAGCCACCGAGTCCGAAGCGTGTCGAGCGCAGCGCGCCCCGCGAGGGGACGCGGATACCTGTGAAGGTATCCGCATCCCCTCGCGGGGCTCGCTGCGCTCGCCACGCTTCGGGTTCACGTTTATAGTGGGGGGGTGGCGTGGGGGTGCATTTAACATTGTAAGCACCCATTAGGGTGTTTATACAATCTTTCATCGCATAGGGGGCAAAAATCGCATTGCATCGCATCGCATGCCATCGGGTGCATGGCATGCGATGCAATGAAAACATTGCACGACGGAGATCGGGGGCGCCGCCAAAATACACAAGTACCCACAGATATACTGTAATACATCGACACACCAATATATTGTAATACACCGATATACTGTAATACATCGATACACTGTAATACACCGATATACTGTAATACACCCATACACTGTAATACACCCATACACTGTAATACACCGATATACTGTAATACACTGATATACTGTAATACACCCATACACTGTAATACACCGATATACTGTAATACACTGATATACTGTAATACACCCATACACTGTAATACACCGATATACTGTAATACATTGACACACCGATATACTGTAATACACCGATATACTGTAATACATCGACACACCGATATACTGTAATACACCGATATACTGTAATACACTGATACGCTGTAATACATCGATACACTGTAATACACCGATATACTGTAATACACCCATACACTTTAATACACCGATATACTGTAATACATTGACACACCGATATACTGTAATACACCGATATACTGTAATACACCCATACACTGTAATACACCCATACACTGTAATACACTGATATACTGTAATACACTGATATACTGTAATACACCCATACACTGTAATACACCGATATACTGTAATACACTGATATACTGTAATACACCCATACACTGTAATACACCGATATACTGTAATACATTGACACACCGATATACTGTAATACACCGATATACTGTAATACATTGACACACCGATATACTGTAATACACCGATATACTGTAATACACTGATACGCTGTAATACATCGATACACTGTAATACACCGATATACTGTAATACACCCATACACTTTAATACACCGATATACTGTAATACATTGACACACCGATATACTGTAATACACTGATATACTGTAATACATCGACACACCGATATACTGTAATACACCGATATACTGTAATACATCGACACACCGATATACTGTAATACACCAATACACTGTAATACACTAATACACTGTAATACACCGATATACTGTAATACATCGACACACCGATATACTGTAATACATCCACACACCGATATACTGTAATAGACCAATACACTGTAATACCCCGATATACTGTAATACATCGAAACACTGATATACTGTAATACACCGATACACTGTAATACACCAATACACTGTAATACACCCATACACTGTAATACACCGATATACTGTAATACATCGACACCCCGATATACTGTAATACACCGATATACTGTAATACATCGACACACCGATATACTGTAATAGACCAATACACTGTAATACACCGATACACTGTAATACACCGATATACTGTAATACATCGAAACACCGATATACTGTAATACACCGATACACTGTAATACACCAATACACTGTAATACACCCATACACTGTAATACACCGATATACTGTAATACATCGACACCCCGATATACTGTAATACACCGATATACTGTAATACATAGACACACCGATATACTGTAATACACCGATATACTGTAATACATCGACACACCGATACACTGTAATACACCGATATACTGTAATACACCGATACACTGTAATACACCCATACACTGTAATACACCGATATAGTGTAATACACCGATATACTGTAATACACCCATACACTGTAATACACTGATATACTGTAATGAACAACGTAATGGCTGAATAGACCATGTAGTGAATTAAACATGATAGTAGGGGTGTGGCTAGCCAGGAGCATGTGACTTAAGGAGCCTATGGGTTTGGGATAGATGTCTTGTCAGTTGTAGTTATCAGAGCTGAAAGAGGAGGAGTCAGCCTCTTTTTCTTCAGAAAGTTTGGTGAGTAGACGTAGAGCCTGTAGCTCTTGTATACTTGCCTGCTTAGGTGCCCTTTATTCGAGAGTTAGCTTAGCGTGATCACTGTGAAATTTTGCTGAGATGCCCCGTGCTAGGCAGTCCCCCTCCCCGCGCCCTCGGCGTAATGTCCGCCCGCCCGCCCGTCTGCGGCAGGATTCGGGCCTAGGCCAGGAGGCAGCCAGTACACCTGAGCCCAGAGACGCTGCGCTTGGGGCCTTACCTGCGAGCGGGCGTTCTGCCTCAGGGGCTCGCGGACGCGGGTCTGCTTCGGCGGGGCGCCGCGCGAGAGGTAGGGCGGCTGAGCGCGGTGGTATGGCGTCACGCGGTGTGCGCCCGTCGACGGGACGGGCGCGCCGCAGTCAATCAGGTGAACCGGCGGCTCCGGCCGAGGCGGCTGAGCCGGAAGCCAGCGGGAGGCGGCGGTCTGCTGCCACTAGGAGCGGGAGAGCAGGGTCTGTAGTGCGGGTAGCGGCGGACCGCTCTGGCATGGCGCGGCCAGCCAGGGGACGCGGCCATTCACTCAGGGGCAGGCACAGCGCGGCAAGGGGGGACAGGGACACCGTGCAGGGGACAGCGCGCAGGCCCCTCTTAGATAGCCAGCGATCCTCCTGGGGCGCATTGTATAGGGATGCCCTAGAAGCAGGGGGAGAGAGTGAGGAGGAGGGCAGTGAGAGGAGCAGCAGGCGTCACAGAGGGCAGCCCTCTGGACGTGGTGGTCGACAGGGCGCTGTTCCTGCGCACAGAGCAGCTAGTAGATCAAGGAATGCAGCCCCCTCTTTTGACCCTGCTTTTCTGTCGGCAGCATTATCCTCAGTGGCTGGTGCCCTGGCTCCACTTGTTGATGGTCCCCCTGAGCAGTCAGGGCGCTCTGGCTCAGGCAGGCGCAGGTCCTCTAACACTAGGGGAGAGATCATACCCGGTTGCGCGGCGTTTGTGAATGCATTTAGGGAGTTAGAATCAGAGCAGCCAGGTCCTTCCCGGCCGGTGGGCCTGGGGGGTAGGGCTTCACAATCATCCCGCTCTGGTAGCAGACGCAGCGGGAGGCGCTCTTCTGCTCTTGTACCTGCAGATATACGGATGCAGGATGAGGAAGATGATGAGGAGGAGGAGTTTGAGGCAGAGGAAGAAGATAATGACGACGACACATGGGCTGCGCAGCCCGAGGACACAGGTGAGGAAGACACTGAGGAGGAGGGGGATGATAGGTGTAACTCCTCCACGGCAGGCTCACATTCCACACGCCACACATCTAGTTCTTCCTCTTCCTCTGCAGCGGGTTCAGACGTGGGTAGTACCACGAAGGCAAGGAAACGTGCCGCAAGGTACGCAAAAAAGGAGGCGGGCCGCCAGTTAGGCCGTGGCAAGCGCAAGAGAGGTGCCATTTCCCGCAGGGAGAGGAAGAGGAGGAATTTGCCTTCAGTTGTGCACTGCGATTATACCAAAGTGCTGCGTGGCCTTAGGGAGAGCTGCCGTATAAAGATTGAGAAGGGCGACTTCGTGGACTTGTTCAGCTTAACTGACGAGTCCAAGAAAGCGTATAAAGCAGCAAAGGCCAAGGGTGGAATTGGATCAGAGGCTTTCCGCTCGTACGATAATTGGCTGGCAGGCTTCTGCGTCTTTGCAGCTTGTTACCTAGAAGACCGCCCAGATGAGCATATGAATATCATTAGGTATATTCATATGGTGCATGATATGTACACAAGGTACGGGGGTGTAGCATGGAGGTCATATGACGACCAGTTCCGCAGAAAGCAGGACTGTCTTCATGTTATGGATTTCGGCTGCAAGGACGTCGAAGTCTGGATGGAGGTGTTTAGACTACATACTGAGGCGGCTGAGGGATCTAGGCAACAGGCGGCAGTGGTATCCGCCACACCTAACCAGCAGAGACCGGCGCAGGACGCTCAGACGCAGAAGCGCTTTCCCCCGGGGGGCAGGGCATTTACCCCGGGTATGGCAAAAGGGAAGTGTTATGCCTTTAACAATTCCTTTTGCCAGCAAGGCCAGAGATGCAAGTATAAGCACGTTTGCATAAACTGTTCTGGCAATCACCCGGCGTCGACCTGCTTTCGAGGTAACCGCCCCGCTAGAGGGGCGGGAGGACAATCGGCTCACAAACCCTCTCCCGCAGGCGCACCTCGCTAGGGCGCATACCCCGGTCCAGGCCGACGCCATGCGTCAATGGCTCCGCCTGTACCCAAATAGAGAGGTTGCTGAGTTCTTGTTAAAAGGTTTTACAGTTGGTTTTCTTTTACCTGTTCAAGGGGAAGATCGGGGTGGGTCCTTTCGGAACCTGCAGTCCGCCCGTCCCTTTCCGTCAGTTCTCAAAGAGAAAGTAGAAAAGGAAATTTGCCTAGGGCGCATGGCAGGCCCCTTCCCAGCCCCCCCCATAGAGGGGCTAGTGATATCTCCAGTGGGGGTAGTCCCTAAGAAGGTTGCTGGAAAATTCAGGTTAATCCAGCACCTTTCTTACCCAGAAGGCTTCTCTGTGAATGACGCCATCCCAGAGGAGGTTTGTTCAGTGACTTACCAGTCATTTGACGAGGCATTGGATATGGTCCGTTCATTCCAGAAGGGGGCCCTTATGGCAAAGGTGGACGTTGAATCTGCTTTTCGACTCCTTCCTTTGCACCCCAGCGCATTTAGGTACATGGGCTTTCGCATAGGCGAGGAATACTTCATTGACAAATGCTTGCCAATGGGGTGTTCGGTATCCTGTGCTTATTTTGAAAGGTTCAGTACCTTTTTGCACTGGTGCATCGAAAAATCAGCCGGTGTGGGCGGGATCGCCCACTACCTGGATGATTTTTTGTGCGTCGGCCCTCCGAACTCGGGACACTGCGCCCACCTCCTTGCAATCATGCGTTCTCTCTTCCAGCAATTTGGTGTGCCAATTGCGGAAGAGAAAACGGAAGGTCCTGTGACTTGCTTGTCGTTTCTGGGGATCCAGATCGACACCCGGCTGGGGTTATGTCGCCTTCCCCCAGATAAGATCTTTAGGCTGAAGGAAACTATTGCCACGTTCAGAGAATCGCGCAAGGTCACATTGCGTCAAGCTCAGTCCCTGCTAGGCCAGCTTAACTTTGCGTGCAAGGTTATTCCTATGGGAAGGCTTTTCTGTAGGAAGCTGGAGCGGGCAACGGCGGGAGTCAACAGATCTCATCATCTCATACGCCTCTCAGCAGAGATTAGGCGAGACCTGGCCGTCTGGTCCTCCTTCTTAGAGGATTTCAACGGCATAAGGATCTGGATGGCTCCCGCCGTTGACAACTACTCGCTTCAGCTATACACTGATGCTGCCGGGGCGACGGGCTTTGGCTGCTTCCTGGAAGGTAGCTGGTGCGCGCAGGCGTGGCCTTCAGAGTGGTTGCAAAATGGTCTGAACAGGGACCTGCTCCTACTGGAGCTGTTTCCTATCATGGTAGCCATGGAGTTATGGGGTCCCCGCTTGTCCAATCGCAGCGTCCTGTTTTGGTGTGATAATTTCAGCACTGTCCACGCAATTAACAATCAGAAGGCGAAATCTCCACTGGTACTAAGGGTCCTGGCGCAGTTATTCTTGCAGTGCCTGCGTCATAACGTTATGTTCAAAGCTAGGCACGTGCCAGGGGTTCAGAATGAGATCGCGGACGCTTTGTCTCGTTTCCAGTGGGAGCGTTTCAGACAGCTAGCTCCCCGCGCTGACGCTGTTGGGGTCTCGTGCCCGCTTTATGTTTGGCAGGTGATCGGGCCGGACTGGAGGGGTTAGCGGAGCGGTCACTGGCGCCAGCTACCCTTAGGACCTACCGCCAAGCATGGGCAGAATGGCAATCGTTCTCTGGAGGTGCAGCGCGGCAAGGTAGGCGTGGCCATAAGCTCTTGCTTTCTTTTGTGTGGAAGTTGTACAACACAGGCAAGTCTAGGGCGGTGGCAGTGCGCTATTTAGCCGGTATTTCCTTTTTTGCGCAGCTTCACGGCTTGACGGATTATACAAAGGGTTTTCTGATTAGGAAAGCCATGAAAGGTTGGGCGCGGGTGGCACCAGTTGCGGCCGATCGCAGGCGCCCTATTGATTCCTCGCTTCTTGTTTCGCTTTGCGGTAAGGTTAGTTGTTATGCAGATTCCGCGTTCGAATCGTTGTTATTTAGAGTATCTTTCTCGATTGCTTTTCATGGGGCGCTGAGAGTGTCAGAGCTGGTAGCGCCGGCAAAGCATAAGCATGCGACACTGCTTTGCTCGGATATACGCTTAGACCAAGGGACTATGTGGTTTAGAATCAGGCGCTCAAAAACAGATCAGTTAGCCAAGGGGAATTGGGTGAAGATGGCCCCCGGGGTCACTCCTTCAGTGTGCCCCGCGAGTTTATCAGCGCAGTACGCGTCAGTCCGTCCTGAGGTTCAAGGTTCATGGTTGGTTCACTATGATGGAGTGCCATTGACCAGGTACCAGTTCAGCTGGATGTTGAGAACGTGTCTGAAGGGGTTGGGGCTGTCGGCCCTTGATTACGGCACCCATTCTTTCCGCATAGGCTCCGCCACGTCTGCAGCGGGCGCAGGGTGGTCGGTTTCAGACATAAAGAAACTAGGGCGTTGGCGCTCCCTTGCCAATTCAGTTCCCAGTGCGACCTGTCAAAATATCCCCTCACAAACTTAAAAAAAACACACAAAGAATTTATGAAGAACATAAAGAACCTATAGCATGGCAATGCTTAGTAGAAAATATGCCGCACACTGTAATACCCCTTACACAAGATACCACACACCGTAATGGCCCAGTACTCCTGCTTATACATAGGATGCCTACAGTAGTGTCCATTACACAATGCCCTTCATACAATGCCCCCAGTAGTGCCTCTGAATGCGACATTCATGAACACAGTATCTCAGCACTGCCTTATTGCTTGCTTGCCAAATAATATGCAAAAAAAGCCCAAGAAAGGGGGGATTGGGTTTAGGTGCTAGTGATTTAGGGTTAGGCTGTGGAGGGAGATTTTAGGACATGCAAGGCAGGGGTTATGGTCAGGCTTAGGGGCTCGGGAGGTTCGGTTTATACACCGCCCAGTGTATTAAGATTCACACGCGGCACAACAAACCATGGGGTAAACTTACTAAGACGTGAGTTCTATTAAAGATAGAATGTTGCCCATAGCAACCAATCAGATTCTAGCTTTTATCTTGTAGAATGTGCTAAATAAATAAGTAGTAGAACCTGCTTGGTTGCTATGGGCATCATACATAGCACGCCCATCTTAGTAAATGTACCACCATGTGTGCCCAGGTCGCGTGGGTACAACTGTAGGTGCTGGATTGCATGAATACTTTGGATAAAATAATTCTTTTGGGACTATATATAAATATATCTGATATATATAGATATAGAGATGATATACTGTGTATCAGAAATCGTCAGACTCCATAACAGATCCATTCATACATATACACTTAACCCCCCCCCCCAACACACACTCACATACAATCACATAAGCAAATAAAATAAAGGAAAAAACAGCCCCCATGTACTGTACACACACACAACAAATAAATACACACATGATTGCCACACTGACACTCCACATATACAGTATATTTGCCCCTACTAAAGCAATTACCTGTAGTGTATTCAAAAGTGAAGAGCCTTGCAGGACTCGGAGGCTGGGCTGATGCTGGCTGGGAGGAGACGAGTCAGTGCTGCAGAAGGGAGGTCAGGGGACAGGAAGGGAAGAATTTGTATATGAGCTCTGCTCATTGGTGGCAGGTCCCGGGGGAGGGGCTGGCTCCATAATCACGGACCCAGCAGCAGGCCAGCAGCTTTGTAACTCAGGAAGCTGTGTGTGATGTGACACTGACACTGCCAACTGCTCCAGCCCTGAACCTCTACATCTGAGGACAGGACATGCTGGGGCTGCGGGGCAGGTGTCAGACGTTCAGAGCAGCCAGGAGAGCACTCATCATTCCTCCCGGCTGCCCCCTGCCCAGCCCGCTCTGTCTGCCAGCATATAGCAGTCAGTCACAGGGAGCCCGGAATAGATAGCAGCGCAGCGTGCAAGGTGGGTGGGCAGCGGGCAGGGTGGAAGGGGGAGCGCTCTCTGGCTGTCTGTGTGAGGACGCTCAGTGACCCTGTCACTGCGTCCTCACACAGCCAGAGGCGTATCCTTATTGGCTGCTGCTGCTCTCTTGCTGCTGGCTCTGGAGCATGAATCTGCGCCCCCGGGGCACCTGCTCCCCCCCGCCATTGCGGGGGCTGCGGAGCCTTAGATACGCCACTGGTCCACACCTCCTTCCCTGATGGTCTGTGCGTGTATGGTTTCCAGTGATGACTGCACTCCTATGTACCCCCCCCCCCCTTCTTAGTCCTACTCGGGGATTAGCTACGCTCTGTTGTTGGGCCAGCGTCCGGAGTTTTCACGCTTTTTTGCCTGACCTGACGGACTGAATCTGGCTTCACTCAATTCGGCTAATTAGGTTTTTAATTAAGAGTCCCTCAGCAGGTTCAGTCGTTTTTTCTCCGGCCGAGTAATCCCCTTCTTCCCCTCAAACATCCAACTCCCCTTCCCCTTGTTTGTGATTATCCTTGTATTCTTGAGTGGCTTCAACTAGGTTGAAGCAATGCTACCGCACCAAATTTGTGCAGAACCCAAATTTTTTCTTTGGCAGATCCTCCTAAAATGCATTATACTTATCCTTAATTAACGCATTCTAACTCCTTTCTACGCAATTTCTCCTTCAGGTATGGGCAAGGACAACTTCAGGGTATGGATAGTGGGTCACTCATTTGTATATTGGGCTGAGAAGTTGGTGGCTGCAGGTGAAGGACCTGTCTTTGATTGGAGTGGCTTGGTGCGTTGGGTGGGAGTGAGGGGAATGTCCTGGCGCGAGCTAAGGGCTTTCCTCATGGATAAGGTGTTGTTGTTTGGGTGGCCTCAAGTGCTGGTCCTTCATCTGGGAGGTAATGACCTGGGGAAAATGTCCCAAATGAAATTAAGGGCTTTGATCCTCGGGGATCTGGCCGCAGTGAGGGCAGCCTGGCCTGAGTGCATCCTTATCTGGTCCTGTATGGTGCCTAGACTGTGTTGGAAAGGAGTCAGAGACTGTAGGGCCATTGACGAGGCTAGGAAAAAGCTAAATGCAGCGGTCTCACGATGGGTAGTTGAAGCAGGTGGTGCAGTTGTGCGACACAAACAGATAAGATTCCGTTACCATCAGCTGTATAGGCCCGACGGAGTCCACTTAGTTAAGGCGGGTTTAATATTGTTCGTGGAGGATCTGTTGGTAGTGGTAGGATCAGTTCTTTAATTGGTGGCGGGGCGGGGCCTCAGGGATCTGGGTCCCCGCTTTGGCGGAAAAGAACGGCTTGTTGATCATTTTGAGATGTTTCCCTAAGTTATTTTGCAGCGTATTTGGTGTTGTTTCGGTGCGCTCGCCTCCCATTGGCTTAGGCCTTTCGCTAGACCACCCGCCTCGGGGGTAGCGAACCCACCCGGATGGGTGGGCAGTCAATGGGGAGGTGGGGAGGATACCGCTTTTCTGAGTTAGACCGAATAGCGTATGCTTGTTGGGGGTTGAGCTTAGTACATAGCCGTTCTTTCTGGCCACCATTAAAATTAAAATAAATTAACTAATTAAACCAAACTAAAAAATTAGCTTAAAAAACTTTTAAATAAATATCAGCTGACAAATTCTGCCAAATCCAAGTCTCCGTGTCTTTATTTCTGGATAGAGTGTTAAGTTTAAGGTTGTCATCACACACATGCTTCAGGTCACACATCTGCTATTACAATGTTTAGAACAACGTAATGGCTGAATAGACCATGTAGTGAATTAAACATGATAGTAGGGGTGTGGCTAGCCAGGAGCATGTGACTTAAGGAGCCTATGGGTTTGGGATAGATGTCTTGTCAGTTGTAGTTATCAGAGCTGAAAGAGGAGGAGTCAGCCTCTTTTTCTTCAGAAAGTTTCCCACCCTCCCTTCCCTTGTTTTCGATTAGGGGTGGTTATTTAATTGCGTCGGCTGATTGGCGGAAAAGAACGGCTTGTTGATCATTTTGAGATGTTTCCCTAAGTTATTTTGCAGCGTATTTGGTGTTGTTTCGGTGCGCTCGCCTCCCATTGGCTTAGGCCTTTCGCTAGACCACCCGCCTCGGGGGTAGCGAACCCACCCGGATGGGTGGGCAGTCAATGGGGAGGTGGGGAGGATACCGCTTTTCTGAGTTAGACCGAATAGCGTATGCTTGTTGGGGGTTGAGCTTAGTACATAGCCGTTCTTTCTGGCCACCATTAAAATTAAAATAAATTAACTAATTAAACCAAACTAAAAAATTAGCTTAAAAAACTTTTAAATAAATATCAGCTGACAAATTCTGCCAAATCCAAGTCTCCGTGTCTTTATTTCTGGATAGAGTGTTAAGTTTAAGGTTGTCATCACACACATGCTTCAGGTCACACATCTGCTATTACAATGTTTAACATCAACACACCGATATACTGTAATACACCGATATACTGTAATACACTGAAATACTGTAATACATCGACACACCGATATACTGTAATAGACCAATACACTGTAATACACCGATACACTGTAATACACCGATATACTGTAATACATCGAAACACTGATATACTGTAATACACCGATACACTGTAATACACCAATACACTGTAATACACCCATACACTGTAATACACCGATATACTGTAATACATCGACACCCCAATATACTGTAATACACCGATATACTGTAATACATAGACACACCGATAAACTGTAATACACCGATATACTGTAATACATTGACACACTGATACACTGTAATACACCCATACACTGTAATACACCCATACACTGTAATACACCCATACACTGTAATACACCGATATACTGTAATACATCAACACACCGATATACTGTAATACACCGATATACTGTAATACATCGACACACCGATATACTGTAATACACCGATACACTGTAATACACCGATATACTGTAATACATCGACACACCAATATACTGTAATACACTGAAATACTGTAATACATCGAAACACCAATATACTGTAATACACCGATACACTGTAATACACAGATACACTGTAATCCACTGATATACTGTAATACATCGATACACTGTAATACACCCATACACTGTAATACACCGATATACTGTAATACACCGTAATACACCGATGTACTGTAATACACCCATACACTATAATACACCGATATACTGTAATACACCGATACACTATAATACACCGATATACTGTAATACATCGATACACTGTAATACACCGATATACTGTAATACATCGACACACCGATATACTGTAATACACCAATTCACTGTAATACACCGATGTATTGTAATACACCAATATACTGTACATACACCAATTCACTGTAATACACCGATGTATTGTAATACACCAATATACTGTACATACACCGATTCACTGTAATACACCGATGTATTGTAATACACCAATATACTGTACTGTAATACACCGATACACTGTAATATACCGATATACTATAATACACCGATATACTGTACTGTAATACACCGACACACTGTAATACACCGATATACTGTACTGTAATACACCGACACACTGTAATACACCGATATACTGTAATACACAATATACTGTAATACACCGACATACTGTAATACACCGACACACTGTAATACACCGATATACTGTAATACACAATATACTGTAATACACAATATACTGTAATACACCGACATACTGTAATACACCGATATACCGTAATACACCGATATACTGTAATACACCGATGTACTGTAATACACTGATATACCGTAATATACCGATATACTGTAATACACCGATATACTGTAATACACAATATACTGTAATACACCGATATACTGTAATACACAATATACTGTAATACACCAATATACTGTAATACACCGTTATACTGTAATACACCGTTATACTGTAATACACCGATATACCGTAATACACCGATATACTGTAATACACCGATATACTGTAATACACAATATACTGTAATACACCGACATACTGTAATACACCGTTATACTGTAATACACCGATATACCGTAATACACCGATATACTGTAATACACCGATATACTGTAATACACAATATACTGTAATACACCGATATACTGTAATACACAATATACTGTAATACACCGATATACTGTAATACACCAATATACTGTAATACACCAATATACTGTAATACATCGATATACTGTAATACACCGATATACTGTAATACACCGACACACTGTAATACACCGATATACTGTAATACACAATATACTGTAATACACCGACACACTGTAATACACCGATATACTGTAATACACAATATACTGTAATACACCGATATACTGTAATACACAATATACTGTAATACACCGATATACTGTAATACACCAATATACTGTAATACACCAATATACTGTAATACACCAATATACTGTAATACACCGACACACTGTAATACACCGATATACTGTACTGTAATACACCGACACACTGTAATACACTGATATACTGTAATACACAATACACTGCAATACACTGATACACTGTAATACACCGATATACTGTAATACACCGATATACTGTAATGTAATACACCGATATACTGTACTGTAATACACCGACATACTGTAATACACCGTTATACTGTAAAACACAGATATACTGTAATACACCGATATACTGTAAAACACTGATATACTGTAATACACCGATATACTGTAATACACTGATATACTGTAATACACCGATATACTGTAATACACCCATACACTGTAATACACCGATATACTGTAATACACTGATATACTGTAATACACCGATACACTGTAATACACCGATATACTGTAATACACCCATACACTGTAATACACCGATATACTGTAATACACTGATATACTGTAATACACCGATATACTGTAATACACCCATACACTGTAAAACACTGATATACTGTAATACACCGATATACTGTAAAACACTGATATAGTGTAATACACCGATATACTGTAATACACCCATACACTGTAATACACCGATATACTGTAATACACTGATATAGTGTAATACACCGATATACTGTAATACACCCATACACTGTAAAACACTGATATACTGTAAAACACCGATATACTGTAATACACCGTTATAATGTAATACACCGACACACCGACATACTGTAATACACCGTTACTCCGACACACTGTAAAACACCGATATACTGTAACCTACCGCAGCTCATGGCGCACAGGATTTATGCAGCCGCAATGTGATCAGAAACGTAGCTGCAGGGATATTACTAGTGTTTAATATTATACAGGATTCCCACGAGGGCATTCAGAGGCAAGATGCACCTATGGAGCACATTCAGGCTTCCTTAGCCCTTTATATATCCGCCATCCAGGATTATGACATCACTGACTTTCTACATACTTCTCACATATTAACAGTAACAGGCAGACATACAGTATAGGGGTACATTTATGAAAGTCTTGTGCCCACTGGGCATGGCTGTTACAATTGTACACGGTTGTATTAAAAAAATGTCTGGTATTGTACTAAGCGCCTTGTTTGCAGTGGTCACATGTTCCGATGGTGAGCTCATCGTGGGTATCTGATGCCCAGTGCTATACCCACCACCCCTGGGCTGCGGGTGGTAAGCTCATTGTGGTGAGCTGATGCCCAGGGCTATACCCACAACCCCTGGGCTGTGGATGGTGAATTTACAGCAATCGAAGAGTAAAAAAGAAGAGTTCATATTTTGTTTTACTGCTGGCCTTACAGATCCCAACAAGCCCCCATCATATGCTGGTACTTGGAGAACTATAAGCAGCATGTGGGGCATTAAAAGACCCGCTGGAACCTGTAGTTCCACCAGTAAAATAAATATTACAGTAAAGACAGGGTACGAACACCGTGACAGTATAAACACTCATGCACACTCACACTCACATATATACTGACACACTCACACATACTCACCTACACTCCCTGTAGTCCCTCGGTCCTTTTTTCCTGTAGAATTCATAGGGCACCATTAAAAAAAAAAAAAAACATACCCACCAAATCTTGTGTAGATTGAACCTCCCAGAGGCAAGAAAAAAAACGTATGTCCCGAACCAAGTGAACACAAGTGTACATAATACATGGCTTCTGTTCCCGAAATGACTTCTGTCACTTGATGACCTACCAGCCAATCAGGAACCACCACATAGTAATGCTTTTCTGATTGGCTGAGCTCCGCTTAGCTGTCATTGAAGTGGAGTTTATACGTCACTATGGGGATTTTCCCCCAAATAAATTCTATGGGCAGGAACTGGTGGTTTACCACAAACCCCCAGGTTAATCTTGTGGTTTGTGGTAAACCGCCGATTGTGGTGTGTATTTTATATGTGGCGGCAGTCAAGTTTGAGTTGATAGCTTTATTAGTGGGCGTTATGTGCTGACCAATGAAATTGTTCCTCCCAGGGATTAACGCCTTCCTGTCCATTGATTTATGGAGAGCATTTTAATATCAGAGCCACAATGATTTAATTGTATATTAAATAAATTATTTATCATTGAACTTTTTTTACTTTCTCTTTTCTTCCCTCTCAGTTTTTCCAAAAGTATTATTGAGAACCCTGAAAAATCCGGTGTATATTTTGATCGTCTTGGCGCAAGCAAACCTGTCCGCCAAAATATGTGGTCTGGCTACATTCATGGCCAAATTCTTGGAACGACAGTTCTCCATCACTGCCTCCCTGGCCAACCTAATGATAGGTATGTACGAATGTACGTAGAAGGTTTCCCTGGCTCCCGACCTCCGGCTCCGATCCGATGCACAAGGGGCCACGCTTCGGATCGGAATCAGAGGTTAGAGACATGCCCTTTGGGCCCTTTTCATCCGATTCCTCTGCCCGATGCCACCGAATCAGATGGAAAGGGCCCAAATCTTTTCCAGGCAAGAAATTAGCCAATCAGCTGCCATTAACTATACATAGAGATCTGCACTGAATTAACTTTAATTATATTTTTAAAAATAGGTCAATGAATAGATGTGAATCACAAATGTAGTTTTCTTATACAGTATATCAAACGATGGTCATAATATATAACAGACTCATAGCGAACAATCAGAAACTCAAAAACAACGTTGTAAAATAAATCTGATGATGCCGAAGCTGGAGATCAGAACGGTCGTCATTTATCAAGATTTACATTTATTTTAATTCATTAAGCTCATATCAGCTAATGTCAGTTTTGGTCTCAAGACGGCGGAACGTTGTGTTGTGTATTGTTGCAGACATGGGGTTGTATAAACCTCCAGAAGCAAGCCGGTGCAGATAATGTGTGTGATGCCGCCTTGTCCTCCGCAGGGGCTGTGAACATACCTGGAGCCATGATCGGAATAGTCATTGGTGGATTTATAATGAAGAGGTTCCGTCTGTCCCCGAAGCAGTGCGGAGCATTGTGCGTCTTTGGAATATTCGGGTGCCTCCTTTTCGGGGTTCCGCTTATCTTCCTGGGGTGCTCAACGCAGAAGTTTGCCAGTCCGAATTCTGACCAGCACTTGAGGTAAGATAGGTTCCAGATAGTGTAATATAAACATGTTGTTGTCATCACAGCATTTTGGGGGTCATTCAGGTTGGATTGCATAAGTGGCCCAACCCGGAGTTTCCTGATTATCTGGAGTTTCCAAAACCTCATCTCATACGTGCAAATGCCTGATTGACAGCCGATGTTCAGAAAAATGAGGGTTTGGTGCTCCAC